>NW_013952448.1:2054354-2056541 GCF_001266775.1 Austrofundulus limnaeus
GATCAAAATCTTTGTTGAACTTAACTTCTTGTACTAAACATAAAACATCCAAACCAATAGCCCAGCTGCCTCCACCTCATAGCAGGAGAAACATATCTGCAGGACTTTAGGACAAGTTTAAATTATTAGTTCACCTAAAACAGAAAAGTCAATCACTGATCTAGATATTACTACAGGGAACAGATGAGRAATAACAGAGCAGGGTAGCAAGTTCATCTGAGTGTTTGAAATCTTAATTGGTATAGGATACTTGCAAATAAACACTGCCGTCTGCACTAATGCAAATATATATTAAAAACAAATTAAGTGAGTTTTGGACTTGACAAATATTGAYCAAAAAATGTGGAAATAAGTCTCCTGGTAGATGGAGAAAAGGGAAAAAAGAAGAAATTCTGAAATTAAAGTAAGCTCCATCAGACGGACTGCTAACTTCCTGCAATGAGCAGGTTAAGTGGGGTGAAAATGATACTTTGGTAATCAAATACAATTTACCACACTATAATTTCTGTGAGGGACAAAAGTTCATCCCATTGTGTGTGAGGGAAAAGGAAAAGTAAACCTAGCGAAACTGGTTCAAAGAGAAAGCAGAAAAGGTGAAATGAGTCTTTGCATTTGCAAAACAYGTTTTATGTAATTACTTTAAAAACTTTTTTCCCCCAATAATGCTGTTTTTCCAACATTTTGTTTYGAAATGGAAATCAGTATGCTCTAACGGCTGCGTGCATCCAGACAGCAAGAGAAAAATGTACTTTTTAAGTCTTCAGGTACTTGTAATTGAAACAAAACTGCAGGACAAATTTATTTAAAATTCCACTTCATTAGTAGTTTATTCATGAATCATGAGCCATTTATTTCTCCATTAGTCTTCCCACACATGTCTGGTTTAATATGTTTGTTAAAGCGAGAAAACGATGCGTATTATTCTGTGAAATTCGTTTTCTTTTAAGTTATTATGAAAACAAACTGATGTGAAACAAGTGAATGCTGCAAATGCTTACATTCAGACCTTGTCGTTGGTACTGAGACTAGTACAACACAAAGGCTCATTCACCACTTCCCTTCTCTGACATGTCAGAACTACCAGCAGAGCATCTTTCCATCTCTGGCTTGTTCCATCCGCCTGCTTTGAATCGGTCTGTTCGCGGTCGTTAGCTGTCTGGTTCACACACTGCCTCTTCTCTAACGATCAAAGAGGTCATCTGTAGACTTAGGCTGTACCCGTCACTCAGCTTACACAAACTGTCAATCACTGCTCAGGACTTACTTGAGAATGATGCTGTTGTAGATAAAAACCCAGAGCAAACATAGCTCTAGTAAATCAATAATCATTAAAAATTAACGGTTACTCCAAAAGTTAAAAAAAATGTCAAAAAACTAAGCAGATGTATTTCAGTCATTCTGTGGCTTACTTCTTAGCATTTTAATGACCAAAGAAACTGTTTTGTGTCCGTTTTATTTGGCTATTTATAGCCAGTTCTGTCGCATGGACCTACCAAGGAGAGGAGAATGGATGAGGACATTTAAGAACTCTTTGTATCTCTTACTCCTGGCTGTGTGGCGCAGCTTAGAGTCCCCCCTCTCTGCGTCAGAGACGGATTGATAGATAACGCTACTCAAGCAAAAGATTTGCCCCCCGCCAGCATTCAGCATGTCTGAACAATGCATGCACTCTGGCACTGACGCTAAGTATCATGATAATGTATTGCTCAGCAAAATGATAGATGCTAAAGAGCCCCGACCTGGCTGCGCCGTGCGCGCCAATAGTGTCAAGTCATCCCACGCACTGGAGAAAGCTCCCCGAAGGTGCGCAGACCATCATCATCCGCATCACAGGCAAGATTATTAAACAAAACACACCGGGACAGAATTATCTGATGAAACAAATGGAAAGGCGGGCGTGGACGTGGTCACTCGCATGTACYGGAGAAGATGAAGTGTAGGATTCCCCAGACAGTCAGACAAGTCGCCAGAGACACCCAACATACGCAATCACAAAGCACAAAACATCTGTTCAGACGGTTGCAGTACATTCTGGATGGTTTAGTCAGAAGCAGACTTAACAGATTTTGATCCAGCCCTAAATCCATAATTATGGAGCGGTTTTGTGTCACAGTACTCGTGCTGTGAAAAAATACATTGCTGCAAATTATCCTTAAACTATGGGTTACTAGCTGCATGTTCTTATCT
>NW_013952448.1:2058031-2059486 GCF_001266775.1 Austrofundulus limnaeus
CTTCTATAGTTAAAAAATGAATTGTACTTTTTTTAGCCACACAAACTTTTTCTGGTTTTTAAAAGTTGTTGAAAAAAGCAAAAACCTAAAAATGTTTTTTGAACCAGTAAATGACCTCTAATATATTCTAGTTCATATAATATGTCAGCAAAWGTTGAAACTTAAAGTAAATTAAAGCAACAAGCTGAATAACAGATTACAAATTTAGAAAATTTAGAAAAACTGGAGCTATTAGTATTTTGTTCAACAAGTGTGATCACTGATTTGGGTTACGTTATGGTACGTTACATTATGTTTTGCTATTTACCAGTCAGAAGCCTGAGGCAGTTGGGTTGTTTTGTTTACAGAGCTATCATTTTGCTGAATATCATATCATATAATAAATAATATCCAGGGGGATCTATAATTGTTGATGGTAAAAGCCATTATCCCAATGAGGAAATAAAGAAAAGTGAGGACTTTAGATTTTTATTCAAAAAATTACTTCATCACCATATATTGTTAATAAGAAGCAAAATATGTCAAACATCTGAATGAATGTATATGGCACAAATACCTTTTTTATCACAATTTACTTTGGCATATAAAAAGTTAATCCAATAGGAAACACTCCTTTTTATCAGTACAAAAACATTTATTTATTTATTCATTATTTGTAGTTTTGTTACTCTTTTTTTTAAATGACTGTAATCTTTTTGTTTAACTTGTGCCCACTTTTTGCTTCACTCTACAGTTATCACACATCGACCCAACAGGACACGTTTTTATGGTTTGGATGAGAAGCCAATAGGAGAAACTCATCCATATAATGTGCTGGTGAAATCTTATTAAAAGTACATGACAATGCTCCCAAAGTGACTTTGAATGTCCTGCGGGGAGGAAGTGGGCATGACGCTCACATCAGAGTGGCCTTGGTGGAGGATGATTTGATCGAGCATTCGGTCTGTCTTTGCAACAGGATTATCCTTTTTTTTCCCGTGGCAACCATCCTCYAGAGTGTTGACATTCAGGGATGGGCGAGGACAGGCGTAAACAACATGAACATCAGAAATATTGTTTTAATCGATCAATGGGGGCCAGAGAGGAAGAGCAGGAGGCTGAACAGCAGCGACTGATGGTTGGTGAAGCAGGTGGTGCATGGAAGTCTTTGGGGTGAACACACATGAAAGACAGCAGAGCTGAGCCYACGCTCATCTCTCCCACAAGAGTGCTTGACTTGAGCTAATCAATAAGACCATGAACTGTGGCCACTGACTTACATATCGCATATAAATTGCCAGGATTGTGAAATATTTCTTTCTTTTTTTAAAACTATGAGTGAGTTCATGGTGGGTTTATTTTAGTGAGCCAAGTGTTGGATTTGTCTCTGTGAGTGTGATATCTGAGCTGTAACTTAAATTTTAATACAAAAAAAACTGTTATTTACAAAACTGTTTCGTATAGTTTAACAAGAAG
>NW_013952448.1:2061270-2067560 GCF_001266775.1 Austrofundulus limnaeus
TCTCTCTCTCTCTCTCTCTCTCTCTCTCTCTCTCTCTCTCTCTCTCTCTCTCTCTCTCTCCCACCCCTCCCCTTATATCTCCCTCTCTCCTCTTCCCCTCCCCGATTCTACTCCTTTTTGCAGCCTATAAGCTGCCTTGTTTGGAATCAGCCCTGTTTGTTTTATCTCGCGCTTTATGTGGATGATTTTTTTTGCACGCACAAAACCTTCACCTACACACAAAGTGCCACTCTGTGCCGTGACGTCAGTTCGTGGTTTCACGAACAAACCACGCCCACTCATTGATTTGCATAACGAGCTATGGTCCGGACGAGGTAGAGCTAGAAGGCAAACATTTAGGTTATTTTTTTAAGGATGCAAAGGCAGCATGAGGGTTTCATCTCTGGCTTGCATTGAGTGATTTGTTTGCTGGCATGTTTTGAAGACGTTTTTTTATGATCTGTGAGGTTTAATGCTTTATGGACAAAAAAAAATCTACATTAAAAGTCGAAATACAGGGGACAAATTTGTGTGGAGCTGTTTAAAAAATAATTTAACTGTAACGATTTTAAATCCTGATCCTCGACAACCCTCTCTGGTTTTCAGTCCCACCACCAGAGACTGTTTAAATTTTTAATTGCAATGCAGAGTGAAAGGTATTCCCTATACGTGTAAGAGCATAAAATCTGAGGGATGAGAAACATTGCTCTATCGCTTGGCTGGAAATATTCGAATACAGAGCCCTATGAATAAAAATAATATATGTTTAATGTATCTAATGATGCTGTGGGTGTTTTACTTTAAAATTAAGCAAACTATTTGAGAATTGACAGCAAGTTTAGTTTGAAATTTTTAATTATGCTTTCACAGTTTTCACACTCTTGCAGTCTGGCTGCCTCTCCATAATTGTATTTTTAAATTCTTGGTTATCTCAAAGGACAGGATCGGACACACCTAACTTCACAAACAAGCATGTTTACACACCTGTTTAGTGGTAGACATTTAGACTTCAAGCTGTTTTCTCTGAGGCACCGTGGTCTTGACAAAGCAAAACTTTAATAATCATGACACTTCAGTTCCAATTGCAATTTTCAGCTTCTAAACTAGTCATTATCACGTTTGAATTTACATGTTTTAAAAATGTGGCAAAGTAATCTCAGCCAACACTCTAAAAATGAAATGTTGGATTTACTTGACCATGTTATGTGACCTGGTTCCACTTAACTGAGTTGAGTAAATTCAAAGCAACATGCTCATGTTCTTTGGTTAAAAAAACTGGTATATTGCTTTGAATTTACTCAACTCAGTTAAGTGGAACCAGGTCACATAACATGGTTAAGTAAATCCAACATTTCATTTTTTACAGTGAAGAAGCAGGCATCATCAGTGCAGACAGTACAAAAAAAAACAACCTGAGCTTTTGAAAGAAAAAGAAAGAAAACTAAAAATGAATCAAACAGAAGAAGTAAGTTTGTGAAGCATAAAGGCTTGTACAAGCACCTTGAAAAAGAGGTCTACAGAAGTCAGAGTGCAGGGACAGCCAACTCAGCAGTAACCCTGCATAGTTGGAGACTCAGAATTTTTCTCCAAGTTAGGCTTTTGCACCTAAAAAAAAGCAAAACAAAATAAAATGTGACGTGATAAAATGTATAACTTGACAGACATCTTAAGAACAAAGAATCAAATACAAGAGATGGAGATATTTCAGCTCAAACTGTGAAGCTGATGTGTGTCACTGTCCATGGTGCTGAACCCACGCTGATCTTCACAGACCTGAAAAATAAGTGTTGGTGCTTCGATTTGAACAAATTCTTCTTGCTCTCTGTGCTGTGCATGTTTTGTCTTTCCCCTCACATGCATCCACACAATGATGCATTCAATGCCACTCTTCAAAATAGATTTGTTATTCATGCAAGAGGGCACGTGCCCTCGTAGTATTTTCTAATAGCCACGGTGCATTCTGTGCACAGAAACGTCTAATTAATGCAGATGGGAATGCAACATCAATACTAGACAAGCCCAGCTCATCCTGATAATCATAATAATTATTCTGCTTGCCATGCCTGACATGTATGTGGATCTTATCATGTATTGATAATGGATTTGTATGTGGAAAGAATGCAAAACAAGAGCCTCATGTTAGTGGCTATGGGGATAATTAGTTTCGCCCAAGCATGCTGCCTCTCATGTCCCAAGGTGTTGATTTCTACCTGAGCCTGGCCTCTAATCTTTATGTGGAAGTTGGATGCAACAAATAAAACATCTGATCATGTGGTGATGAGTGTAGGACTTCAAAGGAGCCTGCTGAAGCTCATTCACWCAACATACTTAACCCCTTTTAGGTCAGAATTAAATGGGTATGAAAAGTAGATGTAATTAAATAGTGATGATTACTTTGTTCCATTACTCCTGTTGATTAAAGAAAAAAAACATTTCTCAAATGAGATGAAAGTATCTATCCATCTACCCTGAAAACTAGATGACGATCTCTAGGGGATAAACATCTCACTGTTAAGAAGATAAGAGTTTTAATTTGTATATGACAAAGCGTGGGCCCCACAACTTYAGAGGCTGACTTTGGGTGTGGGGGTTAGGTTTAGGACCAMATGTGTGAATTGAGTTTAGGTTCAAATCAAAAAGAAAAAAATAAATAGGTCCTCTGGATGTGTTTACRTTAGTTTTAGGGTCAGGTAGGTTAAGCTGAGTGAAACCAACCCCTCCCAAAAAGTGAACCACAGAAAAAATAAGGCAAATAGGCTGAGTGGTTAGTGTTTCGTTTATGTGAGTTTGTGCACTTGAAATTGCCGTTTGTGCTGCTATTGGTTTTTATACTGTATATTAAAGATTATTTGTAGGGTCATTCAGGGGTCACCATCCCACCCGCTGGCTCCAAAATGAACCAAAATTGAACCAAACTAGTTGAATTTTGAAGTGTTTTGTTTGAGCAGGTTTTTGCCATTTAAACGGCTGTTTGTGCTGCTATAATTGGTGATGTATTACACGTTATAATTTCGGATGATCATGTGTCTGTGACGAATGTGCTAGACAGTCAGCGGGTGGTGAAATTTGTTGTCACAGACGTAAACAATTCAGGCCAGGTACCTGTGAGKTTAGGGTTAGGGTTGGTGGTCAGGGTCAGGATATAAAATTACCAAAAAATGAATGGAAGTCAATGGACGGGTCCCATAAGGATATAAAAACAAGTTTGTGTGTGTGTGGATGGGTGGGTGTTTGTCAGAGCGAATGGTCTTCAGGGATGCTCGTGTTCTGAGAGCAACACTAACATCTGGTACTGCACTCTCTTTATTTTGTGTTTATTTCCTATTTGTTCACATCTTTGCAGTCCTCCAAAGAATCTTTTCTCTCTCTCACCGAATGGGGATTAAAAACACAACAGGTCTCCCTYGGCAAAACCATCAGGGCCACTGTTTCCCAGGAAAAAAGGGAAAAAAACATAGCCAATTTAGCTCGAGTGCCACTTATTGGCTTTGTGAGTTTTGTTTTTGTGGGGTTTCTTTTCCCCTCATTCCTCGACAAGATAGTTTGCCTGCACAGCTGCAGAGACTAGGAAAGTGGCTGGCAAAAAAAAAGAAAGTAATGCTGGTACTACATGATCTCTTCAATTATGCCCATGTGTAAGCATCTGAACACAGGGAAGCTTATCTGAAAGGTTAACAGTGTTTCTCATATTACCAATGCCAACACAGATGGAAAAGAAAATTCCACTGGGATCTTCCACCCCTGCAAACACTTTTCACTCAAATTATTTTCTTATTATTTCATGCTGAAAGCTGCATTTTCACATTAGGGATAAGAGAGGTTTTTATCTTGTGAAACTAACCAACACTGGAATTGAGGTGAGGGTGTGAGCATGTGCTGGAAATCATTTCCAGACTTATGCAAAAAAAAATATTTACCGTGGGGAATTTCATATAGCGCCACTTCTGTATTCTACAGCTCTTTTTGTTTTTGTTTTTTTTTTTGTTTTTTTATTATCCAAATTATTCACACAGCTGTCAAGGTGACTTGTTGGAATTTTACTTACACACCACTTGGAAGAAAGAAAAAAAATAGTTCCTTGAAGAAGCCAATCAGTGACATACTGTAAGTCGTGCATTGTGCATGACAGCCAGGTGTCAAGCACAATTCCTCTCTACAGTGTGTTCATTATCCCATTAAAGTGAATATATAGAGTGAAGCAGGTTGAATGTAGTCATGCATGAACATTTTTCCCCTCCCTGTTTTGTAGAGTAAGTCCAAAAGGAGAGCAGGCATTGATATTCATGGCACAGACAGCTTGAGGTGTGACAGTAGTTTTTGTGAATCTGTGAGTGTGTATAGAAACACGAGGAGCAGCCTCAAACATCAGCTGCAGTCTTTGCCTGAGGGAGGGGTACATTGTCTCATAATTTTTATCTTAAAACACATTTGTTTTTGTTTTTTTCTTACCAACTCATTTGCTTCTGTGCTGTGGGGAAAGCACAGGAGTGATTGTTGAACAATGTTCAACATTGTTGTTTTCGGGGTAAATTAGGTTGTACTCGGTTATATTTTTGAAAAAAAAAAAGCGTTACACTTTTTTTTCTTTTTTACGGGTCGTGTTTTATGTGCACTGTTGCACTGCTAGATGATAAGCAGGCACCTTGCTGCATGTTTAAGTTCACCAGTGACACAAAGTGAAGAATAAATGAGAGAAAAACAAATAAAGGGTCATGGAAACAACAGTGAGTCATCTGCTTTCTGGAAACTAATGAGTGCAACAGTCCTCTGTACAGGCCTCCCCTGAGTACAGTCACATTGGTTTTACTTGCTGCATGTAAATGCAGCATTTTAAGTTTTGTTAAAATTYAATTCTGAGTCAGTTTACTGTATGTGTATTGTGTGGGCTATGCATATCTATTATTTACCTGCAGAACTATAAGTTTAGTCAGTAGATTTTGAAATTAAAGTATGACTTTTTTGAAAACCCGTAATTAGTTTATTACAACTCTATTTAGATTGCTTATATAGTGCTTATTCGCAACAAAGGTCATCTCAGGGCATTATATTGTACAATAGAAAAAATCAAGTTATTCTTATTTAAATGCAATTTTTAGGCWAAGTATGTTTTGAAATATTAGTAAAAGTTACAGGGGTTAGACAATGAAACTGAAACACCTGTCATTTTAGTGCGGGAGGTTTCATGGCTAAATTGGACCAGCCTGGTGGTCAATCTTCATTAACTGCACATTGCACCAGTAAGAGCAGAGTGTGAAGGTTCAATTAGTGGGGTAAGAGCACAGTTTGGCTCAAAATATTGCAATGCACACAACATAATGGGTGACATACCAGAGTTCAAAAGAGGACAAATTGTTGGTGCATGTCTTGCTGGAACACCTGTGGCCAAGACAGCAAGTCTTTGTGATGTATCAAGAGCCACAGTATCCAGGGTAATGTCAGCACCAAGGACCAACCACATCCAACAGGATTAACTGTGGATGCAAGAGGAAGCTGTCTGAAAGGGATGTTATGGTCTAAAACCAGGTGTTTCACTTTCATTGTCTAACCCCTGTGTGTGTCTAAAGAAGCTAACAGGTTACATATACTGTAGTCTTCCTTTTGTCACAATCCTGAGCAGCCCATTGGTGACAGTAGAAAGGAATGACTCCCTTTAAACAAGAAAAAATTTCAAACAGATTTGGCAGCCATCTTTTTTACACAAACAGAAAGACTAGTCCAGAAAAACAAAAGGAAAATTCAAATTAATGACAGCAATAATCCCAATCCACAAACATGAGTGTGTCCTCCAGCAGGCTAAGCCTTTGGAGCCATAAAGGATAACTCAAGAAACCCAAACCAATAGGATTTCTCAAAAAAAGAAAGTCTTAAAGTTAAACAGGGTGTCAGGATCACAGAAAGAAACTGGAGTGAGATAGGAGCCCAGTAATTGAAAGCTCTGCCCCTTCTTTTAGAAACTCTAGGAACCACAACTAAACCTGCAGTCTGAGAGTGAAGCTAACTGTTAGGAAAATGGAGAACAATAGGATCTGTAAAATAAGATGGAGCTTGGTTGTTCAGAGCTTTGTATGCTAAAAGTGAGATTTTACATTTTATCCAGAATTTGACAGGGACCCAATGGGAAAAAAATTTAATCTGAAAAATATATTTCTTTCTAACTCTCATCAGAACTCTGGCAGAGGTATTTTGGATCAACTGAATTCTTTATAGAGATTTTTTCAGACATCCAGAAAAGAAATATTTGTGATAGACAAGCCTGGAAGTGATAAATGCATGGACCTTGTTTGCTGGTTTAGCATGGCTTTGTTTATTTA
>NW_013952448.1:2068925-2071071 GCF_001266775.1 Austrofundulus limnaeus
GCTTTTGACTGTATGGTAGCTTGACTGGTTCAGAAACTCTACAAAATATTGTTTTTACCACAAAAGTGATTTTTCAATAGCCAGTTAGCTTTTAAGTTACAAACACAAATATGCACAAACTGCTTTTGAWTATGGTGACAATTATATTTTAAATGGCAAATAATCTTTTTAAAAATGAGTTATAAATCTGTGCACTGTAGAATCAGTAACAACTCAAATGTACRCTATTATTGGATGTTTCATAAAAATAAGAACTTGTCTTTGGCAGTTCTGAGGGCTTCAACAGACTATATTCAATCACCAAAGAATCTGTTTGTTTTTGTGTGCTTTTCTCATAAGTCAGTAAACATACTGAACTTTGATGGCTGCACAGATTTAATTTAGCCTATTCACTCATGCACAATAAGAAAAATGATCGTGCCGAACTAAGCTACTAAAAAAAAGCACACAGAGAGAGAGCAGAGCCTGCATCTGGATGTGCAAAACACATGAATCTTAATGCACAGAACTGAACAAAATTGCTTCAGAAATATTAACCAGCTGTACCTGTAATCACACAATGAATGGTAGTTATTTGTTTGAATTGACACTTAAAAGAATCCTAAATGCCTCTCATTTATAGACTAGGCAGAGACAACATAATGACTGCCGACTATAAAAGTTATTGTTTTTTCAACAGCTTGCTAAGAGAAGAGTTTTTAAAGCGGCAGTCATAAGTGTCTCTGAAATAAACACCCCTTTGAGCCTGTCATTACCAACAACAGCACCATCAGCACAATGTCATCAGTGTCTGAAAACATCAGAGGGAAATGGTTGCTTCAATTTGCACTCAAAYGCTCTGACAGATGTTTTTGTACATATAAATTTAGAGCAAACTCGAATTTTGATTTATCACAAATGTCCTGAAGTTTCAAATCAGCATTTTTTTAACTGTCTAACTCACACAGCGCCACTGGAAGCATGGAAATCATTATGGAAATTGGTACGTCTTAACCGTTCATAAATGTTATGATACAATTTGCAAAAAAAAAAATCCAGTTTTGAAAAAGCTTGGACGAAAGATTACCTCAGTAAAATAACAATAAACTGTCTGTCCTCCTAACATGATGAATAAAAATAACAGAAATGTCATCACGAGCAGCAGCATTTCTCAACTCTGTGCTCGACCCAGACTGCAACTAAATGTACAGAGATTTGTCTTGGTGACACTGGTGCAGCGACAGTGACAACTTACAGGGCTTCATGCTGCATACGGAGCCTATCAGCACAAGGACAACTGGATTTATTGCACAACACAATGCAAAGGGATGATAAAATATATGAAGAATACAAAATGCTTGTAAATAAACAAACAAAAAACATAAGTAGAGGACTAAACTAAAACTAGAAATGCACTTCATTCTAGCCTAAACTTACATGAATGAGATTCTGTTGTAGACGTATTTGTAGGGAACACACTCCTCTGTGCAGTTTCAGTATTATGTTGCAGTTAAGTAACAATTTATATAAGCCATAAAGCGGAGTGTGTTGGCAGCTTTTTGCAGAATGAATGACGAGAGGAGCTGACGGGAGAGTGAAGGTGATGAGGTCAGGGGATGATGAAAGTTAATGAAGACAAGGCTGAATTCGAGCAGCATCTCAGTTTGGAGTCTCTGGGCTGCCCCTGAGGTTGCTCAGGAGAAGAGACTTTGAACAGAGTCAAGAGAAGGCCAGCGGAGACGGAAAAAAAATGACAAGATTTTGAAAAATTAGAGAGGACAGTCTGTGCTCCAATTAAAAATGTATCCAGCATTGTCAGAATTGGAATTTTTGGCCAAAATGTTGAAAGCTGAAAGCAAAGACAAATGTCACAAATAAATATAATGTCAGTTTGTTTTGTATGTGGCAGTAAAATAATTTAATGTCAAGAATCAATAAGAAACATGGCTTTCTTAACTGAAAACAAATCCATCCACTTATCTGTGGTCCTGTCAGAGCAACAGGTCCAGGAGGAAAACAGATATTTTGCTCCCAAGCGACACTTGTCAGCTCTCCTTGGTGTGTCCCAAGATGCTCTCAAACTAGAGAAAATGGAGCTAATCCCTTCAGCAAGTTCTGGGTCTTTTTATTTTTATTTATATACATTTTTTGTGTAACAGACCTGGTA
>NW_013952448.1:2071687-2074543 GCF_001266775.1 Austrofundulus limnaeus
ATAATAATAATAATAATAATAACAATAATAATAATAATAATCTGAGGTAGTTACAGTTTTTCTCAGTAAAATGTTCTATACACTTGTAAAGATAAATAAGAGATGCAAACAAGAACAAATAGCAGCCATTTTTATTTCTAGTTGTTTTGAATGTGTTTATCCTGGCTGTGTGTTCCTTTGTAGTTTCATTCTGTAGTTATTTTGTGTCTCTTTACAGTCGTCCAGTGTGTCCTTGTGTCTCACTGTAGTCGTTTGGAGTCTCTTTGTGGTCACTTTGTGCCTTTTTATGTTTCTTTGTGATCATTGTTCATCTCTTTACGATCATTTTTGCCTCCTTTCTTTTGGTCTTTTTGTGTTTCTCTGCTGTCATTTCTTTTTTTTTTCTTTTTTCTTTTTGTCTCTTTTGTGCCATTTTCTATCTCTCRTGGTTTCATGCTTCTGCCTATGACCTTTCTGCATCTTGGCATGTGTGCACGAGCCCACCCGTGAGCGAACTTCCCCGAACCCTGTCTTTGTCTCGATACGTCTGAGACCCCTGCGCCCTTTTATTCCCAAAGTAGCGACACCCGAGTCTGAGTTCACCCTGCGTTTGTAGGAGTCAGGATGAGGACATGCTGGACTTTCGAGTTGTTGCAGGTCAACGAAAACCACCAGAGAGGAGAATAAGCAGCATTTATTTATAGGCAGGCCTCCATCCCGGCTCTTGCAGCAACACGGTGTGCTGTGTTTTCATCAAACGTGACACACAGCGTGGMAGAGTATAGCTAGTCTTGCTCCAGCCCCCTGTTCACAAATAGAATTCTGTTCACCTTACAAGCAGTAGTACGGTTTTGATCAAGGAAGGTTGGTTTTGTTTCTGCTGTGTGCTCTTTTTTTTGACAGCTCGAGGTGAGACCCCCACCACACACAGACACACACACACCCTCCCCGCCCCACAACCCTCGGCACCATCAGAAACACACATTGTTAATGGGAGTCTTTATGGCACCGCAGAGTTGTCATCACAGCCTATTTTTATTTCCGCAGCAGCCTCGCAGGATCAACGGCATGGCATTCAGAAGCTCACGCCGCTGACTCACAAACAGCGTGAGTTTGTAGAGCCTACACAAGTTCACAAGCTGCTCTGTCGCACATGTTGTCTGGCATCKTGCTTCTCTGCAGACACTGAACAAAAAGTAACAATCTATTTTTCATTAGCCTTTAGCTCGATGTGGYGGAGGTTGTTTGATTTCGGCATTGTTGCCTTTTGAGCTTTGACTCAACACATCAAAACTCCCACACTTCCTCGCAGCACCTAAAACTGTTAGTGGGTTTGTTGAGTCCTGATATTAAGAAATAAAAAAAGAAGAACAATATAAGCACCAGGGAAAAACAAATCCCAATAAACAAGTTTAACTTAAAGCACACACGTTTTTGGCTTGTAAAAATATAAGAAATGAACAGTTTGTATTGTAAATGAAACAAAATGTTGCCGTTTTGCTAATAAAACATAAATAGGGACAATGAAGAATATCAGCAGCATATCATATATTTTTAACCTTTGTAACTGTCATTTTTTAGTTTTTGTTGTTGTTGTTGTTGTTTGAATCCTTTTTTTTTTTGTTTCCTCTGAGGTCCATATATTGAAAACACAATACACATTTCAGTGTGTGTGTGTGTGTGTGTGTGTGTGTGTGTGTGTGTGTGTGTGTGTGTGTCTGTATGTTCCACACACCAGCCTGAGTGTGTAGTGAAATAGAAGTCCTCCTCTCTTAAGATGTCTGAGGACCTCGGGGGCTCAATATAATATTGTTGTTTTCTACTTATTTTCTAAGAATGTTCCATTCCCAGTAGTGTGTTTCCATCCAATATAATGCTGTTTATTGTGCTGGGAGGACAGGATATGTTTGCTTTGCAGTGTAAAGGATGTGTTT
This sequence comes from Austrofundulus limnaeus, assembly GCF_001266775.1. Lineage (NCBI taxonomy): Eukaryota > Metazoa > Chordata > Actinopteri > Cyprinodontiformes > Rivulidae > Austrofundulus > Austrofundulus limnaeus. The sequence goes on from NW_013952448.1 coordinate 2,073,601, forward strand.
TGTGTCTCCAAGCACTCGAGGCTGTACACTGAATTCAGCCAAACTGCAGTGATGGAAAATACAAGTAAGGGTCCAAATGTGAGACGTTTCAGTACATAAACTTTTTGTATACTTTGCTCTTTTTGAAACATTTTCCCTTTGTGTTTTAACACATTGCATGCCCAGAGAGGTCTGAAGAGCAGAATCTTACTCGAAGCGCCATTTGCTTTCTAAATGATTCTGGTTTACTCGTTATTTTCATTTTTCTCATATTCAGGCATGTTGCCTGAGCAGCAAATTAGGGACAAATTGTTCCAATGAGTGTTTCATTAACTAATCAGTTTAAGTTAACCTTAGGCTAAAACCACATTAGGAATAGTATTTATTTTCAATTATGTTTCTTGAGTAGACGCAGTTAACATATTACAGTTGATATTTGGGCATCTTGCTGGTTGTTGTGTGCTTCCACGTTTGCAAAGTAATTAATTCTAAATCAATGTTGTTGTTTTTCTCCCTCTCGCCTCTCAGACTTATCAGATTTATTCATTCCCCCTATTTATACAGAGTTYTCGACACATTTATCAGCAGCAACATATGGTGTATACAATGATATTCATAAGCAGAACTAAACAAGTGCATATGGACCAGAATATACTGTACGTTTGTGGGGGTTTATCTTGTTTAGTTCAACGGCACCATGATGTTATAAAATACCAATTGTAGATTTGAAACCCTTCTTGTTTGGGTTATAAAAATACAATATTTTATCTACTGCTGAAAAAACACGGAATATAGGTGAGACAGATGACTAAGGTGGCTTACACGGAATAAGAAAATGTCTCAGATAATGCTTACATTGTGACTTAAAAGGGATCCCCGATTAGTTGTAACATTAGACTTTATTTGATAAACATATACTTTAACTGTAAAATAAAGGCAGTAAAAATATTGTAGGCTGTTTAGT
>NW_013952448.1:2075666-2081263 GCF_001266775.1 Austrofundulus limnaeus
CACACACACACACACACACACACACACTCTCTACCCCCTTCTTGGACATCTATCTAATTAACTTTCCTCTCTGCCTCTCTTTGTGCCCACATCCAAAATGAGGAAAGAGAGGTTTGGAAAAAGGTGAGACAGGGCGTGAAAACGGTAAATTTGTTCAACCTGATGTTTTGAGGCAAAGTAAACAGTGTGGTAACCTAGTTAGCTGCAGTGCTGCTTTGTGTGATTTAGCAATGATGTTATTAATAAGCATGTGAGTCAGAAGAGTACTTAGCCATGCAATAAAGAGACAGGGCACTGAGTGCCACCATTCTGCCTTTGCTTTGCAGAGGAACACTAATTGGCGGTCTGGGAATCTCATGAAAAACCTCTCAAACAAATAACAAGCAGACAATGACGTGTGTATGGAGAAGAGCAAAGTGAGGAGAACAATGCACACACCATAATATACAAAATATGATAATGAATACAGTTGGTGTAGCTTTTAAAATCCCTTAATGTTTTAGGATCATTTGCAGCAATAACAAGTTCAAAGAATAAGAAGAAGGAGAATTAAAAATCAATAAAAAAGTGCATTTATAGAAGGAATATAGCAGCTAAAAAAATAGTCCAAAAAGCTTTTCTGCTGCGTTTTGGGGGAAGATTTAAAAGCTGACCCACGGGGACATTAAATGATCGCATTTCCACGCTGAAAGGGTTTTTATCAAATAAACATAAGCAACATGTTTTGCTCTCACAAATTTTGGATCCTTTCTTTGGATGAAGCTGTTGAAACTGACAAGATGAGCAATGTCCACATCATGTGATATTTTGATTACCTTTTGTTCTTAAATTGTTGCTGAAAGCATTAACTGTCAAAGCCATTAAAGTACCAGAGTGTTCCTTAAAATTTACCATTAGACCACAGTTTAATACCATGTGCCACCTCCTGTGTCAAACACACATTGAGGAAAGATGTGGCAAATAAAGAGCACATTGCTGCGCAGAAGGTTAGGAATCCCCATCCTGGAGGAAATCCAAGTTATGTGTCCACATTAAGTTGTAATTGTTGTGGAGAAGATGATGCCACATTTTACGGCAAGGCTGTTGATAATTCATGAAAATCATGAAGGTGGGCTGTAAGGATTTAGATTCCTGCTGCTCAATGAACCCCCCTCATATGTCCAACTGGTAATTTTCAGTTTCCACCTGAGCTGAGGGGGTTTTATGTTGTTCTTTATAGGAGGTGCCAGCTGTCTGAACCCAAGGTCTGCACCACTCGTAAACCACAATAGGGCCAAGTGATTGTCTGTATGGAAATAAGACTGCTTCTCAAAGATWCAGGATTTTCGACTCAGAGCCTGCAATATTTCCGACACATGATTTAGGCATTTTCCCATTTGCATGAATCTAATGCATATTATATGGCCCCAACCTGTTGGCTGCTGTAGGAATTGTCATCATCGGCCGCGAGCAATAATAGTAAGTTACTGTTGCTTGTCAGATGCAACCCTGTTTCTGCCTTAATTTATGTAGGTAGGAATATTGTGCTCCTGCCAAGGGGTAATTTTGTCTCTCAGAGACCAACTTTTGGGAACAATGAGCAGATGTCCCATCAATATCATGTGCACTAAAAATGATTATTTACTCCTTGGTAAACACAGCCTTCCTGTTGATAGTTAAGGTGGTCTCTSAATGAAGTTAACTCATTTAGCCTGATTGGGATTTGTTTACACCTTTGAGAAACCTCATCCAGAAGGGCTTGTCCCTCGTTTTGCCAGCACATCGCTCTTCGCTACATCCTCCACCTACAGCAGGACAGGGAGGGAGAGAGAAGTTTCTGACATGACCTCCAGTGAAGTGAGCATGTCAGGAACCGCTGGAGATTAAGGGTGGAACCAATGCTGGAGAGAGAAAGAGAGGGAGAAGAGAGGTGAAGAGCACGTGCCTCGCAATCAGCCATGAAATGCAACCTGGCACCGGTCGGACCGGGCCTGCAGGGATCCTCAACAGACCTCAGCCTGCAGAACAACAGGGAGGGAGGAGTGGGTGTACAGAGGGCTGATGGGTGCGAGGTCATTCTACCTCACAGGGTGTTTTATTAATRTAATTAAACACGGCCGAGCTCTCTGGCTCTGCATTATAGCTGACCTCCACAGCTGAGGGAGGAGGGAGACGGAGGAGGAGGAGGAGGGAGCATAACAAGGACATAAGATTGGCAGGATAAGGCGAGGTGAAACAAGTGAGGGGCGGAGTTTGGGACAGACGGGTAAAAAAAAAGAGATAGATGCGGCACGATGCATCAGGGAGAGAGGAAGACTAGAGTTTAGTCAGAGAATCAGTGGATGGGACAAAAAATAATAATAAAAAAATGAGCCACGCGGGAGTAGTGATCGGGGGTCAACGTAAGAGTAAGCAAAGGGTTGTGAGATCTATCCAGAAACTTGATGTCAAGTCATGGGAATTCCTTTGAAATTGAATTTCAAAAGATTTTAGTGGCAAACTTTCAACTTTTCATATGGTTAGAGCCTGAATGATTTTCCAGAAATGTGAGTCATTACTTTTTTACAAGTGATGCCTTGACTTTGTGAAACACTGAAGCAGTTTAAACTGATTTTTTTGTCCATTTATAATAGCAGAAAATTCTTGAGAAAATAACTTACTGACACTATTCAGCAAAAGTAACTTTCATCAGGGGAGAAAGCGGCATGTTATCACTCTTTATACTCTTCTCTGCATTCACTGAGAACAGCGCGTTGGACTGAACCAAGTAGCTCAGCATATTAAAAAAAGTAAATCATTGTATCAATATTTATACCTTTTTGAACAGAGCTGTAGAGTTAAACAACTAAATTCATTGATTAGATTCAACAACTCTGAAACTTATTTTAATCAAACTCATATTTGAAGTTGGAGCTCTGAATATTGGGCATGCAGTTTGTGTTTGGCTCCACAAACACAAACTGCATTCAAGGTTGAGGACATTTCATGTTATTAAAGCACTACTGCCTGCAGTTGGGGTCTTCACGCAAGTTCAAGAAATTGCGTTGAAAATGACATAAACATCCTGCCATTTTTTATATTTAAAGACTCAGTTTTTGATTCAACTTTGCCATGTTATTTAAAACACATTATTTTTCAAGTTGTGCCATGTTCTTTCAGTTTTTAAGCAGAGGTTACAATCCTATATTTAGTCACAATGTGAGACAACTTGCCCCAAACTGGCATGTGTGCTGTGACCTAATTCTCAGTTGGATTGTAAAAAAGGAATACAGTTAAAGTCTCAAAACACTATTTAATGCTTCTCCAAAAGAATAATTATTATTTTAGTAGAAATATTTTAAACCCTTTTTTTTAGTTTGAAGGGAAAAACAAATAAAAATGGTGCTCAACTTAGAAAAGTGCGACTCTGACCACTATGTCATCATACTGTCACAGAGCATAGCCATTGTATTTTCAAAGCAGCACCTCTTGTTATGGAGAAAAACAACATTAACCTTTATGTTTGTGACATTTTCACATTTTACACTTTAGCAAACAAGCAAAAGTAATGAACAACAACAACTAAAATAACCATATATTTGCAACAACTTAAAACTGTCTCAGTCAATTTCTTRCTGACACCATCCACAAATGGTTTGTGTGAACCTCTGAACTGGCAGAGCAACTCAGAAACACAATGAAATATAGGTGARGCAAAAAAGAAAACCTGCAAATGTGCAGCTTTTACAGGACACAAAAAAAGCAATGTTGAACAAAGGGCTACCTTGGCAACTTGGCATTGATTCTTCAAAATAAGATCAATTACAATGTAACATTTTGCCATTTTTATGYGGACTAACACAAGCATGTTTGGCCTGTAAACTACCTGCAGGTATATTTTTTAACTTGAGTATAGGTGCCTGTCTGGCTTTTTATTCTTTTTGTGTGACGGATCAACAACTCCAGTCTGTTGTCCAGTGACAGCCGGAATAAACTCCAAACTTCAGCAACTAATAGAAAGAGSTAAAACTGCCATGAAGGCTGCAGTGATCCCTGCATCAAAACAAACAGAGAAACTGACACTGAACAGTTTTAAAGAAACAGGCTCCTTGATAAAACAGGCCTGATGAACACAGTATGCGTCCATGCAAAAGAGTCACTTAATAAGCAATAAAACTGAACCAGATGTTTTTAATGTGACTTTTTTCATTGTTTTGCTACTCAAATGGACCAAATAAGTAAAAAAAAAACGTGTACAAAGTTTAGGCAACACTCTGTAACTTGTTTGTGAATTAGATTTTTAATGTGACCTTGTTTTGCTGACAAAAAAAAACAGCATAAAAGACTAGAACAAGTCCAGGTATAACTCTTAACCCAGATATTTATTGTAAATAAACGTTTTAGTAATCATTAATTATTCTTTTATGTTTTGGAAATATGTTGTGTCATTAATAAATCTAATTAGTTGAATGTACTTTTCTGCCAAAATATAGTGTGTAATAATCTTGTTAAGTAAAGATTACTAAAGATGGTTTGATTTTGAAATGAAGGGGTGGAGCTTATTCAAACTCAGCCATGAGGCACCCTGAAGTTGGATCCATCATGGCTTCCTGACTGTAGTCTGGCACATGTGGACTGGTAAGCTTGAACAGAAACTATTTTAGAAAGTTGTACACTTCTTTTCTATGTAAAAGAAAGCAGTTTGGGACTAATCAATGCAGGAGGCTGATAGCAACTTTTATTACACTTATTTCATATAGAGTGTACATTGCATGTTAGCTCAAAGTTATTTTTTTATCAACAAGGACACTCCAGTAGAGTCAAGCCACCATAATTCTGTTGTCAGCTTAGTGTTGCACAATGTAGTAATCGTAATCAACTTGGTCTTGAACGGTAGTATTTTGTTTAATTTATTTTTCTTTTAGGCTACTTATAAAACTTTTTAACTCCATCAGTAGTCTGTAGATAGAAAGATAAGCCTGACTCATTTAATTAACCCTTATTAACATGAAACAGGAAAAACACACAAAAAACATAAATTTTAAAGGGAGACAATATTTCAAAGTAGGCTACAATTTTACTTGATTTCTGATGACATATAGATGTGGACAACTGTGCTAAAAGTTTTTTTTTTTTACAGGTCACAGTGAAAATGCAGTGGAAGTGCAAATACAGGGTATGTCTGTATGTATACACATATATGTATATCTATCACATCACATACATCAATACAATAATGTTGAAGTTCTTAAGTTAACACAACTAAACCTGATTAGTTTCATCACTGTGTAAAAATTAGAACGGTTTAAGGCAGGGGTGTCAAACTCATTTTCACCGAGGGCCACATGAGCGTCATGGTGGCCCTCGAAGGACCACTTGTGATGAACTTTGATGTTTCATCTTTAACTTTGACTAAACAGAGTTTTAACACATCCTCTTTTAAACACTGATGAGAACTAAGTGTACGACTGACTAAATCTGTAATAAATGCAGAAACATTATTAAAAGTAAAACAAAAAAGTTTTACTCACTGATGAGTTTCTAGTGAGTAGCTGCATTGTGGCAGATTTAGTTTATGTTTGATGGTAACGTTAAAGCAGCTTATTTTCAGACATTAGTACTGTGCTATCCAACTAAAT
>NW_013952448.1:2081436-2083928 GCF_001266775.1 Austrofundulus limnaeus
TTTTTTTTTTTTTTGGAGGGGACCCCCCTGGCGGGCCACACAGGAGTCACCCGCTGGCCACAGTTGGCCCGCAGGCCTTGTTGTATTTGACACATGTGGTTTAAGGCAACGGGTTTCCTTGCAAATTTCTAGTAAAGTCAACTAATTCGGGATGAGCAGATCAGTCACACACTCTGCTGGAGCTGAAGGACGCAGCACAGGCCTGAAGTATGTATCTCTGTAATCGGCYGGGGCTTTTGAGAGCGCTGCAGTAAGAGAGAATTCACCACCGCATGTGACAGTTCCAAGCACACCCTGTCAAAAACCATTTCTCATGCCCGTGGCCTGCATTATACGCCCTGTCACAATAATTATATTTCTTACCATTAATTGATGACTTATAATGCAAACAAGAGCTGTCAGAAAATATATAAAGCTGTGGCAACAATAACAGCGGAGGCAATAAGCAAACAAAAACAAATGGACAAATGAGGGAGAGTAATACATTTGATTGATGAGGGGAGCAGGCATAAGCACAAACACAATGTTTATTAGATAAGAGACCTGCTTTTGTATGTTTGACAAGCCATTTTAACTATGTAAATATTTTTTACTGAGATGAAACTGGGAATACTTTGTGTGTTAACGCATGTGTGTGTGTGTTGTGGGTGTGTGTGTGTATGTGTGTATGTGTGTGTGTGTATGCTTGCATGTTTTGCATACATCTACAATTCTCTCCCAGAAGAGGCCGGAGTTTCTGCTTGGAGGAAAATTGTACCAACTAATAGAGCAGGAATGAGGAATTTGTAATGCGTGTCAGAACTGAATTACTATCCAATAATGCTTATTTCAGAACACAAAAAGACATAATCCCATTCATCTGTATGCTTTCCTATTGTCATTAGTGTTAACGCACCAGAATATCAATGTAGAAGCACACAGAATGTCAATGCCGAGACACACAGTCATTGCATTATTGATATGAATACTCATTCGTCCTTTGCCCTCTGAGTTCAGGACTGCTTAATGGGCTGTGTTGTTTTTCAGGTGTAAATATTTACAACACCTATATAACGGCTTTGTGCRTGTCATTTGAATGTATCTTGTCCTCAGGTGTAATGAACTGAGAAATACATGCAGTTAATGACGCAAGCGCAAACTGTGTCCGTGWATACAATTAGTGATGCTACCGAGTATTGTAATTGTCCCTTTTGACACCATTTATCATCCTTTTGTCTTTTTGACAAATGCTTTCCTCCTGCTTTACTCTTCATTTTATATTTGGAACATACAGAATAGAAAATAATGAGTGTTCACTGAAGTCTGCATTTATATGTATTCCAACTTACCAACATATTCGAATGCAGCATCTATAGTTTGGTCATTTACAGTCACCATGTCACACCAGGCCTCTAAGAGCCGTAACTGAAATGGATTACCATATTTACAAACTGACCATCGCTGAAACTGTGCTGATTGCCATCCATGAAATTTAGCTAAATTAAATCGGAAMGTCTTTTGGTTTTAACCTTGAAACTTGAAACCTCGGAGCAACCAAATGACTCCAACCTGCAGACCTAATAAGATTTGAGGACATTTTAGTTCATTGATAAATTCCTGCAAAAGGCCGCATGATAATTCTACACATTAAATATCACTGGTTAAAAAAAAGAAAAAAAGAAAATGAAATAATAATGTGTGTTTTTCTTTTTAAAGGTGGAATATTTGTGTATTTTCCGGGCACATACTTCAATCCTATACCACAATCAAGTAACTGTGTAAACGTATAAATCAAAAATACATTTGAAAATCTAAACACCTTGAAAATGACCTGTCTCGTTAAGAACCTCCTACCATTTCCAACACTTCCACTTCAGCACATTTTCAGAATGCTTCAGGGGAGGGGTTCTCTGTGGCGGAAGCTTGGCTGTAGAATGAGCTCCAGGGAGGAGCTTTGTGTAAATAGGTGGTGCTTTGTACCAGCAAGCATTTAGGCAGCTCCACGTGGCCACCACAGGAGATTCGAGGATTACTCAGACATGCATGATTGAGTCAAAGCAACACTGTTGGTATGTTTTTGATGGGGGAATGCCATTGTAACATAAAGCTCACAAAAGTAGATTTTGCATACTAACACCCCCCCTCCACACACACACACACACACACACACACGTTACTTTTAGCACTCTAGTTTCTTCTATTCTACCCACTTTTAACGCTGATGCAAAAACAAGTGTGTACAAGAATTTGGGAGTATCTGGTAATCTCAGTATTCAAAAAAAAGAGGCAAATTATCTCTATAGCAGAGGTGCCCAAAGTGGGGCCCGCGGGCCAAATTTGGCCCGCCATGCCATTTGATTTGGCCCACTAGCAGTTATCCTGCTTACTAGATTGTAATCTCCTGTCTTATGTAAAAAATACTAAACTGTATTTGCACTTAGTCTTTTCAAACATTGGACCAACTATAAGTATAAGGAGCTGTAGTCAGATTGTCTTAACTCATGGAGCTCACT
>NW_013952448.1:2085501-2090019 GCF_001266775.1 Austrofundulus limnaeus
AGATAGATAGATAGATAGATAGATAGATAGATAGATAGATAGATAGATAGATAGATAGATAGATAGATTACACATTACATTACATCTGTTAAAAATAAATTTTCAAACAAGCATTTTGCTAAATGAAGCAATACAGAACACCTTTGTTGGAGAGCTACAGACCTAAATAAACAAACTCAAAAATGAATTCTAATGTGGAGCTTTTTAAAACAGCTCATAATCCTTTGTGTACTTCTCTCTACAACCTGTTTGATTCTTTATGTGGAAGAAAACCTAGAACTCGCTCTGATTGATAGTGCACAACCATGCACACGCCATCATGTTGGAAGGAAATATGAGACAAAAAGGAGAAGCTGTGTGCTCTGGTAAGATCATCATTACACTGCTACATCTTCACATGGCAAATGGTTGTTTGTTGCTGTTGCTGCTATTATGCATGATGGATCCAGTCGGGAGACCTTTGATCTGTAAGTGTCTTACCCTCTGCAAGATTTACAAGCAGGTGATGCACTCTTCTGAAACCAGCCAGCAATGAATCATCGCAAACCTTTAAAGGAAAGCATGGGATGAAAGAAACAAAAAGGTTTTAAATGCATTAATCTGAGGTCATAAAAATAATGACAAGGACATGTTTGAAAAGGGTACATGAGCATTATTACTGTAACAGTAAATGTTAAAGTAATTATTGTTTTTAGGTATCTTCTCTCTTTTCTATTTTTTAATGAGATTGAAACTGGAATTTGTGAAGTCCAATAATTGTTTCTATTTATGCATTTTTATGCATTCCCAAAAATGGCAGAAATATGGACTGCTGTCACACTGTTTCATAATTAGCTATGTGTGTAATTTGTGAATTAAGTACACCCAAGTAAGGTAATGGAATGWATAAGATGTGTACATTCACAATGAAAGGAAATATTACTACACATAAAGTTTAGGGCATGTTGTGTGTAACTGCTGCCTTGTTGTTTTGGTTAATGTGATGTTTTGTACCTGTGACATTGCTGTAGTGTATTTGTGGTGTTTACCAGCATCTTCTAATTATTTTTCTGTGAGTCTGTTTTAATGGTTGCATTGCAGACTTCTTCTAGCAAAGCCCTAGTGTCACCCTCCATCCTTTGGGTCTGTTTTCTATTTTTTGGTAGKACTCTTTGTTCTCTATTCTGCTATATTACAGTCTGACAGTAACATCAAATAAAGGCTGTACACAAATTTTATCATTTATTTTTCTCATGTCTTCACTATAGCTGAAGTTAAGGTTAAGTCGTAGACCTCTACTTTCTAAATTAAAAGGGTGCCAAATTCACCAAAGCTAATTTCGGGGTGTGCACAAAAATTCAAAGCTATGATTTTAATTTTCGTATTTAAGGCAAAATAATCAGGCAAAGTCTTTGTTTCAATAATTTTATACTTTAAATGCATGTATCATATTTTTTTACACTTCATGTTTTACTGTACAAACTTCAACGTGCTTCATTTTATGATTTGATTCTGCTGCTGTTTCAGATATCTTGGATTACAGGTCATCAAGTTACCCAACATAAAATTTTTAGAAGCACAAATCCCTGCTACACAGCTGGGAGCCTTGAAGAATCAATATGTACATTCAGAAAATCAATTCAAACAGAAACTAAGATGTTAACAGAGAATACACAAATATCGTAGTTTCAGTTAACTGTTAGAAGATGATCACTGTGGTGAAAACAAATTCTTTAAAAAAATATTTATCAGTGCATAGGTATTTCTTTTGGAAGTACGGAATCAAAAATACATGGTTGCCTCCTGTATTAGCACTAGCATCTGTACATTTCAATCATTTAATTCCCCCTTTGCTACCGGGAATAGAAGTTTGAAGTATGTTAGGAAAGTAACGCATTTGGATGGGGCGCATAAATTTTCTCTTGAGACCGTAGGCCAGAGCTCCACATAAAAATGAAAGACAACGAGTTAGTGAACATCTGGAAGGGGGAAAGGCAACAAGGAGACAAGTTAGGAGTTGAGTGCTTGTGTTTGGCTCTTCCTCCCTCCCCAGCCTCTCTTGGAGCAGAATCTCTCCTTCTTCCTTGTTTCTGGCATCTTTATCCGAGGAAAACAGATGGATTTGCTTTTCCCTGGATGCACACTCAATCACACCCTCAAACACTAAAACTCATACATGCTCGGTGCCTACACTCGCACACATTTGCCGGCCAGCGCACAACCAAAGGCACAAACAACTTACAGATTGCAGACATGGTGACTTTGACAAACAAATAGACTCCAGTGGGCACAGACACTCAGCACTTGGGAGAAGGACAGCTGAGCAAATATGCCTGGCCTTCATTCTTGGGATCCGAGCGGCACTCCAACCACAACAGCAAATATTTTCCCTGCTGTCATCCTCTCTATTTTCTCTCCCTCATTCATCTGAAGCGTGCCCTTGCAGTTGCAGGGAAGGTTCGGCACCTTCAGTTCACAGCCAGAAACTGCACTCGGTAGCCCCCCCGCCCCCTCATCCTGGCCCTCCAGGAGCTACATGCTATTTAGTGGGGCCTTACCTGTCCCTCGGGGAAAACGAAATGTAAATTTTGCGACGTGGGCTCATTCACTGCAGTCTGGAGCTTTCTGATAGGACATGACTGGAGGCTTATTTGATTAGCCTAATTCCATCCTCCTGTGGACCACCACAGCAACATTCCTGGGACATTTCTTTGAGCATTAGGCCCACAGTTAATGAACAATTTGTTCCGTTGAGCAACGACCCACACTCGCAACCGTGATCTATGTGTACACTGAAAAGGTTTTCATGGTTGCGATGCCCACTCAAGAAATGACATAGGAGACAGTMCAAAGTACAGCCCTATTAATTTTTCTGTGCGCAGATGATGGAAAACAGCCTCGCTAATTTCTTTGTGCTTGAATGATGCTTTAATTTGACGACTTGCACAGGTTTTGTATTATCCTAGGGGCCTACTATTAATATTGTTCCTCTTGAATGCATTCATGCTGTCCGGCGCTGTGCATTCAACTGAATTTCACCGCAGGACTAAAGACATTTCGACTTCTTGTATGGGGTGCATTTAAAGAGACCGGTTTGAAAGTTGATGCTTCAAAGTTTACTTAACCTGAGCCAGAAATATGAAATAAAATGCTTATAGCRTACAACTGTCTTACATTTGACATCACTTCCATGGGTTAAATTTCACCACATGTCCCTAAGAAACAAGGGAAAATAATAAAAGACTTAATAAAATGAACCTAAATCTAACCTTAAATCCAAATCTGCACCAATGTTTAGACAGCATCCTGTAGTCAGCTGTGAAAGATTGGAGGTGAACTGATATTACAGCCAAATGGTGAAGGGAAATAAAAACAGATACTACAGCTAATAGTGGAAGCAACCTTTTCACAATATGTGTTTAACCTAAAGAAATTGACAGAATTACTTTCAGAACAAGATATTGATCCTGCACACACGGAAAAATAAAATAAATAAATAACATAAAGAGGGCTAAATGCAACTTTGTAATGGCCGCCACAATCTTCTGGAATAAACTTTGTAAAATATATTATTAAAGCTGAAAAAAGTTCAAGAACGATGACCTGAAAATTACACAGCGCCTTTTGGCAAAGAAAAGAAAAGTATGAAAACCAAAAAACAAGAACAGAAAAAGCTCAGTTGCTATGAAAAGTGTTTACAAGCTGACATGTTTGCCAAGACACATGGTATACATTGCATTCAAAATATTAGAATRGGCAATAATTCTGCATTAATAAAGATAGTCTGCAGCTGGTTAGAAAAATAAATGAATTAGGATTTAAACAGTCCATGGAGTATATCACGTCAGCGTGAATGAATCCGAACGCTTTTGAGATGCCAAAGCAATCATTTACAATAACTATGTGGAAAGTTRTGATATTTATTGAGGGCAAGCATTTTCATCCACTGTCTCATTAACAGTGAAGTGAAGAGTAGAATTACCTTTTTCCCATTATAAAGTAATTACTGAGCAGCCTTTCTGCATGTAAAGGATRTGAAAAGGATGTATTTTTACTGAAATGCCATCGTATTACCAGACACTGGGTTGAAAATGAACTTTTTGGCATTTTTACCAATGACAGATTTCTTCATTTAAAGAGGCAATATGAAGTAAAATCAACCTTTTGAGTTTTATATCATGTTATAACGTTATACTTTCATAAAAAAATATATGTGCCCAAAGCCTTGTTTTGACTCATTCATGCATGTTTGAGAAATCCTGCAGCGTTTTTAGGAAGCCTTGCTGAGGAGCAAAACGACAGGTGGGGACCAGAGACGCCTTTTGGGACCAGAAACGCCCCTGGGACGTGTCTTTAAGCTGAACGTCCTCATCACGGAGCACACCTCCCCACCCCCCACCCCACACACCCTGCCCATGACTCCTGCAGGCTAGCAAACGAGTGAAACTGAAAGTGAAACTGAAACAGTGTGCTGAGCTCTTTATTTCTCACTCAGTGAAGCTCTTTTCAGATTAAAAATCCCTTTGAGGAAATGTATTT
>NW_013952448.1:2090029-2094923 GCF_001266775.1 Austrofundulus limnaeus
AAAATACCTTTGATGAAATGTTTTTTCAGATGCTAAGTAAACTGCATCATAGCGAACCGCGAAATGGGATGGGACAGAAGCAGAAGGTGGTTCTTAAAGAGACAGAGGTCAATTTCAAGGCGTTTAGAAGAGGAAGTGATGAGAAGATCATTTTAATAACAGCTAAAGGTGACATAGATACTTTATGATGCTATAGTATTTAAATATATACCTGAGAAACACATAACATTGCTCCTTTAAAAAAACTTCTCACCCAACATAAAATTGCATCCAAAATCAATGCATTTAACATAAAGATGGGGATGGATTTGTTTTTGAAAAAAACTTACTTTTAGTGTTGTCAGAAAGGAGATATTAGCTGATTTCTAGACCTTTGTAATAGGTTGTTCTCTTCTTATTGTTGCCCTTTAACTTACATTTTACCTACCCTCAGACATCAGTTGATATTGTAAACATAAAAGCTTTGGATTAGGATGAAAATTACAATTATAGAAAAAAATGTAATCTCAACTCATTGGTTATTTAATTAAAACTAAATTGATTATAAAATATGCATGTTTTACTCTCAGTTAAAAAGCTACTTGCTTTTGTTGTCAGCATAAGTAACTGTCCAAAATGTTTGCCTTTCAATTTCTTTAAGTTTAAAGTGTAGATTAATGACACAAATACAACAGTTATGCATTTTTTCATTCAGCCGTAGCATATTTTTAGTTACAAAAATGACCAGCAAAAACAGAAAGTCTGTGTACTATAACACCAGAATGGAAAGTAATTTTTGAAACAGGTTCAGCCATTTAGAATGAATGTTAGCCCTTTAAATTAGTCATCGACTACAGTCTGTWGAACAAGCTGAATGTTGATGCATGTTTTGTCTTGTTCAACCCAAGTGATTGATTAAACAGTGCTCCAATCAAGCCCTTGTGTCTCCTGGTCTTCTCTGAAGGTGTACTAGTACCTGTAGAATCAGCAYTGCATTTAGTCTGCTGATCAAGTACTTCAATTCAAGAGTCCAGATTGTGTATTTGTGTCCATAGATAATAAACCCATCTTGGGTTGCTGTGGTAACAATGTGGATGTCAGTAATCACATATAGCTGTGCTTGTGAATAGGTTTCCGACTGTGGACTTCATCCAGCTTTGCCTAGACAGCAGCCTGCCACTAAAATACCAGCARGTAGTTTATTCTGGCATCTATCTACAGCATGCTGAACACCATGTTGTCCTCTGCATGTGGCTGCACTCAACATTATCATTGCTATAGTTTTGACATCATGGGTCTGTGTCACATTGGAAGTGATACAGATGGCATTTGGGAATCCAAATTTAGTCATCAGAATGTCTGGGCTGAGTCACATCGGTGGAAATCTGCTGTGAATCACATCAAAAACCAGCTCCAAATGATGTGGCATCGAATAAAGTTTCCTGCCTGACTGTAAACTGTTAAAAGTTAGCGCACATGTCAGTTGCCACTGAGTTGGTACTTGATTACCCATGCATTCGATCATAATTATGTACCTTGCCAACCATACCACCACGGGATACAGCAAAAACTAACTTTATATTTCTTATAGCCTCAGTCTTCTCTCTTTCAACTCCTGCACCTCCTCCGCATTTCCTCCGATTTATGTTTACCTTTCCCTCCTCCCTTTCTTTCCCTGCCCTTCCTCCTCCAGCCAGCCACGGTCTCATTTGTCACATTTACAATGGAAACATCCAAATTTACAGATGCTATCAATTAATCACCTCTGCTCTAATTACAATCCAATTAACCTCTGTTTCCACGCGCCATGCTGCAGGACGGCCAGCACCCTCCCTACTCAATCACTCTGCTTAGAGAGACTGAAAGAGAGGCGGAGAGCGAGGGAGAGTGGGAAGTAAAGTGAGATTTAATGAAAGAAGAACCCAGTGTTGGGGAAAAGTGAAAAAGACAAATGGGTAAAGTGTGAGTGCAGACCTGCCATCCCATAAACTGTTGGTCAGGAGCCGTTTAATTGTTCAGGCTAGGCCCATCACTTAAAAAGGAAGACAAGAGTCATGTGACATTTAACAAATTTTGGATTGTTTCAGTACTTTCAGCCTGATATGAACAATTTATTTTTACGATCCCCATCACAATGCTCAAGTAGGGTGACCCGAAACACCATCTTTGAGCATGCATACTTACAGAACATGAAGTGGGCCTCCGATGGTAGACCAGACACTGTAGGAATACAACAAAATAAAAAAAGAGGAGGCGGACAATCATGGAATAAAATTAGAGAGAGAGAAAGAAAGAATTAGGCTTAACTCAAGAGCTGATGTCTCAAAGGAGGATCACAGGTGTGACTTGCACAGAAACAAAGAAAAGTAGCTCAAAGAGGCGAGCGTAAGGGAGAAGGGGAAGGAGAGGGATGGAGTACTCTTGCTACTTTTGTCAGGAGACCTGAAGAAAGAGAAAGGATGTGTTCATTACAGACACAACTGTTCTCCTGGTGCTCTGGGAAACCTAGCTGTCACCATGAACCACCTGTGCATCAGTGTCTGAATGCCACAGACATGATATCCATAAATATGCACACACGTGCAGTAAGCATGTGTGCAAACATGAAACACATTGAGCACACACGTGCACACAGCTCTAACACAGATGGATAYACACCTAAACTATTAGTAGGTCTGGATTTACAGTGGCCCGTCAGCCTTCAGCTTTTTAATGCCACGTGGGGCCTGTTTTACAGCTCTTCCCTAGGGCCACAATTGGCTTTCAATTAGCAGGTGAGCTGCAGCCCTGTTTCCAATCAATAGCACAGTGCAGGAAAGCTGCAGGCACCCTAGGGCCCCAGCTTGGAGGGGAGGAAAGCGAAGGAGGAGGAAAAGGGAGAGGAGGTTGAAAAGGAGGGGAGCTGGCAAGGAAGACTGAGGTGGAATCATGCCACGCTATACTGGGCCAGCTTAGAGAGCTATTTGAAGAGTTTGGACCTGTCACTTCCTGTTTTTCTGCACACWTACCAACACAGAGAGCAAAGAAAATGCATCACAGTCATTTGTCGGCAAATTCAGTCTTCAAATACTGTTTTTCTAATGCAATAAAATTTGCTATCAGCTTATTTTATTTTTTTGTCATTGTAACAAGTACAACAACAGTAAATGTCRTCCCAAGATGTGTGAGGAAAAGCAAACATTTATAAGATAAAAAGAACAATCACATTGCACAGCACACAACTGCACATGAAGAAATTACTGCACTTATTTGTTGCACATGCATTGCACTAGAGGTACTAGGTGTCGTTTTTTTTGCCCTGGTGACTCCGGGATAAAGCTGTTTTTCAGTCTATTTGTCCTTGTTTTCATGCTCCTGTACCTCCTGCCTGGTGGCAGTGGTTGGAACATAATGTGACCTGGGTGCAAGGAGCCTTTTAAAATGTTTGTGGCTTTCCTGGGGCAGCTGGTGTGTAGTTCTTCAAGAGAGGGCAAAGAGCGTCCAGTGATCTCCTGGGCAGTCTTAATGACCTGTCCAAGTGTTTTCCTCTGTTCTGCGCAACTAGAAAACCAAACATAGAGGCAGTAGCACAGGACGCTTTTGATAGAAGAGCAAGAGAAGGACAGCAGCAGTTTTTGAGACTCTTGGAGAATAATGCTTCTGCTTGATCTTCTTTATCAGCTCTGCTGTGTTCACTCACCGGGTCTGATTCTCCACCATGCGGACTCCTATAAACTGGAAGTCTGACACCCTAGGCTGTCTCACCCATGCATGAGACGACTATAGTGGTGTCATCTGCAAAGTTGATGATTGAGTTTTTGTGGTGGGCGGGAGTACGGTCATGTGTGTACAGTAGGAAAAGAAGGGGGCTCAGCACACAGCCTTGTGGACAACCTGTGTTAATGATGAAGGTCGAGGAGGTGCGGGGCCCATCATGACCTTTTGTGTGCAGTCCATCAGGAAAATTAGCCTGAAAATTCAGGCTAAATAACAGAAGCCAACCAATGACCAGTTTTGGGACATTTGTGGCAGCAATGGTGGAGGATGTTGCTCCACAGCCCAAACTAAAAACATTATTGCGCATGCCTGTAAAGGAAATTTAAAAAAGTTAAAGAGGCAATATCATGTAAAATCAACTTTTTTGAGTTTTATATCATGTTATAATGTTATACTCTCATCAAAAACACGCCCAAAGTCTCACTTTGACTCATTCATGCATGTTTGAGAAATCCTGCAGAGTTTTTAGGAAGCCATGCTGAGGAGCAAAACAACAGGTGGGGACCAGAAACACCCCTGGGACGTGTCTTTAAGCTGAACTTCCTCATGGCAGAGCACCCCCCCTCCACCTCCCCACACACCCCGCCCATGACTCCTGCAGGCTCTCAAGTGAAAAACCGAAAGTGAAACTTAAACTGTCTGCTGAGCTCCTAGCATTAGTTGTCACTCAGTGAAGYTCTTTTCAGATCAAAAATACATTTGAGAAATGTATTTTCAGATRCCAAGTAAACTGCATCATAGCAGCCCCACCGCTCCCCCCTCGCGAGGGCGAAACCCCCCTTCACCGAAATGGGCAAAACGGAAGCGGAAGGTGGTTCTTAAAGAGACAGAGGCCAATTTCAAGGCGTTTGGAAGAGGAAGTGATGAGAAGATGAGTTTATTTTCTATTTAAACATAAAAACAGCATTTTAATAACAACTAAAGGTGACATAGATACTTTATTATGGCATAGTATTTAAATGTATGCCTGAGAAACACATAATATTGCCCCTTTAAAAACATGTCTATGCAAATGACAAAAGCCTAACAACACAACTGCTTTAAACTTTTAAGTTTTGTACTACCAGATTTTTTATTTAAAACTGTACTTCTGTCTCCTGCTTCGTTCCCCATTAAACACAATAAAATCTCCTGGTTGACCTGCAATTCTTCTTGGGAT
>NW_013952448.1:2095656-2097167 GCF_001266775.1 Austrofundulus limnaeus
GTGTGTGTGTGTGTGTGTGTGTGTGTGTGTGTGTGTGTGGAGGTGGAGGTGGAGGGGGGCGGGTTCTGCCAAAGCAGGCATCTTGGCACAGAACTGGCTTTCACTGAACAACAGAGCACCATTTCTACTTCCAAAGATATGCCCATCAAGGAAATTTAAGTCTACATTTTTATTATCGTTATTTATTTGCGTTTCCTAACCTTGCATGTGAGCACAATACAGGGAGGCGAGGTTAGGAAGACTGGAACGCACAGAGGAGGAAGAAGAAGGAGGAGGAAGAGAGCCACGGGGTTAGTGCAGTGACACGGGTGTCTTTGAAGGCACCACAGCGGGGGTGGCAGTGGTGGTGGGGGTAGATAGGGAAGAAGTGGAAGAGATAGCTGCGTTCCATCCAACACTCTGCTCCTCGGCCTCTCTCTCTCTCTCTCTCTCTCTCTCTCTCTCTCTCTCTCTCTCTCTCTCTCTCTTTGCCAATTTTATCTGAGGGGGGCAATGAGGGTCTTTGAAGGCATTCCAGCAGAAGCTGTACCGGTTGTGTGTGCCCGCGTGGTTACATTTTGTTTTGCCTTTCTTATCCACAAACAGACAGACTCAATGAAAGATTGCAGTGCAGCAAAGAGAGACTGGGAAAACGATGCACTTTAAATGAATTTAGGTGTCGTGCATGGACAGTTTTCTTCGCGTGCGTGTGTGTATGTTTTTGCGCGTGTCTGTGTGTGAGATGAGAAAGCAGCCGGCTACAGTACATCTCACTCCGAGTGCTGGAAAGGCAAAGCTGGAGCTGCTGGAAGGCGGAGAGACAGGCAGCTCTTCCCTCCACACATCTCTGTTCAAAGGCGCCATCAAAGTCTGGCAGAAATGTCAGTGCTGCAGGCAGGGGACCGGCCTCTGAATGTCAGTCCTTCTCAGGTCAACACCGAGAGCCAGCCCGCCGCAAGCAGACGGGGGGCATGAAGATAAAAAGAGAAAACCACAAGGACAGTGATTAGGAAAGCATGATAAAATGATGGGGGGAGGGGGTGAGATGAATTTAAAGAAGGAAGAAAGGAATAAAACAAGACGGAAAACCCAGAGCCAAATTAATAACAGAGAGGACATGAGAACAAAATGTTGGGTTTGGCCACTGTTTTTTTTTTTTTGACAGGACTGAGTTACTTTTATTCTATCAGTGTGCGTTTCTTTGGGTGTCAGCCAAATTAATAACAGAGAGGACATGAGAACAAAATGTTGGGTTTGGCCACTTTTTTTTTTTTTTTGACAGGACTGAGTTACTTTTATTCTATCAGTGTGCGTTTCTTTGGGTTCAGCAGGATGTCAAGTGACTTCAGGCCAGAGATCTAAAGGGTGACTTTGAGTGGGAGAAGTGATACAAAAACAAAAAGAAAAGCAACTCACATGGTGGAAAACCTTTTGCTTCTGCATGCATTCAAAATGCGACTGATACAACAGCTTACTGACACACATGTCCATCAGAGGGAGGTAAAGATGTGTACACACACACACACACACAC
>NW_013952448.1:2097336-2098502 GCF_001266775.1 Austrofundulus limnaeus
TGTGTGTGTGTGTGTGTGTGTGTGTGTGTGTGTGTGTGTGTGTGTGTGTGTGTGTGTGAGAGAGAGACAGGGTGAGACAGAGAAAGAAGTTGAAATGAAAGAAGTTGATTTGAGCTAAAGAAAGAAAGACAGAGTTATAAAATAAAATCCTAGTTTTTTTAAGAGAATGCATAGCACCCGATGCTTTAGAATAAGATCATCTTATATTAAGAAACTACAAAATTGTAGCTGTTTTGGTCAAACCTTAAAAAAAGCTTTCCAAGTCTTAAGCGAAATGGCAAGATGTTAGGCTCAATATATATGTTATACTGACATTCAGCTTAAAATATAAAATGTTTGTGTGCTGGATAATGACAATTAGCTTAATTGAAATGACTACAAAAGGTAATCTGGCCGGGATTTTTTGAAAGATTTATTCAAATCCTTCAAGTCACAAATTAGATATTTTGGGAATAGACACATATTATAGCCTCCAACAATTAAGGCCAACCTTTCAGAKATCTTGTACAATGAGTAGCCCATGGAGTGTGTGTTATGAATGATTCCAAGTAAAATCTTATCACACTATCGGCAAATTTTACTGGCAGTTTTTGTGTTTTCTAAGSTTAGGTGGCTGTTGTGGCCATCTTGAATTAAGTTGACTCCRAYAGTCATTCAGTTGTAGATGTATAGCCTATCCAATGATAACTTTCTGCAAATTTTCTTAAAACATATCCAGTGAGTTATCCATGAGTTAGTTTGCGAACAGGCTCGCACACAAGTAGGCAGAAACCTTATCATCCGCTTTTGCGCTTATTCATTTTTTTATCGACAAGCGATAAAAATAAAAACTGGGTGTGCGACAGATATGATTGTACACCTGCAAATGAGTATCCCTGATAGAGAAAACTGGCATACGGATGCTGTGAAKGGGAAGAAGAGAAGCACATGCAGTGCCTCATAAAGAGAGCAAGACAGGTGACAAATGAGTGTAGTTTTTTTTTTCCTCGGTGGCACTTTAATGGCAATGAACACTCAGTGTCATTTTATTCCCACGTGAATAGCAAGAGGCAAGCAGACATGACATGCACAAAACACACATTACAGTATTAACTGAACAGAGAGAGAGAGAGAGAGAGAGAGAGAGAGAGAGAGAGAGAGAGAGAGAGAGAGAGAGAGATTGCCAG
>NW_013952448.1:2099311-2102830 GCF_001266775.1 Austrofundulus limnaeus
CGCTACAAAAACAAAACAAAATAAATAAATAAATAAATAAAAACCGGGAGTGATAATTAAGACTTAGGGGGTGAATGACAGAGCCATTTGTGACGATGGAATATGGCGTCCCCCTGCTCTCTGGGAAACAGAAGGGCTCGGAGAGGCTCGGTGTCACAAAACATTACCCACACAGCTGTTGGCTTTATGAGCAAGCAATGGTTTACTCCCTTTCCTTCATTCCTTCTCCCTCTCATCCTCATCTACTCTTTATCTCTTTCTACCAGCATTGCCACCATGCACTCATGCCCCCCTCCCTCTTTTTGCCATTCCAAAAATCGCCATTCCATTTGCTTTCTTTGTCTCATACTAGCAGCCACTGCCTTTTTTTTTTCTGAAAGATGAGATGAGATGAATTGTACTCCATCAGTCAAATCATGGAGAGTAGCACTCTGCACGCACACATACAGTATAGAAAAAAATGATAAGGTTGAGAATTCAGTAGAAGCACTGTCACTGATAATGCGTAGTACTGTTTTTTTTTTTTTTTTTTTTTTTCTGTTGGTAAGCGTGGGCTTACTCATTCTCTGCAGAGAAATCATTTTCTCTTAGATTATTATTATTTTTGGTCCTGTTTTCTCTTTCATTTTGCTATCTCTGCATTTATCATAGCTACACAAATCCAGACATTTCCCATTGACAGTTATGTTCAAAAGTCTTTATTTGGGGCATTTCACAAAACATCATTGAACACTGGTCTCACTTTACCATTTGGAAACTGGTCAAAAATCAACAAGTGTGTCCAAGCACAAAATACCCATGCAACTTTGTGTCACTGTGCTTCTCCAAGATTCACTTCTGCAAATTCATCCTCCTTAGTGAATAAAATGACCCGAGTCTGATGTGTCCACCAAGCTCTGCCCCCCAGTCTCTTTTTTTTCCTCTCTCTGGTTCATCTATCTCTCTGCCCGGCTGGCCGACCTGTCTTCTCGTCTCATCTAGCTCTTTGTCTCTGTCTCGGGGGCCTCCGCAGTGTGCGGAGCAAGTCTGCGAGTCTTAATTCAAACGAAACCCCTTCGCGCCCCGTTAAACCACTGACCTTCTCTGTCACTCCTGTCGCCCGCTGCTGCAGCCGCCGACGTGGGGCCTGAGCTGCAAGCTAAAGGAGACCGTGCTCGATAAAAATGTGGGTGATTAAACAACTCCCTGTAATTGCTCCTTTTGTGCAAGAACCAAACGGTCACACTTATTAAGGAGGCGAGAGAAAAGGAGGCTAGGAGCAGCCGCTTCCGCTGGGGGCCAGACGCCCTTGGTGACCCCGTGCCCTCCCGTCACTACTCCTTTATCTGACCAAACAACCACTGCATGGTGTGTGTGTGTGTTTACCAGTAAGTGTGTTTGTGTGCTAATGCCCTGTGTGTGTGTGTCCGCCAGTGCCTGTGTGTTAAGTATGCAAAGAAAGCTGTAGCTGTGGAAACAAAGGGAGGGCAGAATGACGCCAGAGCTCCCCTCAGTGGTGAAAGATTTAACTACGCGCGAAGAAGCAACGTTTGGATCAAAGCTGTTTGCACTTGTAAGCAACCAGCCAGCTGGCTTTGGTAGCGGGGGACAAAGCCAAAACCAGGGGACCATGTCCAACATGAGGGCCGGGTTTCTGAGATCATAGTAATTTGTGAACCATACATCTCATCTGCTAGTCACTCGCACATATATCGATATCAGCACAAAAGGCCTACCCACAGTCGGATGGGTCAACTTTCAAAAAGGGAGGCGCCCAATTACCGTAGCCACAAATACACACATAAAGTGCTTCTCAAGAGCCCATGAGTGCTTCAGCTTCCCTATGATTAAACCCGCTCTCAACACAGCCAGCACTTGTACACATCCAGGGCATCGTGTGCCAAAACAGCTATCAGACGAGACTGGTGCAGAGGTTTGAAAGAGGAGGGCTTTCTGTGGTCACAGAGAGCAAGAGGAACCAACAGCAGTCAGTTGTGTCCTCGCTTTTAGACTAAAGCTGACGTGTTTTTTTAAAATAAAAATAAAAGATGGGTTTAAAGAAATCAGCAAAACAAACAAAATTTCAGTTACAAAATAAATGAATGTAGGTGGAATCTCAAGGAACCTGTTGGATTGTCAGCTTGGCCTGTGAAATCAAATCATTTTAAAGGCAAAATCTTTTCAATTTTAGAATTTAAGCATGTTTTTTCTCTTACGTTTTTCTAAATCAACAAAACATTAAGAAGTACATAAAGCACGTGTGTCTATAAAATAGATTTTTGTTGACTATATGAAGAAATATATTATCGTATTAGTGATGTTTAAAATACAGTACTTATACAACTAAATTTGAATCCTTAATGAAATGAGGTAAGAAAAATCTATTTTTTCCTGAAAAAAAAAACAATAGCATAACAAATAAGAAAACAAAATATTTTAAATCAAATTGGCAAGTCTAACCTTTGCATTTCAGTTTATTTAGAAAATGTTTACATTCAAACTGCCTTGTCATTTTTATTATAAAGATGATTTTCTTCTAATATGTATATTTTTTATTGGGGACTGCATTGTTCTGTAACTGTATTTGAACTGAACCTGTTTGCTTTTTTCTTAAGGGCTCTTGGTACGATGAACTGAACTGAATCACAAAACAAAACTGCAACAATTTAGATTTCACAAACAGACACAACTATTCCATTGGTTTCAAAATTTATGTCTTTTTTTGTCATCATATAAATATTAAATAAACTTGATTACACAAAACATATAAGGGATTTACAAATAAGACAAAAATAAGTTTGGTTTGTTCTGTTTGACTTCAAACAGAACAGTCATGGCATGGCTGAAGTAGTGTAATACTGCCCCCTTCTGCTTAAAACGTGAGCAAGAGAAAAAAACTCAACAGCAACAAATATCAAAGCAAACAAGACTGTTTGTAAAACTGTGCAAAATCAGGCTTTATTCATTTTTTTTCCTCCACAATAGCCAACTTTCATCATCATAATTACCATCACTGTCATCAACGTAATCTCAGAACCATTACCAGCCGGACACAGACAGACAGAACTAAAAAGACTTACAGCTCATCCCTTTTGGCAGAGACAGATAYGAGCTATTAGCAGAGTCTGGGTCTGTTGCACGTGTCCATCTTTTTCAGGGCAGTACTTTTCAACAGGGTCTCCAGGGTCCATATGTACAAGTAGCTTTCTTTTTAATAGCTCACTGTCCATTTGGCAGTCAAAAGTTCAAGATCCAGGAGACACTGAAAGTCCATTTCAGTACAGCCACACTGTAGTTAAGATGTTGAATATAATAATCTTTTAGACTCCTTAAACAGTAATTGTATGGCCTCTTTTCTTCCGCTGTCTGTTTACTGTAGGTCGGTCCAAGGACAGTTGATTTCTCCAGCTTAGGCAAATGTTGAATAAGTGCAATGTCTAGTTAAAGATCAAGAAAATATAAAGCCACACATACATACATACATACATACATACATACATACATACATACATACATACATACATACATACATACATACAT
>NW_013952448.1:2104442-2106741 GCF_001266775.1 Austrofundulus limnaeus
ACACACACACATACATACATACATACATACATACAAACACACATCACACACATACACACATGCACATACATACAGTACATGACTGATAAACTTGCTATACAATGCCGGTTGTCTCACAGATGAAACCAGAGAGTTTCACCTCTGTGAAACCAGAATCCATTAAACTGAAAGGATTGTGAGCTCACCCAAACTTGATGCTGCCTGTAAATATCTTGGGAAAATTGTCCACAATTTTCTATACAGTGGATTTTAGATTGTAGATCCGGTGCTGAGTGTACGTCAGACACAGAGAAAATATTTTTTAAATGAGCTATTCAAGAATAGATTTAAATATGAGAAATTACAACTTAAAAAATAAATAAGAAATGGAACATGGCAGACTAAGACTGCAACCAATCCTTTTTTGAAATCTAATTAAGTCCAAGGATATGGTTTTTAAATCTGACAGCTACTTGTTCATCCTGATATTTTAACTGTCATACTTTCTAGACAAGTTTTGTTGGTTCATAAAGTAAAGCTGTTGTGCAAAGAAAAAAAATTAAAGAGCTTTAGCTAATAAAGACAAGTTTTATATGTGTTTATTTACTATAATTGCAAAGACTCCTAAACTATTTGATTTGGGTGTTAATTCTCAGCAGGATCTGGTTGTAGCAGCAGCCTTTTGACACAACAGGTTATGATTAAAAAGACAGAAGAGCAAAAATATTTGCTAATGCTTTGACCAAAGCATCTCTCTTCTGAGCCAGGCTAACTAAGGCCCTAAAGACCCTCCATTGTAGGAGGTGTGAGTTTAATCTGKATGTGAGTCTAGGTTTTATACCAGAGTTGCTCATGCTGTTTAAAAGCTTGGAACTCAACCTCRCCAGTTCTTTTCAACTGAGAAACCTCCCTGGTTAGGAAGCTAGATGACTTTAACTACAGAATAAAAGTCCAGCTGCCTTTTTTTTTTTTTAATTTGCGGGGCATCATTGATCAGTACTGTTCCAATCCCTAAATGGCAAGTTTGTTTGTTTTTATTATAATAGCAGGGATCTTTTTTTAATGCAAAGTTTATATACTGTTTGTAACAAATAAATCGAGCTCCAGCCAAACCTTTCTAGACTCTGAGTAAATCAGTGTCCAAGTTCAAAAACATAAGGAGTAATGCTTATGCATGTTACAAACCTTAATTCATGTCATCAAATAAATAGATGCAAGATAATATTTTCAAACACAACATAATAACTAAAGTTTATGTTACCTAATATCAATCTGAATGATTATGTTTTTGACTACTTATTTAAAAAAGGGGGAAAAAGACAAATTAATTCACAGAAGCAGTGAAAGTAAACATACAGCAAAAAGAGTAAAAGTAAAGGCAACCCAGACGTTTGTGTACATGATTGTGGAAAGCAGCTCTGGTGGCTCACCTAATTGTTGAAAAATCCATGAAATGAGAAAGGCGGATTTAAATCATGAAAAGAACCTAACTGAGAGTTAAATCAACATGTGATGCGTAGCAATTAAGAGGAAAGAAATACAGGGCATAGAGGAGAAAAAAAAATCTGGAAGACCAGATTAAAAAAGCATATTGATAGTGACGTGCTCCAGAGCTCCCTTATCCTTCAGTGCCCAGCCTGAGGACAGCTCGCCCAAACATTCGCTTCAACTGTCTGCCTGCCTGTGAGCCTCCAGCATCTGCTGGTAAACGTCCATTAGCTGGAGTAGATCTGCGTCCCAATCACTCGCATTATCTCCTTCTGCACCTTAGGCTCCTGGGTGTTGATGTTGGCATCTCCTACTTGACCATCCTCATACCTGAAATACACAGAGAAGGTTTTATCTGTCAAATGGATGGAGTTAGAAGGATTTGTCTTGTTTATTTGTAATTTCTTAGTTTTGCATGTTGCAAAAAATAAATCATTTTTGTTGAAAAACAAATGTATTTATTTCTATTTCATCATAAAATTAGGACAATACCATGAAGAAAACAAAAAAATCTTTTTGAAAATGCAGTGTCTGCTAAATGTCTTCAACAATGTTGCAATAAAATCTTATTCAGTCAAATATAAGTATCACAGCTGAGTGAGTGATGAAGAGCAACAAATACCAGCATGTTCTACAATTTATATTCAAATATCTTTATCATACGCCCTGTAGCAGGTAGTTAATAATCAACACTACATTTTTGGGTGTGACAATAAAAGTAACTTAATTCAACGTKATTTAACATTTTTTAAAGGCACAGTGTGTAGAATTTGTTGTTTTCAGCGACATCTAGTGGTTGAGTCGTTGAATCATCCTCCCTTGTCCTCCCCCC
>NW_013952448.1:2107005-2110706 GCF_001266775.1 Austrofundulus limnaeus
TGGCGACCCGCGACCATGGAGATATAAGCAACTTTTTATAAGGTAAAAATAATAAAACAGGGTCTTTGTCTGCAATGATTAGACATGTTTTTTATTATWGTCATTAGTGATTATCTCAATTTCGGCTAAAAGAATTGACAAAATCCTACACACTGTGCCTTTAAGGAGGAGAAAGTGAAGGAAATACTTACACAAAAAAGAAGCGAGTGCAGACGTGATCAGACACTGGACACACCCAAATGTTACCATGTTTCTGCAGATCTTTAGATGTAATAACTGTAAAAACAAAAATTAAAAGGAAAAAAACAAAACGTTTAATTGACTGCACTTAATTCTTTATTAACCTTGACTTTGGTTCAGTTGCACTTGTTTTTATATCACTCATGAAAGAAAATGCACCGCAGTAATTTAGAAAATTTTGCTTTGTTGATTTCTATTAAAAAAGACAGTGATTGCCAGATGATCAACACGAATAACTAATCAAACAAATAAACTTTACTTTCATCACACCTAATTTGTTTTTTTATTTAATTTACAAATCTTACATCTTACATATTTGCATCTGATTATATTTGACATCTTTATTTAACAAAAAATGTTACTATATTTAGAAAATAGTCAAAAGCCAGATCTGCTAAAATGCTTTGTTCCTTCAGTGCATAAATTACCTTCACAAAGGGCGATGCAGTTCAAATTCCGACTTTGAAGAAACCTTGATTGTATTGGACGACTCTGATGTAAAACATAAAGAAGTCCATTATAAGTTCAAAATAAATACATCAAAACTTGAGGTATTCAGACAGCAGTATTACAGTTTTGTTCAAGATATTAGATAATTCAAAAGACATGGTTGAGCTTATAATGTATAGGTTAAAGTAAGGATGTAATGTGTTCACCACCTGCGGTATGGTGTTCATGCGGTTGTAACGCTGCACTAGCTCATCTTTGGTGGGCATGCGGTGCTGTCCTTTCCCCATTCCTGCAAAAAGAACCACAAGYCCAACAAACAAGCCTCAGAATAACTTTACAACAAGTCACTGATGTAAAGAAACCCCAAGACTGGGAAGCATCGAGGTAACCTACTGCTCATTATGTCTCACACGAGCAATATTGTTACTAAATCAGACCAGTTTTGGGAGATTTTGAATTATTGTTTAGCTGGAAATACAGAAACATGTAAGGCACATGGAAGAGCCACCAACAGAAACTGATGCCAGTGACAAGATAGTTTTATGCAGCCACAATATAAAGTTCAGTACGGCAGGTTGCACACGGCGCACAAAACCCAACACAAAATAAAATGAACACATGGCACATTACAGATCAACAACATACATTGTTTCCACGTGTAAAAACAAACAAAAAAGAAGCGCACCAAGATGATCAGACCATGTTACAAACAGGTAAACATGATTAAAAAATTAAAATAAAAGCAGAAAGGGGTTGCAGTGGAATCTTTGAGCGAGGAAGGAGCTGGTCCTACCTGAGTATCCAAAAGATATGCTGGAGATGGGGCTCAGATAGATACCCTTTCCATACGCTGCCCCATGCAGCTTGAGATTGAAAAGAGCAGGAAGGAAGGAAGGACGAGTAACTGAGTAACAGCCTTATATTTACACAAATATATCAATTCCTGAAGGAAAAACCTATCAGTGAGTGAGTGTTCTGTACGTGTCCGGGATACTTTACCTGGTGAACTTTAAAACGAATCATGGAATTCACAAATATCAAAAAAAGAATACTCAACATGCAAAACTTTTGAATAACTGTTCAGAAAACGCTCACATGACTGATGTCTGATTTTTGCTAACATGAAATTAAAAGCTGAATGTATGGGACTGGTAGAACATGATGACAAAGACGTCATTTGAAGAAATAAATAAAAATGTGGACAGAAAAAATAAAAAAGGCAGAACAAAGAGCTTCTGAAAGGTTTTGGGTGGAGGCAGTGGTCATGATATAGCACCAAGATCAAAAAGAAACAATAGAAACTATATATATATTGTAATGGCTGGAAACTGAGGCAGACTCTGTTCCTGTATGATAATAGAGAAGGAGGTTTGAAACAGGGAGAGGAGAGGGGAGGGGAGGAGGGAGACAGACGAGCACTGAGCTGAGATCAAAGATGGAGAGTTCAAAAAGTTGGGGGACAAAGACGGCATAAATGAGACATATCAATGGGACCGAGCAATCATGACGGATGAGAACAATTCTACGAGTGCTGAGATTTCAGATTTAATTGTATTTAATCTATTTTCAGGATATGCGGGTTTATCTCCAAGCAGTCATTATCGGCTGTACTGTGCAAATGAGACAGTGCTGTGCTTTCTCTGYTGCACAGATCCAGCTTTGGTAAAAGAACTGAATATTGAAAATGAATACAGAAGTTGCCTTTAGTTAGGTAATTATACAGAATTAGCTTAATAAACTCAGCTGCTACCATTTGTTTTGGGTTTGAATGGATAATTAGTTGCTCAAGACAGAAACCGTCAAAAGAGGCTCTTATCTGCCCATGAGAAGGCAGTGCTCGTTGCTACATAGCTTGTCTTTTGCACCACTTGGCTTCAGACTGAGCTTACTTAGTGGTCTGGGTGGTTAATCCTCCTGTCATCCCAGCTGGCGATAGAGCCCACTACCTAACAGGGTGGAAATGTTTGCTGATGTCAGCGGAGGACACAGAAAGCAGATGACATTGGTCAGAAAAGTCTCCTGCTGTGCCCCGCTCTCTGAAAGGCCAGTTGCAAAGTTGGCAAAAGAGAATCTGCAATCCATTAAGTGCAGAAATAAACCMGACGGAAAGCGTGTTTTGTCCAAGAGCAAGTTAACCTTTTGAAGGAAGATGCATCATAAACAGTCCGGGTTTCCTACCTGCAGTTTGGTATAGGAGGCATTGACCAGTCCATTCCTCAGAACAGAGTGCCAGTTCTCTATATGGGAACCGCTAAAACCAAGAAAGAGAGAGAAGACACAAAAGTTCAAACTAAGTGGATTTATGAAACCACATTTGTAGTGGTTTGACTCACTCTAAAAACCACCTTGTGAAAAAAAAATCTCAAGTATATCTTAAATATTAAAAGCTTTTGCTATTTTTTCTCTTTATCTATTTATAGTCCTAGTCAGTTGTAGAGTTATCTCTTTTCATGAATTTTGTTGTTGAACCTCCACAGCAGGACCTTATTTTAGTTTTACATCTTTTTGCTGAACATTTTGCTGAATATACTGTAYAGGTCCTTCTCAAAAAATTAGCATATTGTGATAAAGTTCATTATTTTCTGTAATGTACTGATAAACATTAAACTTTCATATATTTTAGATTCATTGCACACCAACTGAAGTAGTTCAAGCCTTTTATTGTTTTAATATTGATGATTTTTGCAAAAGAGTAAAGAAAAATCAAAAATCCCTATCTCAAAAAATTAACATATTTCATCYGACCAACAAAAGAAAAGTGTTTTTAATACAAAAAAAAATAGTCAACCTTCAAATAATTATGTTCAGTTATGCACTCAATACTTGGTCGGGAATCCTTTTACAGAAATGACTGCTTCAATGTGGCGTGGCATGGAGGCAATTAGCCTGTGGCACTGCTGAGGTGTTATGGAGGCCCAGGATGCTTCAATAGCGGCCTTAAGCTCATCCAGAGTGTTGGGTCTTGTGTCTTAAGCTCATCCAGAGTGTTGGGTCTTGTGTCTTAAGCTCAT
>NW_013952448.1:2111871-2113595 GCF_001266775.1 Austrofundulus limnaeus
ATTTTTTGAGAAGGACCTGTACTAGACAAAAATAAAAGAAAATCACAGAGGCAAAAGATCTGCCAATCACAACACATCTACTGCAGTCATCTATTTATACCATGTATGCAAGAACATTGAAGAACATCCCAKTACACTATCTCAGTCCTTCAAAAATGTCATTCAATATTTAAAAATTAAATGGAAAAAGATGCAGAACAAAGATGACAACTCATCAAAACTGACTGATTCTCGCAGAGCTGAAATCTGGACAGTTTAAAAAACAAAACGGCAGTAAAAATAGTTTTGTGATGCTATAATTAGCAGGATTTGAAGCTGTTTGTTTTCCTTACCCTACAGTGAAGTTTTACTAATTTCTACTATAAAATACTTGTATGTGGATTTTCCTCCTAATTTTGCAGCTACGACAGCACTTGTTTATCTTTCACGTGTTCCTGTTTATTTAGAAACAAATGCGAGGGAAGTCAGGCTAAATCAAACCTTTGGCATGTTTTGGTTGCAGAAATAACAAATCAGAAGCATTAACCAGCAGCAAAGGAAGACTGTTAGCACTGCTTGTGCATCAGTCGTACCCTGCCAGCGCCCAGATGGGTCTCGTGTATCTAAAATATTCAGCAGAGCCCCATCTGCTACGATACAAGTCTCTCTCACACATTTAGCGCTGGCTCCGTGAGCTGGCTGAGGAAGGTGCACGTCCTGTCCAAGAGAACGGCCCCTGCTTTGTGCTTCAGTTTGGGCCGACTCTATTAAAATCTGTCCTCAACATACTCGTCAGCTGTTACGTATAAACAGAATCATACTGGTCACTGATTAGTGCTGCACCTGTAAATGATCACTTTATATGATTTTGTTCTCTGATCATACATCAAGGGATTTTATGACCAAAAACTGCTTTGTGTTATTTTAGAATAAATCCACAATTTGATCTAAAAACTTCTACTTAGGTTGCTATTGTTTTTTTTAACAAAGTTCTGAAGCTTTTATAGTATGAAAGCCATGATAGCTGATGTGGGGGTGTAACTCACTGGAAGGCAAAGGTGCTGCCGTAGAGCTTCTTGGCAGTGCGAAAGCGAGCTTCCTTGGCTGGGGGGCTGCTGAGCAACAGGAACTGGTGGGACGTGTGCATAAACTTTAGTTGCTGTTAAAATGCAGTTAGAAAACCGTAGAGAGAGAGACAAAAAAATCGAGTAAGACGGAGAAGGTAAAATTGTTCAAATTCTTATCTGTTTAAAAAGACTTGAGCAGATGCTGTTCCGGATTCTTACCCTGCTGAGAGGCAGCTTGACAATATGAGACCTGTTACTGGAAATAATCCTGCAGACAAACAGAGAAAGAGGAAAATAACTAGTGGATTTTTTTTCTCGTATTTTCCACAGACACTAACAAAAACAGCAGTAGAAATAAAATGAAACCCATGCAAGTGAGAAAACGTAATGTTATGCATATAACTACTGTTCCCTGAAGGAAAGGAACGAGGTACAACATATGTATGGGAACCACGCCCCTGCGTGTCCTGGCTGAAGCCACCTCTAATCACGCCTTTAGGCAGGTGACGTGATGACGACAGATGTCAGGCTCCGCCTGCACATATAAATATTGTCGCATCACCGTCACTCCTCAGTTCTACCCCTCTTCACCGAGCCCAGCTGTGCAGCGGGGCCACCATGTGTTGTACCTCATTCCTTTCCTTCAGGGAACAGTAGTTATATGCATAACATTACGAT
>NW_013952448.1:2118918-2123339 GCF_001266775.1 Austrofundulus limnaeus
AACGTAATGTTATGCATATAACTACTGTTCCCTGAAGGAAAGGAATGAGGTACAACACATGGTGGCCCCGCTGCACAGCTGGGCTCGGTGAAGAGGGGTAGAACTGAGGAGTGACGGTGATGCGACAATATTTATATGTGCAGGCGGAGCCTGACATCTGTCGTCATCACGTCACCTGCCTAAAGGCGTGATTAGAGGTGGCTTCAGCCAGGACACGCAGGGGCGTGGTTCCCATACATATGTTGTACCGAGTGAATTGACTGAAAGGGAACTCTGAGTTAGCAGGACACGTACAGCAAGGTAAATACATTTCTCAACTAGTTAATAAAAAAAACATTTTTTAAACCAAATTATACTGTTTTATTCATTTGACCTGAACTGTAAGCAGTGTCCTACTAGCCCTGTGTAAAACAAAGTGTTGTTCAAACCCCCTCAAAAAGTAYATCACTTTTGTTGAGGAAATGGTACAAAAAGTGTTTCCTTCAGTTTTTTTGGGCCTAAACTTGATGTAAAATAAAAGACATGCAGAAGTAAATAACATACGTGGAAATAAAATAAAATGTTAAACCAGCAGTTAGCTTCTCAGCTAGGTAAGTGCTAATATGCTGTTCATGGATGGGGCTGATTAAATGACTAGTCATACAGTATATTGTATTTAACACTGTGTGTGGTTCAGCATGTATGAATTATGACCCATTTACTTTCCGTATATCCACATATATCTGCACCTCTACCCTTGTGATCACAAAGACCTCAAAGCTTTTACACACACTGTTTGCATTGTTTAATTTAGTGCTTTTTTATCTTCTACTAGTAAAAATAGCATTCTAGAAATGATATAGTCATCAAAAACATTCACCTAATGTCAGTCTTAACACGCTCTCTGATGAGCAATAATGAATCAGAGTGTGTTGACTTAGAAAGCAATGTGAATCCATTTGGACCTGATACTCTCCACTCACCACTGTAGCAGGGGATGGGCCAAAGGGTCCAGTTTGTCCATCTGCTTCTTGATCTCAAGATAAGATCCCTAAAAAAAAAAAAATACATGAGCAGATGCTGCTCTTTGATGTTTTTCCCCCCAAATCAAAGCAGTAAGTAGCCAAATTCCAATTTATTTGTGTGGACTAATTAAATAGTGCTGATTGCAYGATTGTCTAGATGCATTTCATCTACAAGGGAAAA
Organism: Austrofundulus limnaeus; assembly: GCF_001266775.1. Classification (NCBI taxonomy): domain Eukaryota; kingdom Metazoa; phylum Chordata; class Actinopteri; order Cyprinodontiformes; family Rivulidae; genus Austrofundulus; species Austrofundulus limnaeus. Next base: position 2,120,104 of record NW_013952448.1, read on the forward strand.
AAATCAGTCAATCAGTCGACTCTTCACCGGGCTCGTCCCCTCCAAAATCCCTCTTGTACCTGAGTCATTTCACGGATGGACATGACGCTATCCAACGCTTTCTGCAGTCTTTCATAATTCTTCTTCTGTGTTCATCCGTTGAGCCAAATGTATGCAGGGAGAAAGGGAACAACATAATGGTGTCTAAAATCATCTCAAGGAGTAGAATTTTGCAGTGCTTTAGTTTTTGTTAGACATTAATATTTACTTAAAATAGCATATGTTTATGTGGAAAATCATTAAAAATAATCTTATGGAATACAAAGCCCGTTTCTTAAATTAATAATAAAAAAATATATAATAGCATCAAATTTAATAGTGTTTTTTTCATTATTCTAATTCCAGGGGAGGATGCTGACCTTTGGGTTGAACGCAAGAGTCTTGGGATCATTTGGATCAACAACTGATGGGTAGGGCTCAAAAATGATGCTCTTACGGGGAGACTCGAGTGCAGCTCGACACATAGCCACAAGTAGGTCCACCACCTAGAAAGAGTTGTACAAAAGTCCTTTTGATTCACTTGAAAAATTGCTCTAAATAATAATAATAATAATAATAATAATAATAATAATAATAATAATAATAATGTAAGGTGGAGAATTTATTGTAATGTGTGTTGAAGGTTATTTTTAATTGTTTGTTTTTAATTCAATCTACAGAATAATCAAATACATTTTGGAGAAATCTTTTTGAACAATCAGACATAATGAAAAACAATCTCAACCACTGCTGCATATTTCCAGTTGTTGTCACCTCCGCTCCTGTGGCCACTTCCTCTGCAGCTCCAGACATCACACCCAGAGTGTAGAAGGAGAACACACACAACTCCCTGGTGCACACAGCAGGCTGCATGAAGACACACCRCACACAGGAAACCGTTCACACTCTCTTTTCCTCCAGTTTGTTCAAGATTAGAAAATCCAATAAACAAAATAATATTACTTACAGAGAAAGTGCATTACTTTAAAGACTTACCTAATATTGTAAATAAATATAAAAATCTATTTTAGTGATAGTATAAATGTGTGTCTTTTTTTCTGTCTTTGATACCTTCAGCATGGATCCATTCTGAAAGACGTGCTGTTCGTCACAGACCACGCAGTACTCATTAAGTGTGGGGATCCTCTGCTCTGAGTACTTCATTATCTGTTAGGAGAAAAACACAGTGAAGTTTGGGAATTACAGCTCGCAGCTGCTGCACTGCAATGAACAGGAGCAAAGAMAGCTTAGATACAAGCAAAGAGTGCAGAGCTACAATTCGTCGCAGACATTTCAGATAATTAATTCTCCTATGTGGSCAGCACAGAAAAAGTCATTGGTTAGGAACAAGAACTAAAGTACTTTTATAAATGACATTTATAAGAAGAAGCAGGATGTTTTTACTGCTTCAGACTCGTGTCTTAATCACGGTTCAGTGACCCAGATTAATAAATGTATGAACCCACATCACATTAAGGTCTAACCTGAACTAAGAAGCCGTACTCCAGTGTGGGGATGTTCTTGCAGTGGCCACCCGCCTGGGATGAGAAAAACAATTCAATCAGCTGCCTCGTGGTAATCTGCGCTGGGGCCCTGGCCGCCGGGACAGCCACAGTCTGATGAGTCAAGTGAAGACAAAGCATTATGGGAAAGGGCGCACCAGCCATCTTTGGGTGAGGATGGGGAAAAGGCACGGTGACAAGCGGGACAAGGGTTCAAAGAGGATTACAGTGGAGTGAAATCTATGTATTTGTCAAACAGAACAGTGTGAAATTCACAAGAATATTAGAACTATATTAGACCTATGAATATATGAGGCTCTGAGATGCGACATAAACACTGTAATGTGAAAGATGAGTTGTGTCAGGTGGGCACAGATTGAATTTCAAACTGAATATCATTCAGTATTTGGGAGATGACAGATCCAGACTGGTTCTGACCTGGCTATTCGGTGGATAGCTGAAGAGCTCCCCTTTGGGGTTCTTCATCGTACACGAGATGGAACGGTTCATCAGGCGGGTCACTCTCAGCTCAGGAACACTGAGCTTCCCTTTAAGAACCGTGTCTTGGATCAAAGGAAAGCTTGGAGACCTAGAAAAACATTAAAACACAAAACTAAACTACTTTGACGGAAATAAAAAGTCTCATCATCATCACCATTGTTCAAGCAGTTATGATATAAATATAAAGACTAGGACTAAAAGCAGAATAATAAAACCTCAGATCTGTTGGGGGGGGGGGGTTGATATATAAATAAAATTCTGGCAATTTTCAGGTTATAATCCATGCTTTTGTTTATTTCCTTTACTATTAGACACTAGAAATACAACTGAATTCATGTCAGACAGCAGCTCCAGTCACTACCAGTTAGAGTCCTAGAAATCAGTGTTCACTTCCACCATTACTTTCAGTGCACTATCCATGTAGCCAGTCGACATAAAACTCCTGACAAGTCATTAGGATGTCAAAACAAACCTCGTTAGTACAGCTGACCACCATCAAGAGAGCCAGGATTCAGTCCCTGTGCAGTCATACCTGTCAAAGCATCCAAGACTAAGACAGGGGTTGGGCAGAGTCTTCCGCTCCCATGGGAACTTTTGTCAGGTTTCGAGTTTAACTCAGCCTGCTGTGTGCTGGGCCAGAGTTTCCTTCTTCCTGCTTCCTTCTTCACAATTTGTGTTTTTGTAACCAAGCTTTTGCGAGGAATTGCTTTACTACCCTGTTATTGTAATTTCCTGCATACTTTGTAAAACTTTACATGTAAATAAAAGTGTAACTGCTAACTCATTTATAGTTAATAGGTAAATTTATCAGTAATCTGATATCTGTAATCATGAATAAAAAAAATACCAGCTATGGATAAAGCGAACTACAGCTTTTTATTTATTACTTGTAAAAAGTGAATAAATTTGATTTTTCGATATATACTGACCCAAATGGCTATATCATGAATTAGATATAAAAATGCCAGCCAATAATAAAAAAGTGAATACACATTAAATCATTTTTAAAGTGGAAAATCAAACTGTCAGAGTTTACTCTGCATTGCAGGGCTGGTTAACGACTGCAAAGATCAGGGATCCATGATTAGTTGTAACATTAGACTTTATTTAATAAAAATATATTTTAACTGTAAAATAGTTAATAATTGTATGATGCAAACCTGATAGCTGCAGATCCTTTTCCAGCTATTGAGTGTGAATATTATAATGAAGAGC
>NW_013952448.1:2126852-2130022 GCF_001266775.1 Austrofundulus limnaeus
GTTGACAGAGAGGAGAAGGTAGAAATGACTCAGCCTGGAACTGAAAATATGGATGGAGGACAACAGAGCTGCTTCATGGAACAAGAACTTCAGTTTAGCTTGTTAGCTGTAGCATTAGCCCCGACGCTATCGTCATATATATGCATTAGCTTAGCGCTACACGTTCTCCTCTCATCACTGAGGTCCTCCATCCATATGACAGAGAGGGGAACGCAAAAATGACTCAGCCTGCAACTGAAAATATGGATGGAGGACTTCAGTTTAGCTTGTTTGTTGCGCTAGCACTGACCTAATACATTTAAGGCAATATAGCATCAGAGCTAGTGCGAAGGCTAACAGGCTAAGCTGAGGTTCTTCTTCCATGAAGCAGCTCTGTCAAATCAAATAAAGTCTAATGTTACAATTAATTAGTGATCCCTTTAAAGAAAGAGTTCACATCAGGTTATGAACAATTAATATCCTACCTGTTGTAGATGGCTCTTTGAACAGCCTCTATTGAAATAAACAGAGCTTAATTTTGACCAGAATAATGAGCTAACAGCAAGTTTCAAAACTGCCAAGATTATGATGATGCCATTCTCAAACAACTCCAACTAAAATTAATAATTCGTGTTTTCTTTTTTATAAACCTATACACATCTATATACATTGTTGTGAGCTTTGTATTACACATTGTTTTACTTAAAATTTCATGGATATTTGCAAGTGTAAACAGCAACAGCAGCAGCTAGCTGTAGGACTTCTGAAGCCTGTTAGCACTTTATTTAAAAATATATTTCTCCCTTGATTATAGAAGAGTGTAACAGGAAGTAGTTGGTGGAGTAAACATCTATAAGATAGTGTTCAAATAAAAACTTAGATTATTTTTGTGATTGAAGCTAGTTTTAACAAAGCAGCATTTTAGTTTTGTCTCAGCTACGCTTGGACTAGCATTTAGAGCTTATCAAAATAAAACTCTTAAACTTTTCCAAACTGAGGTTGTCCAAAGAGGACAACAATAGGTAAGAAATTAATTGTTCATAACCTTACTCCAGAAGCACACTTCAAAGGTTCTGAGCTGTAGCTGTAATAAACCTGCAGAGTGGAAGAAGGACCTACTTGGGAATGGGGGAAAATATGCTGAGCCCAGCACGGAACTTCTTGATGGTTCCTCCAGCTTTGAACCAGCTATGCCTCTTTTCCTGCTGGGCCTTGAGGAACTCATTACTGAGGTGCTTCCACTGCTGGGAGGTGAACGTGCTCAGGATCCTGCCACATTACAAAACAATCTGGGCTGAGTTACACCTTCAACTGAAAACCATTTAAAGAACAGATGTTGTGCTAAAGTCAAAATATTTTATAGTAAACCAAAGTTAAGCTACAATATATTAAATTAGATTATTATATAAAGTGTATCATATCATAGAATCGCTTACTTTTTGAGTTGCAGGCCTAGACTGAATCCCTCTTTGTTTGAAGGCTGGAAAACTTCTACTGACGGCTCTGAATAAATAAAGATGACTAATATTATTACACAATAAAGAGATACACACAAGCTCTGTCTTTCCCTCTCCCTCCTGTATGCCACAGACTGTACTCGCCGCCCACTCTCGGTGAGCGGCACAAATACATCGCATTCCTCATAGAAAACCAACATCCACGCCGACATCTTTACTCACCAGGTCCGTCGAGGTACTGGGAGAGAGAAAAGCGCAATCGCAGGATAATGGGCTCTGTTCGGATAACTTTCCAAGCTGTCGCAACCTCCTCCTGAGTCATACACACACACACATGGGCACAAACACACAGATTTAGCAGCCTAATTAGGGCCATTTCTCATTATATAAATAACTTATGAGTACCCGATGCATTATAAATGATGTGTTACTTTGCAAAATGTCAACGTTAGAATAGCAATGGGCAAAGTCAGAGGCGGTGTTTGCAGTGTACAGAAAATGCTGACTCACATCTAAGAAGCCGATGTTAATATGAAGATCGATGTCCACATCATCGATGGTTCCATACTCCCTGCGCAGAGACACAACAAGGAATACGGCAAAATGTCACACTCCAATCATTTTTACTCATTCAACTCAAAGGGGGATAAATTACACTTATTATTGTTGCACACTTAAAGGCAGTGCTGATTTGATCTTGCCACAACTCAGTTATTTATTTAAAAAAAGGTAGAATATGTTGTGTGTATATGTGTGTGTGTCGGTGCAGATCTACCTGACAGAGATAGCACTGTCAGTGTAGATGTCTTTCACAGCCTCTATGTCTGCATCTAGCTGAGGGTGGCGGTACAGGTCAGCAGCACAACTCCCCTGCAACAAGCAGCACTGGTCACAGTTATAGCAGCGAATGAATTCTCAATGGTTCTCAGCAGTGTTTATCCACACATATCCCACGCACACACACACAGAAACATGATTAATTCAACCAGGTTTTTTGACTGCCTCACTATTCCCGAACAAAACACATTTTGCTAAGGTTTTCTCAGAATACTTTGCATCACATTTTTCTCTCCAGTTATCATAAACAAGAGGMAACAAATTATGTTCCATCCCTGTGAGTGTACTACAGATCCTTAACTCCCATCCTTATCTTTACTGCGCTGGTTTTATGTGTTCTGACTTCACCTGAAATGAGCTTTACTTCACTTACATTTCAGTCAAAAGACTTTGGAGACGGTGAAAAGATAAAAAAGGATAACTAACAGACTTAAAATATCCGCTGGAAGCAATAAACTTTTTGAAATATTTTTAAAAAATCACTGTATCTTAGTGCAAAAAAGAAACATCCATGCCTGTTGTATACACTTTTAAACAGAGGTGWATAAAGTACTATGTGAAAGTAAAAACCGTACCAGATAATGAATTTTGCTGATAAGAAAAAGCGTAAAACTACTTACAATAATCAAGTAAGTAAAAGTAAAACTACTTATACACACACATCAACAAGTGAAGTGCTGAATTTACTTAACCACTTCAATTTTTTTAGTGCATCAACAAATCCTTTCATTATGAGTTCTGGTCATATTGAAAATTGTAGCATGGAACAAGGTGTTAAATTTAAAAGTAAAGAAGCAGAAGTAGTTTGAATGTAAAAAAAATTAAGGAAAAGTTGCAATTTAAAAAATACATGGTAAAATTATACATACATACATACATACATACATACATACATAC
>NW_013952448.1:2131456-2157288 GCF_001266775.1 Austrofundulus limnaeus
GTCCAAGATTAACCTTCAGGGTGGATATAGCTCACTAGCAGTCTCGCACAGAGGACCTATCCATGTCATCATTTACCCAGAATGCTTTGCATGTAAATACAATGGGCCTGTCCGTTTAATATATTTTTAAACTTTTAGTTTAAAAATGATAAAAACTGTAAATCCTACTGTATTTTTAGTCTTTAATTTACAGTTAAAATAAATGTTTGTTAAATAATGTCTAATGTTACAACTAATCATGGATCCCTTTAAGGTGTCTGCAACTGTCAAGATTGTAGAAGAATTAAAGAAATTCTTGATTGTAACTAACTGATAATTTTTTTTCAATTTTTTTGGTAATAGTTGACTGTATCAGACAATGAAATACAACTTTTTACATGCAACAAAAAATGTAATTGTGACTAGTACCAATACTGAAAACAAAATGTCAATATCTTGACAGAACCACATTCAGCAGAGAGTTTAAGAGAGCCTGCTTTACCTGAATTCCATAAAGGAACTGTTCAGGTTCGTTCTCTCCATCCGACTCCTCGTCCGTCCAACACTGTCCTTTGATGTCCTGTGGGCCCACGCATTGTAAAAAAGACCATTATAAAAGAGTGGAAAGAACACSCAATCTCTTCCTAACATCCTTTCAACTCGCATTTCTCTATTTAGCTGTTCGTTCAACTGCTTCAAAACACTGCTTTATATAACATCTCCAAAGGAAATGACAAACAGCTTTGATTTGTTTCAAAAGGAAAAAAATATCCTCTGAATGATCACTTCAAAAGAAAACCTGACTGAAAAAAAAGGTGTGCTGTAAAATATGAAAAACAGACGTTTTGTCATTTTCATGAAAGCACCAAAGGTGCAGCTGAACAAACAGTTGTCTTAAAGTTAGGGTGGTAAAATATTTCAATGCAAATATCTGTGAAWCTCTATGCAGCACTTGTTGTTTAATCTGCTGCGCAGTTTTCTAAATCTCGAACAAAGCGGTGACTTTGTGACACGGCCTAATCAGACGCACTGATTACGCCAATAGGACCCCAGCTGTCTTACCATTGGATCTGCTGTTCATAGGGCTCTCTCAGACAGGTTTGGGCCTTCGATTACTGCCAACCATCGCAGCCTATCTTCCAGGTGAAAAGAACGAGAACAGATAACCGCAGCGCTTAGTCTGACCACCTGTTTTTCTCTCACTCCTCAGAGTTACGCAGCCTTGGGAGGGGGAAAAAACAATGAAACATAAACAGATTCAGCTGAGGAAGAACAACATGAAACAAAGAGGGCATTGCTAGTGATGCCATGCTCTGTCAGCGGTGCCCTCCTCCTTTTCTTTTGTTTAACTCGCCTGCACTTCACCTTGCCATGTATCCTAGCAACAGCCATTTCTGCCTCCTCTCAGAGTGGCATTAATCACTGTGGAGAAAACGTGTGGGAGATATGTGCTGTATGTGCAGTACCCAGGATGTTTCCACTTCTTTGTTTAGATTTTTTTTTTTCAGGAAATCATTCTAACACTATCAAAGCACAAGAGGGTTATATTTTGTCTTTATAAAACGCTGTAAGGAAACAAAGCATACTGTGTGTGAGCACACTGTCTGTGTTTTATAGCTATTATAGCTGGTAAATAGATTAAAAAAACACTTATGTTACAGAATTCCCAGAGATAACAGCAGAAGTGCATACTGTGTCTACAGAGTGTTATATAAGTGAATGATGGCTAGCAAACTGAATACAAGGTAGATATTTCATTTTGTTTTTTTTTAACTCTAAACTGCATCACTGCCATGTAAAAACATGAAAGTCGGTTTCTTTTGTTGAGACATCACCTGTAAAACATACAAACAATCACCGTGGCATCCTATAATCTTTTGCAAATGTGCAAAAAACATATTAGAATTGCAACAACACAATACATATTACAGTTACTCTACTGGGGAGGAAAAAACTCAGTAAGTAAATGTTTAACATAATTAAAGCAAATAAAAAGTGAATCTCACAACATGATCAAAACATCAGATGAAACATTCAATTTGAACATGCCACGCCTGCTTTTTGCACAGTGARTCTGTGTTCTGCTGATGAATAAACAGTTTTCCTTTTGGGATCAATAAAGACTCTTTCTATAAAGGTATTTAAATCACATGCATGGCTACAGTGTAGTTGCCATCATCAGTGTGTGAATGTGAGTGTGAATGGGTGAATGTCTGTTAGTGTAAAGCGCTTTGGGGTCCGGAGGGACTTGAAAAGCGCTCTATAAGTTCGGTACCATTTACCATTTACCATTTTTACCACATAAAGGTCAGTATTTTTTTAAAATGGCTAATCAGTCATTTTCTCTAACTGACAGAGTGTCTGCTCAGTGCTCATGCAACTGCTCCCGGTTGAGCTTATGCCAAATTTTCTTTTTTTTTTTGTTTGTTCTGAAGCCATTTTTTTTAGTAAATCTTTCTTTCTGACAATAACTGCATCCTAGTAAACAGTGCCCTCCCCCCCCCCCTTCCAACGAGCATGTCGTCCTCCTCAGCTCCTGATCCTTTCTCTACAAAGCCTGCTGCCATGTCCTCCCTCCTGCTAGCATCCACAGCTACCCCCCACAGCTCCCCGCACCCCCTGGCCTCTGTCGTCTCACATACCAATGGAGTCACCGACAAACCGAGTCCATCCACCTCTCGACCCCCCCCCCCCCCCCCCCGCAACATCACTGCACACACAAATGCGTGTTCGCCATTCCTCCTCCTCTTCAGAAAACGGTTTAGCACAAACACAGACGCACTCGGGCGGATTTTTTTTCCTCCCACCCCCACCAYCACAATCCATCCACACTTACCTCCGGAGAGGATGGAGACTGGGATGCTGTCCTTGCTTCAGCTGCTGCTCCCCCTCTTAAAGGGCGCACCTGCCCCTCTCTCTCTCTCTCTCTTTCTGTCTGTCTCTCTCCCTTTCTTGCGCTCCCTCTCTCTTTCAGTGGTCGTTTTCCACTGAAAAGATGACAAAAAAAAGCTCATTAAAACACAAAGCAAAACCAGAGCACGGTCGTCACAATTTCTACGATGCTTGCAGTGAGTGTGTGTGTGTGCGTGTGTGTGTGGGTGCAAGCGTGCCAGCTGGTGTGTGTGAGTCTATGTGTTTATCTATTGCAGATCTCAGTTCTTACTGCTCCTTATATTTTTTTGCCTGACAACACAGAGGGGTCTGGGCATGCTCAGTGGGACTAGGCGAGCCGGTCACGTGACTCGCAGCTGACTGCACTGCTGCTGAGATATAAAGAGGGAGAAATGTCTCTGATCTGTACGTGCTTCTGACAGTGTGTGTGCGTGCCTGTGTGTGTAAGAGAGTGTGTGGTTGCGTAAGTCAGTATTCATTATTGTGTCATTGTGCTCCAGAGGCAGATTCTATATTTAAATGCTTTCATGCTTTTTGCCTAAATTTATTTAACAAGACCAAAAACTGCACGTCTTGCACTGAGACAGTTCAGCTGCACTTCATGCCATGAACTCAAAAGCTTACAGTTAATGTTACATTGTTTATATTACATTTAAATAGTTAAATCATTTCATTTTTCATCAGAAACATTTTAAAATGTATTTTTTTCAAGACTTACAAAACGTTTTGTTGTGTGAGCTGATGATCATCGGACCTGCGGACTAATCAGTCTTTAGCCTTATTGTCTGAAGGTGTCTGTTTAAGTTCCCACAGATTATTGAGCAGCTGTCAGGCCAAYTGTCCCTTCAGTGTGTCTGTATCATATCACAATTTATACATTTTAGCACTTTTGCTTGAGCCATGTTATTATAAACTATGGGCACTTGTTCTTGGTGGCACGATATAAAAATGCGGGGGAACATTTTTAATTTAGTCGTTTTGTTATGTTAGAGTAATTCTGCAAAAACTCCTTTTGCCATTCAGTAAATCTGTGAGACTAATCTACGAAGTTTTCAGCAGGAAAATCCCAGTTAAGTATCTAACTATTAAAATTGCAACTCATTTATCTATTTGCAGAAAAAAAGTAGAATTAAGAGCTTCTGATTATATTTTAATTTTCTTGCCCTATTAGTTTATCATCGGTAGCTGCTGTGACAGTAATACAATAATATGTTACAAGCATCAAAACTGCATATCTGAGATTTATCCGAGTACACACAGTGTCTCGCTGCACCCTGAAGCCCAGGGGTCACCAGGAATTATTGGTGATTGACAGCCAGGAGTGTCGATTGCAGACACAGAGACTGGGCTGGGATTCGTTCCTCACCTGGACAGGTGCGTGCCCATTGGCTGTAGAGGCCTGAGCGGTGTGGACACATGCAGGGGCTCTCGGCACCCATTCAGGTAGCAACATGGGCAGTGGGAGTAGTGGAGCTGCCACAAAAACTGGGAACAGGTGAGAACTGAAACACACAAGACGRAGGAGGAATGAAGGAGTCTGGACTTTGTCAGTCTGGGAAAAAATAATACAGTTTTATTTAAGTAAGGTAAGAACAGCTCTTTGGTGAGTTTCAGTGTTTAAATCTCAGTGTTATTATGAGTCAGTTGAGAATTTACTTCATGCCAATGACCAATCCTGGCAACCTGGGCAAAGCTGATTATGACGATTATTCAACCTGGRAAATATTTGCAGCATAATCAGTAGTCAGTACTAATAATAATCTTTACAAATGTGTTGAATTATCTGTATTTATCATGTTACAAGCCTTTTTAACCTAGAAACAACAGCTGTGGTTTTGACAGTGTAATTCGTTACCCACAAAATGTTTGAACTCTGACCTCTTTAATGTGGTGCAGGTTTTCCTTGGTATTGTTTTGATAGGCCTACATGGGCATTATTTTCTTTCAGACTTTGCATTGATGATGGGAGTGTTTGACTGCTCTGTGGTCTTTTCATAATTCTCATTTGAGTCAGCGAATGTGGGGGGAAAAAAATCAGTTTCTGTTCTGAGTCACTCACTGACAAATTGAGTCTGACTGATTTAATCCCTGGCACTGACACCACGCACGAGATGAGTCCAGGAGACGGGTGTTTATGAACAGGCAGTGTAATTAACCATCCATCTCCATTATGATGAACTTGCGACCGGCATGGGGTGCGCTCTGCCTCTTGCACGATGACCGCTGGAGATATGTTTAAGCTCTCCTGTAATCCTGCACAGAAAAAAACAGGTATAGAAGAATGGATGCATGATTCTAAAATGTTGTTGTTTAGTAGTTCAAGATTCATTTGCTCACRTTTTCCTTCATAATTTCTCAAATGTTTTAAGTTAGTAGTTCTGGCTACCCTCACATCAGCACAGATGCAATTTTTTTTAACTGAGTTCTGATAAGAAGACTAGTTTCCATTCAACCTATTTATATTCAAAGTAAATGCCCATACTCCTGGATTTTTTCTAAAATGATTATTATCTAACCCCTAAAGCATAATACGTTGCCCTCTAGTGGGAATTCAGTAGCCGTCCGCACAAAAGCACCAGTCCAGTCAGTGGAATGCTGTTTCATTATTCAACAGTAGATGGAAGTATAGTGTCGCATTCTGCACGTCAGTAAATTTCTCTTCAACTTATCACTGAACTAACTGTAAACCTTAGCCAAGCTGTGATTTATAACCAGTTTATGACAAAACTTTGTACCATAAAAAGTCATCACATAAACAAATTTGCTGCCGCCACAATCAATAATTAAACAAACCTATGGTTTGTRTATCAGTTACATTTGTCACATATTGTTACGTTTTTAAGTGGCCAACAAATGTTTAGGCACTTACACCAACCAAACGACTACGTTTTCTTTTGTTTTCTTCTATTAAAAAAAAAAAAAGAAAGAAAGAAACAAGCCTCCATCACGCAGTCACATGCCGCACTTCATGCTCCTGTTGCATTCGTGCAACCTGATTGGCCGCTTACTGAACCGAGCACTTCTATCACGTATTGGCATATCCTTCCGCGTTGTTCTTCGTGGGTTCTTTTTGCAAAAATCTTTGCGTGTAACAAAACATTACCGAAATGCAACAAGTGATTGGTATATTTTTCGAGTGACAGTGGTTGGAATTAAAAGGAAAATTTGTTATGTACGGTTGTTATTCATATGTATCATGTCGGATGGATATGCATCAGCATCCTCAGAAAGTAGTTCCACTGAGTGAGGAAGTGGAGATCACCTTGAGCTGTTCTCTCACTCTGCCAGCAGTCGCATCGGGCTCAGCATTGCTAATTTGATTCAAGGTTGGTATCTTAAACAGGGCCTTCAGTTAAAATACTTTCTGGTAGTTTATAACCTTTCCAATGTTGTCTGTTTTTTATTATATTGCTGTTTTTGTGTCGTAGAATCATCCCTTTCGTTTGTAAATTTGAAAATATATTATTTAACTAATGATTGCTATATATTTTTAAATAAACTAATCATTGACGTGCTAATATCTGGACGATTGAAATAAACAGTTTGAGTTTTTCCATCCAGTTAGCCTTGTTAAAACGATGAGATGAAGATGGAGTAAATGAACGAGGGAAACAAACAAGCAAACCCTTTTATTGTTCTTTTTTTTTTTACTACTAAACAGTTTTATCTAATTCAGGCATTAGCGTTAACTGAAAGCACCTATATATGTGCTGTAGTTTTCTTATTATATGTATTAAAAACGTCCTTAATGTGATGTTAGCCGTTGAAGAAACGCTTCCTGGTGTGGGTGTGGCTTTTCCGTTCACTTGCCCCCTATTGGTCAATCGCGGAGAAGCCTTTAGAGCAGGAAAATGTGACGCAGGATGTGAGAACGTGACCTTTACCGCATCGTCTGAAATTTAACTCGAGTCGTACTTAAATATATGATATTGACAGAATTTAATTGGCAACATAAGTTACCTAAAGCGTTATTGGTGATTATTTAATAAAAGTCGTGTGTTATTGTGACATTAGTTTTGTTTATCGCCGTTTTGTATTCTTACACGATTTGCTTGTTCTGCAGTGCTTCATTCAGCTGTCATTCCTATGTTATTTGATCGAGGAAATCCTTAAGCTAACTCGAATCATTAATGTTATAGGAAAAGCACTTGTGGTTTGAAACGTGTTAGCCTTAGCCTCCCTGCATTAGCATGCTGCAGTGAGTGAAAACAGGACTTATTCACACTGAATACAATATGATGGGGGCAGGTCTAGACTTGGACTGCAGTGTTTGGCATGCGATTTCATTTCAATCTTATGTCGTGCTTTCTCTTTCTCAAAACTAATATTTAAATGTTGCCAAAAGTGGCTCATTTAATTTTAATTAGTAATTTAATTTACCTAATCAGCATCCACAGTCAAGGTGACCAATACTTCAGCAGCAGAGCTTGTTTATGGTTTGTAGTGTTGCAAGAAACAATTGTTTGGTGCACAACATAATTTTGGAGGCCCACGTTGTTTTTCCTGTTTAGTCTGTTGGACRAATTCAGTCTTTATCCTCAGGGAGTCAGGTAGGTGATGGGTGCATTTTAAAGTGTACACAGTTTGGGTGTTTTGTGAATATGCAATAATAAAAATGTAAATTTCAGCCTTGCATCCACAGAAAAATCGTTGTTTTGTGGAGCCTCAAAAGGATATTTTTGGAAACCAAATTCCAGAGTGAAAACATATTTAAATGCCGTCTTTGCATTTTCATTAATACAGCATAAGTGCATACAGTGCAACTTTTTAAAAACTCATAGTCTCAAAATTTATCTAACTTGTGACCCCAACCATGACAGACATGACAATAAAAATAATAGGGCTGTGTATCACACAATATTGTGATACTGTAAGCAAAATAATATATTGTGATGCATTGCCATGTTTTTTTTTTCTCCAAAAATTCTAATTCAAAAACTTAGTACATTTTATATATACTTATGTTTCATATTTCTTATTCATCCATGGTTTCAATGTTTAGGCCAAATGTGCCATTACATAGTTTCGTAATATGGGTGGCAGCTTTTAGATTTTTAATAATAGGTGGTTGATATAAAAAAAACAATATGGTCGCCCACCACACTAACAATATCCCTTGTCTTGTTCTAAAGTTCAACAAAAGGAACCGCAGGCATATTGCAAATGCCGGTTCTTATTTTTCTTCTCGTATTTATAGTTTTCGAGCATCTGCTTCACATCCTGATGCTGGTGCATTTTTGTGACAGGCAGCATAATAGTGCTGCATACAGGCCTGGCATGGTTACTACAGCATGTTGGGTAATTCTGTGTTCTCATGTAGATTGAAGCATTTCTACAAACTGCAAAATTAGGATATTTTTAGAAACGTCTAAGAAACTTTTTTTTTGGAGGGTGGGGGATTGCTGCAGTTTTGAGTGAAGGTGAAGGAAGCTGAGCCTGTGGTACTGAGCCTTTGCTGTTTCACCCCTTGTAGGAACACTAATAATCTTCGATGACATTTTGACCACTGCAATGTACAACTTTAGTACCATCTTTTGGGTAATACTTTGTCGCTCACTCATTTGAAGTCACCTACCTAATGTGTGCATCTTTTATGCAGCAGCACACCTAGAGTCTTGAGTTTTTTGCCAGAGTGTATACCAAGTATTAGACTTCTACAAACCAACCCTCCACTCTGTCGGTTATATTTAGCATAGGTTCTATATTTAGTCTTCAGCCCATATGACCTTGGCTAACAGTAATATTGGTGGGACACTGTTCTGGTGTTTTATGATGGTGGTCTCGTGTGTCCAGTGGATCAGGTCATGGCGACTGTCCAGTTACAGCAGACGCTCTTCGTGCCCTTTATCCTCATTGAATGGATTTGCACTTGAGCTCTTAAAAGAGTTGCACATGTGCGTACGCGCTGCAGCAGTCGATTTTGCTGTTGCCAACAGTAGATTTTTAGACTGAAGCTCAGTAGCTTGTTCACGGGCACTGGAAGCTCCAACACGCTGGGCACGCTTTGGAGATCTTTGTTAGTAAAGTGCTTTGTTGTCTCCAAGAGGAAGCACGGGATCTACTTGGAACAGTATGTGAAGTAATTTAGTAGTGATTCCTTCATTTGAGTGAATGATTTAAGGCTTCAACTATTCTTGAGAGCTAACTTGAATTAGCCCGGTCACAACCGCAGCACGTGATGTGGATGTTGCTACTAAACACTGCTCAGGTTATTTCAAAAAGATGGAGAGGGATTGGAGAGGATTATCTGAAATCCACCTTCTAAAGTAGTAGTGCATCTGTGTCAGTGTTAACATTGCTACTGATGACCTGTTGTAACTACTCACAAGTTGTCCTGAGGGTCAGGTGTGACGTTAAACTCTGCCTGTTTTTTGCACAACAACCAGGACCTTGTAAACAGAACTGGACAGGCAGACCTCTAACTGTCTTGTTTTTTATTTTTAACTGATCTTTGAAGGTTATGAGGAGAATTGGTCCAAAATACTGTTCTCCAAAAATACAAATGTCACCTCTATATTTTACTGAAATTGACATATAAAGTTATATCAATGCTAGCAGTATGACACTTGGTAATTCCTTAGTTGGTGTTGCCTGAAATGAATGGGTGCATTAATAGTAGTAAGATTTTGATATATTAGCCTGTTACTGCTAAAGTCTTTGGTTTTTAGTCCAACAAATGAGCAGAACAGATTAAAAAAATGCATAAGTGATGGCTCATTTCTGACTTTTTGTTCCCCTTCATCAACCGTATAGTCCATGTGGACCTGATGCTTTTTTTCCTAAACCAAGTAKTTTACCTTCACTCCTCACCTACACCACCCTGCAGTCTTTCCATGTGGTTCGGGTCAGTGTGTGTCACAGTAGTGAGATGTGTCTGCACTCACGTACGATCGTGGTCTGCCCCATTCATGGAAATGTTACATCATCAGTCTGTAGCTGCAGTTGGTTTAGCAGGGCTGCTGGAATCCCTGCTTCTGATGACTGTAATAAAGACGAGATGAGTAAGAGGAAGTCGGACCACTGGTGTTGCTCATGGAAGCAAACACGTGTCTTAATTGTGCACCACAACTTTGGTCTGTCTTGTAATGTACTGCCTTTCATTTTATTACAACTACAGTATTTGCTGTGTAAGTTATACAAAGCATTTGCACTTGACTGTAAAGACTGATGAAAAGATGAAGGGGTTGTTTCTCCCTAACAATTTCTCTTTGTTCCTCAGACAATAAGAGTGTTTTAGGTCAAAATGCTCCGCCATGTATAATTAAAGCTGAAGGGAACTTCTGGGTGGTTTAGACTGGAGTGAGTTGGCACCAGAGTTGTCATGCTACACATGTTGTGTTAATGGTTTTAATTATGGCTGCACAATAAAAAAAAAATTGTCATTGCTATAACAGCCAATATCACAAAAAACTGCGTAAACTGCAAGAAATGGTTGACTCAAAAGTTTACATTTGAGTTTTGTCACTCAGATGGAAGCTCGAAGTATTTCACCAAACGGAGTCCTTTATGTATTTGGCCAATTGGATGACTCTSTTCATATTTTTGGGGAAAAAAAATCATGCTGGAATGGAAATGATAGTTGTTGTTTTTTTGTTTGTTTGTTTTTTGTTCATTTTTGACTATGAACCCAGAGCTTCAAGTATTTTTAATTGAAAATTGAAATCTTCTTGTTAAAAAAAAACTCAATTTAAAGTCACAGCAAGTAGTCTCTGTAAGTTATGATATATCTACTGTTTTTTTTTATGATTTTTATTTTGACTTGTCATTAGTGAGCTGTTCTGTAAATGTAACCTCTAAAGTCCTATCACAGGTTCAGCCTTCCCTCATCTTTACAGATAGTGTTAACACCATGCTCAAATACACCTTTCTGTTGGTTATGGTTTTTGTCAATGAATTGACTCAAGGTGTTGAGCCTTTTACTAATAAAACAGGATTTTGCACATTTTTTCTCTTTCCTGCCACGTGGAGTGTGTGTCATAAAGAAACCTTGGACATTCCACCATTGTCGCATTATGACTGTGTTGATGCTATGAGTGACTCAACTAGGAGTGGGTGTGGGGAAATGATGTGAAATACAGTGAAAAATTAGTTTACTTTTCAGTTGATTTGCACAACCTTGAAACCAAGAGTGAAAAAGAACAGATTTGCGTAAAGCCTATGCTCACAGTAGACCATTGTTTCCATTGAATCGTGCTGGTTGCATTTCACAATTATCTTAAGTTGACAGATTTGTTTTTTCTTTACCTTTCACCCTTCTTTCAGCTTATATTTTCATTTATTTATTTTTTCTTTCTACAGAAAATCCTCTATTGTACCAGTGAACACCATGCCTCTGCCAAAATCTGTTGACATGGGCTCTGCCTTCATCCAGACGCAGCAGCTCAACGCTGCCATGGCTGACACTTTCCTGGAACATATGTGTCTGCTGGACATTGACTCTGAACCCACCACTGCACGCAACACTGGCATCATTTGCACCATTGGTTAGTCAAGGCTCTTCACTCCTTTTAAGTAAAGGAAGTGCCTTACAGGGTACTCTTAGTTTTTAATGGTTTTTGAATTYCTGCTTAGTAATTTTGAAATCTGAATATTAAGAAAATAGCTGAAAGCGTTTCATTATAATGATTGTAACTGTAGCGTGATGTTTAGCTTAAAGTGACCAGTGTTTAGGTTTTACCTTTGGAGCAAAGTTATCCCAGTATAAATAATGTCACTCAGCTAATTTGAGTCACAGTGACTTAAAAGTTTCATTGCTTGTTGAATTCTTATCATCCTTACAGGGCCAGCTTCTCGTTCTGTGGATATGCTGAAGGAGATGATCAAATCTGGAATGAACATTGCTCGCTTGAACTTTTCCCATGGCACTCATGAGGTAAGATTTTTAATTTTTTTTTAAATATAACCTTTTTGTACAAAAATGTCATGCACAAACATCTATTCAAATAAAAACAGCACAATTGAATTTTRCTGAACATTCCTACCAGACGTGCTTCTGTGCTCTATCGCTTTGGTAGTTGGTGTGTTGAGCTGTGGGCCAATCTGTCTTTGTCTCTTCAAACTGTTGTGAAAGTAGATTGTCAACAGGGTCATTGTGAATAAGCACGCAATGCATTATAAAGTGTAATCAGATGGCTATGGTAAGAAAGAGTAACRGATATATAAATGCAAACAATAGTTGTGGTTACTTGGTAAAGGTAGAGTTTTAGCTGAATAACCACATCCAGCTGATTAAAAACTCTTTTAAAGTGACGTGGGAGCAGACAGAGTGCTGACACAAAACAAAAGCTCACACACTTTTTTAATGGAGATAAAAGATAAAAGCTTGCTAATTATACAATTTTTACTTGCCATACATTGCATCACAGAAATGCCACATAAGATTTGTATAACAAAGTATACATTTTACTGTTTTTTTGTTTAACCAAGCAAATCCCATTGATTTTTTTTGAAAGCCAGCTGTTTAAATTTGTGAATTTCTCAGACCATATCCCAACAAGCAGCAGTATGGGTTCCAGCTGATTAGCATTCTCAGAATTTATCAAATTTATTCTGAGAAAGCTGTAGATGGTTCTTGGGAAATATAAGGTGATCTCAAGTAGCACTCTGCAGTTTTAAATTTCATTAATTAAGAATGGCGAAGGTAAACTGGGTTTTGGGAGACTTGAGAAAAAAAGCAGCAATTGCCAGTTAATTCATTACAGAAAGCTCTGGTTTCCCAGGTGGGGGAGCAGATATATGTCTTCAAAGCCAAAAAGCCTGCACTTACTGATAATTAGCATTACGGCATTAAAACGGGAATTACACTCATTGTCTTTTGTTCCGGGTTTCTCACAGCAGGTCTTAGATCCACTGTAATAATAATGGTAAAAACAAAAAAAGTAGACATTCAGGGAAACTTGGGCCATCTGTTTTATAAAACAGAACATAATATCAACAGAAAACGTACTAGTTAAATTTTTACACAAGTTTACTTGCAGGCTGGTTAAAACTCCCGTTTAGTTTTATTTCTGCTTTTGTTTTTTTCCACTCAGTACAAATTTCACACAGAAATGTGTTCTTGAGAAACGCTGCACTTCCTCTGGCTTACTTAAAYAGACTCTTTTTAACAGTGCTTCTCCCTGAGACTGGTAATTGTCATAAATTCCAAGCGTGCTGAAGGCCACATGCTAATAACCTCACGCTACATGAAACTGTTTCCATTTATTACTGCCAATCGCTTTTACAAGCTCATGCATCTACCTTAGCAAATGCAATCTTTTGAAACCTATACATATGTATTGAGGTTTATTATCTTTACTGTTTAAAATATTTTTTGACATTTAAAAGCCTTTCATTATGTGCCCCATGTCAGTTAAGGTTAGAGAAATAACTGTGACTCCTGGTAATTCTGACTCACTTTATGGTTGTGAGTTGTCAGACACACCTTGCAAGTTGCACCTGCCCTTAATTAAATGTCTGAGTAAAATGATAACCAGTAGTGCTATCTGAAAAAGGCAGTAAAATAATAAAATGGTGGACTACATGTCTCAGTGAAATAAACTACCTTTTTAAGTTCTTCAAAATTGTTTAATATATGAATATCTTCCTTTCTTTAGTACCATAGGGAAACCATCAAGAACGTACGTGAGGCCTGTGAGAGCTTCGAGCCTGGCAGTATCCATTACAGACCTATCGGTATTGCCCTAGACACCAAGGGTCCAGAGATCAGGACTGGCCTCATCAAGGGAGTAAGTTTAGCCTTGCTTCTTATTAATGGAGAAAAAAAAACAGATTGAAAGTGTAACGGTACATGTTTATGGTGTGACAGAGTGGCACTGCTGAGGTGGAGCTGAAGAAGGGCAACATGATCAAGGTTACCTTAGATGATGCCTATCAGGACAACTGCAGCGATGAGATCCTCTGGCTCGACTACAAGAACATCACTAAAGTGGTGGAAGTTGGCAGCAAGGTCTACATTGATGATGGGCTCATGTCTCTGCAGGTCAAGGAGATTGGTGAGGAGAAAAGTGGCAAACCGTGGTGGCACTTTTAATATGTGATACTTAAACCTACAAATGTTTTATTTTTTAAGTAAGTAAGTAATGTTTTGTCATCAATGGGTCATACACCACAAAATATGCCCAACCCACATGGGCTTATAAGACACACACATGTATATTCAAAAGTGCAGACAGAGACCAATCAACATTTTTTAAACGTAGTGTCCTATTTCTAACATGCCAGCTTTTTAAAAATAAACTGAGCTAATTGAAACTCAAAATGCTTAAATAAAAACTGCACTTTATCTTCATCAGCCTTGTAAAAGAAATCTGGAAAAATGTCAAGAACTTTATCTAATAACTTTATCTAATTAAAGTAGCAGATAATGACGTAGCAGTGTTTTGTTTTGAAGGAGAGGTTGTCTGTGGGCAGTTTAATGGAGTGGAGGAAGCTGAGGGTGCAAGGCAAGCTCAAAATGTCCTCAGGCTCTGAGACATAAAAACTTAAATCTGTGAGATTTTCTTGATATGTCTGTATTCATGAAGCAAATGAGGAAATTTTATGCAAGTTTTATGTAGGATTTTCACAGTTTTGACATTTCTCTTAGAATATTCTTGAACATGAAATCCAGTTCAGTGATCGGTCCATGTCAGGGATCCAGGATCAGCTTTGTGGTACAGCAAAGTGTCATAAATCAGCTCTAAGTCTGACACTTAAGATTTACACTTACACTTCGCTTAAAGTGAGACTGAGACACTTGATAAATGACTTTTAGGCCCAGCTTTTAGCTAAGTTTTATTTTTTTTACACTTAAGTCCATTCTTAACAGCATTGTTTAAAGAAATTCTAAAAATGATAAATACGGACCCAGGTCCATAAACATCCTTTATTAGGATATAGGTTTGTAATTTTGGATAACGTAAACTATCATCTGCCCATTTACACTTATAATCTTCAAAATACAAGTTTTAATTTGTTCAATTTTACATCTCAACTTATTTCTATAAATATTCTGAAAATTCGCCTCCTCAAAAATATCTTCTGAATTTGTCTTTTAAAAAACAAATTTACACTTTTTTTCCCCCCACCTCAGGTTCTGATTACCTTATGTGTGAGATTGAGAATGGTGGCACTCTGGGCAGCAAGAAGGGAGTGAATCTCCCCGGTGCAGCTGTGGACCTGCCGGCTGTTTCAGAGAAAGACATCCAGGACCTGCAGTTTGGTGTCGAGCAGGGAGTCGACATGGTCTTTGCCTCCTTCATTCGYAAGGCAGCTGACGTACACGCCGTCAGAAATGTGCTGGGGGAGCGCGGCAAAAACATCAAGATCATCAGCAAACTGGAGAACCAYGAGGGGGTCCGCAGGTATGTATGAGAACGACATAATTTGTGTGGCTGAGGCCAGGTCATTTACTCATTTTTATTTCCATAATGTGGTTTTGTTTGTTTTGTTTTGCTTGTTCGCTTGGCTTTGGAGTCCATGTGGACTTGATATGGTGCTATATAAGTTCAAGCCATTTAGCTTTTTATTTATTTATTTATTTATTTTGATTTATTTATTTATTTATTGGGCATTTACCTATATTTGTTATCTAGGCTGTAGGAGAAATGTATATCAAAATGAAAAATATAAAAGGTAAGTAATGGCACTAAATATGTTTAGAACTACAAACCTAATGAAGATMTTTAATGCTTAGATCCACATTACATTAATCTATTTTGTCAGAATATTGAATTAATGATGTTGGTGGGGGAAAAAATACATTAAAATTACATCCCCCTTGGTAAACCAGGATGGGAGCAGCGGCAGCTCTGCACATGCGTRATTTACTTGAAGCGGTCTCCATTATCCCCAGTAACCAGGTTTGCTGTGTGAGGCTTTACGGAGTCTGACCGCTTGTCAGTGCTTTGTAAAGGATGAGGGGCTCACATCACAATGCTGCTCGCTGAGGGAAACGTTGTTGCTAAAGTGTCCACAAAAAATTCCAATAACACCAGGAAGAGTTGCTTGA
Organism: Austrofundulus limnaeus; assembly: GCF_001266775.1. Lineage (NCBI taxonomy): Eukaryota > Metazoa > Chordata > Actinopteri > Cyprinodontiformes > Rivulidae > Austrofundulus > Austrofundulus limnaeus. The sequence goes on from NW_013952448.1 coordinate 2,147,319, forward strand.
TTTCTTGTGAGTCGCTTCTTGGTGAAAAGAGTCATTAGAGGGGTCTGCCATGAAGTTACGTAACATAGTATTTTATGAACCAACCTTGTTTGAAGTAATCTTGCAACTGTCATCATTTGTTGCTGTGTTTGCTGGTTTTACAGATTTGATGAGATCATGGAGGCCAGCGATGGTATCATGGTTGCTCGTGGTGACCTAGGTATTGAGATCCCCACAGAAAAGGTCTTCCTTGCCCAGAAGATGATGATTGGTCGGTGCAACAGAGCTGGCAAACCAATCACATGTGCCACTCAGGTCAGATCTTGATTTTGATGCTAGATTTACCCCCAAGWATAACTTTTAAGCAGATGTCTGAATTGACTTAGTAACTGCTCTCATCTGTAAATATGCAGCTGTGTCAGTTTAATTATTTTTTTTAAATGGTGCAGATGTTGGAGAGCATGATCAAGAAGCCTAGACCCACCCGTGCTGAGGGTAGTGATGTAGCCAAYGCTGTCCTGGATGGAGCTGACTGCATCATGCTGAGTGGTGAGACCGCCAAGGGAGATTACCCTCTTGAGGCTGTTCGCACACAGCACATGGTGAGTYCCTGGACATTGACATCAAACATTTAAAACTTGTTTTCTACTATTTGTTTAAATATATATACAGGGTTCCCACGGGTCCTTGAAATCCTTGAAAATTTGAATTTGAGCAAATTATTTCAAGGCCCTGGAAAGTTTGTGAAAACAGCCAAAAATTACACTTGTCCTTGAAAGTCCTTGAATGTTTTTTGGGGATCGAAATTCTCTATTCACACGACTGCTTTTCATCATCTTTTAAAAAAAAAAATAATTATAAAATTAAATTAAAAAAACGTACATTGGATAACAATGTACACAATGTGGATAACTCAGGATTACGGTAAAGTGACGTCATTGTTTCTGACTCAACAACTTCTATGTTGTTAAGTTTTTCATTAAATTTACATATTAAACGTGTTTATTGGTAACATTCTACGATAGCAGTAGGTAATTTCCGTTGCGCGTGGTTCTTTAATTTGTGGAAATTGGTACTGGAAATTCCTTGAAAGGTCCTTGAATTTTATGTTGACCAAGGTGTGAGAACCCTGTATATATCACTTAATGATTTTCATAATTTGTAAAATAACCGGAAAAACTAATCCATGAAAAATTGATCGTATTGAAAGTTTTAATTTATAGGTGATGATTAAGAATCATCTGCTTGTTCATTTTGCTCATTGATCCTGCCTCTTTGATCTCACTGCCGAGCTACAGAATGCTAAAGCTAATGTCAGCACCAATGCATCACGTCTTTGATTCCAATGATTATGCAGCATGATTCATTTGGTTTAATTTTTAAATTGTTAATTAGACTTCCTATATTTGGAAGAGAATTGTATAAACATAATTACTTTAACTTCATCTTGGTGATGCAGTTAATTCAAGCTCTTCGTGGAGCTGTAAGCACACGGACCTCTGCATAAAGTCTGCTCTGCATGTGGTTGTTACTTACTAAATGGCATGTTTGCACTTTATCCCCAAAAGTCTGCTTCCTGCCCTTGTTAATCTAATAAATCTTTAGCTGATGTTCTGTTCCACTTCTATCTTTGCAGTGAAAATCTAAACTTTTCAAACAAGGAATTAGTCTGCCTGATATATTTATAGAATTATTTGTTGGAGCATTACTGTTTTATAAAGACACTAGAAACAGCAGTTTCTAGTGATGCACTCGAGTTTCTTTTTATTTCACTCTCTAAGTTTGCCTGATATCTTCTCACTTGTATTTTTCAGTCAGGGACAGATGCAGAAAAGCAACCTTTTTAAGAACTTGGATCAAATATTGCGACTAAATCAGTCTAAATGAATATTTCTGTCAAAGTTAAAATTGGTATCRATTTCATAGAGGGGTCAATGCTTTAATGCTGCCATATCTGTCCTTCACTAACCTCTGTTGTTCCTCAGCCACAGTGCAGATGTCTCAGTGACTCAGCACTCCTAATGCTCCTGTTGTAGAGCTTGTTGCACTCACGCTGAAGCTGTATCACATATCTCAGAATCCGGAGTAAGCCCCACTGTTTATCAATCCCTGAGAACTAAGGGGAAAAATCTAATTGAGACTAACCTTAAGCCACTATTTTTAATGAGTAATCCAGTGCTTCTCTGTTTCTCCTGGCTGACTTATTTTTAACCACTTAACATTGTGTGTGGCATCAAAACCTTTCATATTTAATTAACAGAAGTCACTTTTTTTTCAAGGTTTTATTTGAGGCCCAAATATGACAAATATTTTACTTTATCATAAATGTTTGCTCTTTCTATAATATTATCTCATGTTCACAGCAGTTTTTAAATCCTAAATTAGATTAGAATGCTTTCTGTTTTTATTTTTATTTTTTAATTTAACATCATGTTAGTGGTTARGTTGGTATCCATTTTTAACGTTTATGTCTCCCTGTCCCCCTTCCACAAACTGTACACCTAAACTTTCTTAATTATTCATTTTAAACCGCTTCCTTCCTGTTACTTTCCCTTTTTTAACTTCTGATTTTGTCTCTCTTACTGATTCCATCTGTGTTTTTCCTCTATTTCTCTTTTTTTTTCTCCCCTTCTCCATCTTTTTTTTCTTTCACATCTATGTGCGCACCTGGTGTGGGATTGCCTTTGTCCGATGCATCTTGCCCTTGAGCCAGATTGCTCGTGAGGCCGAGGCAGCCATGTTCCACCGGCAGGTGTTTGAGGACTTGCGTCGTTCCACGCCACACTGCAACGACCCCGCCGAGGCCATTTCAATTGGCGCTGTCGAGGCCTCCTTTAAGAGTTTAGCCTCGGCAATCATTGTGCTCACAGGCTCYGGAAGGTAGGCAGGTTATCTGGCATTTGGCCCCTGTTCGAAGTCTGGATTATTTTAGAAGCCTAGGGAGGGAGAGTAGGGCCAGGCAGGAATTAATAACTGAAGTAACTGGTAGAGCTGGCAAATACCTCAACTAGACAATTTGTTTTACCATTTATCATTCATTTACCCCCAAACTAAACTACAGGCACAAGGAGAAAAATTCTACAATAAAACAAATGTTTTATAGCTTGTTTGATGCTTTAAACCTCAGATTTACTTCTCGGGTTGTCGAACCAGTAGTCTAGTTGCGTGTTTGCCAGTTACTCCCATTGGTGTGAATGCCCCTGTGTGTGACTGAAAGTAACCCCCGACCCACCCTTCCCTTGGGGGCGTAGATAGCACGAGAAGCAGAAGCAGCCACCTTCCACAAACAGCTGTTCGAAGAGCTGAGGAAGACCTCCCAAATGACCAGAGACCCCGCAGATGCTGTAGCAATTGGAGCTGTTGAAGCTGCCTTCAAATGCTGCGCTACCGGCATCATTGTGCTAACTAAGAGTGGGAGGTAAGACAAATAACCGGGTAGCGGTCCTGCTACCAAAGGTAAGCCGTTTCCAAACTCACGCCAGAGTTTTTTTTTATTGTGGCTTCTAATTCTACCTTCACCTCCCAATGTGCTCTCTGAGATCACCTTTAATTGTGTGTATGTAAGTGTGTGTATGAATATACAGGGTGAACAGAAGATAATGATTTTCTAAGAGTGAAAGTGGGGAAAGCTCGATTAAAGTGCCTGACTGTTGATATAATTTTATGAACATTTTAACTTACATGAGTGCAGTGGCTGTACAAACGTGACAAGAGTTGATTTCACCTGTCTTAGAAATGAACTGTGTGACACAAAATTCATAGAGGCAGAAAAATGTCTGTCTTTTAATTAAATATTTTCTGTGTTCTGATATAATGGCAAATATTTTGCTTCTTACAAGACTTAAAATTAGACAAATGGATCTTCAAATGAGCAACAAATGAGATTTATTTTAGAAGAAAAAAAAAGGACTCCAGAATTCTACAGGGAAAAGCATTACTTACAAGCAGAAAATGTTCACTTACCACCAATTTGTTTGTTTCAGCAAGCTCACCCTGAATTAGATCACACAACGCTTAGAGAAACTGCAAAAGATGTAATTTTTTATCACGGTACCATTGAACAAAAACTGATTTAAGTTCTGCTTGTTTACAAGAGTTGCAATAAGTATTTTATTTTTTTACTATATTTGTCTCCTGTTTCCTTGTTCATAAGCTGTTAGCCTCAGCTGCTGAAACAACAAAGTTTGATGGTAGATATCAGTTCACTTGTAACTGTCACTGCACTCTCATATGTTTTTTTATTTTTTATTTTTTATTTTTTTTTTGGCTGTTTTGACCTGTCTAGGCTGTGCTGACAAATGTACAACAATAAAATTGGACAATTCAAGATATTTTGTAGTTTGTTAGGTTTATAGATCTTATTGAATTAAAAGTACAAAGAAGTATTGGCAAACATATATGCCAGAAAAAGCTTTATTTCACTTTGGTGCTGGGTATGTAATCATTCTGCATTAATTCTTACAGAATATTTATTTGCATTGGATATTTAGTCCTTAGAATTGTGGACTCATTTGATTGTATGCTGAGAAACTGTAAAGTTAATTAGATTGAAAGTATCTGCATTTGTTTTTTATTGGAACACTCTTTGTATGATGATACATAAAATGTGGATCATGTTGGGTGTTTTTGTCATACTCAGTTTTGTCCGTTTATGTTTGTTTGCAGGTCTGCCCACCTGCTCTCCAGGTACAGGCCCCGTGCCCCCATCATCGCTGTGACCCGTAATGCTCAGACTGCTCGTCAGGCCCACCTGTACCGCGGGATCTTCCCTGTCCTCTACACCAAGCCCGCCCACGATGTTTGGGCTGAGGACGTTGACATGCGTGTCAACTTTGCCATCGAAATGGGTAAGCGACATCAGCCGGTCACCTTTTTAAAATGGGGGTGTCCTGATGCCAGTTTTTCTCGAAAAGAGTAAGACTACTTCAGTTTAGGTACACACCAATACAGAGTATCGATGCAGAGTGCTTACTGATATAAAACTTGTAGAATGATTATAAAAACTYATTTCTTTTACTTAGAACCTGGTACTAAATCAGATGCATATCTGATGTTTGTCAATGTGACCTCAGTCTAAATGATCAAGTTGCATTTCCACTTTCCATTGACCATGAAAATGCGCAAATTAGAATTTTGAAAATAAATTTGCTCAATGGAAACACGTCAATTTCGAAAAAACTTRTGTTTTTTGACAAAATGTTTTTGCGCTAGGATGAGGTGGTTTTTCAGCCGTATCAAAATTGGTGTGTTTCGTAAAACTGCAATGGAAACACTTGTTTTGCATCACGGGAGTCACATGATCAAGAACCGGCTATTTCTACTGGCGAAAAACGACGAAATAGCAGAGAACAGGAAGTAGAAGTAGTAGTAAAATCACCCAAGTTGTAAAAGAAAGTAGTAAACTCACTGACTACAATTTCCCAAAAAATGCTGCATACATAGACGCTCCAAAGTATAAGGGTCTTGTCGCTCGAAAGCCTCGATAAGACAACGACGTCTTTTCTGATGGCTGCTGATGAGCGCTAGTGTCATGGTAGTAATATGCACTGTTTACATCCATTGCCGCTGTGATGGAAGAATATCTTATGATTCCCTAACTGCATATTACCTTGACATGTCCTGTTCTGTATCTCTTGATAACTGCCATTATATAATCTGTTTCTCATGATTCTTAAGATACTGTATGTACTCATGTAATCTCATGGCCTATTTACTTGTAACTCATTCAATCTCATTGGTTCCTGTATATCTCCGACGCTCTTAYTTTGTTAGCAGGATGTTTATATATTGTCTGTTTCCTGTTTACTGGTCAGCGCGAGCTTGACAGATGTTTCGATTCACGTCTGTTCTGCTCTGCTCATTCCTTGCATATGCATCTTTCTATTAAATAATCTGAGACCGAGACCACACAGTTTCCACTTTATTTCCCGCATCCTGCGAAATGGTGCCACGACAGGATGGCGTTGTCGGCAGGAAATGGGTGAGAAGGCTGGGAGGAGAGATCAACATAGAGAGGAGATGGAAGCTGCTTCTGAGGGTGAAGCTGTATGGAACTCTCTTGATGCCAGACCAAAAAATCTCTCAGGAAGGATTCAGCTCTTAGATGACATCGAATGGCCAGAGTTACAGAGAAATRTTTTCTCTCCACCTGCAAGGAGAAGAATGCAGCGAGAGGCTGTAATCAAAACACCTGATAACGGCCAGAGAAATGAAGCAGTCTTTCTTCAAAACAGATTCACACCWCTGGAAGAAACTGAGTCTGAACAAAGTTCACTATCTGATCTCAGAGAGGGACCTGAGATCAGATCCAGCCCAAAGCCAAAAGTCCGAAAAGAGACTTTCAAGAATCATGAGAAACAGATTATATAATGGCAGTTATCAAGAGATACAGAACAGGACATGCCAAGGTAATATGCAGTTAGGGACTCATAAGATATTCTTCCATCACACCGCCATGTTTTTAATCACGTATTGTGAGAACAAGTGTGTTCACGCGTGACTTTAATAGCATTTCTTACTTAATGGAAACACTGCAGTTGCGAAACTGTATTTTTTCGACATTAACAGAATATCGACAAAGTTTTGCGCACATTTGCAATGGAAACACAGCTAGTGAAGTGGTGAGGGGTATATAGATCGATCCAAGTAATAATTATACTAACCTCGAGTCTTTCTGTTGAAGTCTTTTGACTCCACACGTATTCTGCTACAGAACAGAAGTCATTTCATCTATTTTTTCTTTGAATTTTCCATGTCCTGGATGACTGAGAATCCACAGAAACCTCTGATAGTAACATTGTGTGACCGTGTTGACACWAAAGTGGATCGATAGTTTATCCATTTTTACTTTGATCACGTTGTGTCACTCTCATTCCATAAATACACGCTTCACCAGAGCAGCCGACCAGAYGCAAGTTAAAATGTAAACGGTAAACTAAACAAGCATGTCAGATAATTATTTAATCTGCTCTGATAGACCAACAACTTCAAAATCGACATGCTAACCTATAGCATCCTTGGGTAGTGACCTGTTTACTTCTGTTAACAGCAAACTGAATATGACGTCACGTCACATCGATGCCATAAAGCATTCACACTTGAGTCTAATGGAGGTTGCATTTATAATGTGAACATCCTCGCGAAAAATTTTATGGGTTCCAGGGATCGGGGCTTTTTGTACAATTACAAGTACTTATAAAAAAGCTGGTATTGGGACACCACTATTTTAGACACAAAAGCTACAGCTTTACCTGTTTGTTTGTTTGTTTTTTTTGACCCAGAACTCTGTTCAGTCTTTTCTACTGTTGGATAAGACAAGTTTGTAAACATCTTCTTTTCCATCTTGTAGGCAAAGCAAGACGCTTCTTCAAAGAGGGCGACGTTGTGATCATTCTGACCGGCTGGCGTCCCGGCTCCGGTTACACCAACACCATGCGTGTGGTTCTTGTGGCCTAAACAGCCAACACAAAGCTTTGTCCCTTCACTTTCATCTGTCTCTCATAGTTCTCTAACCTAGCCCTYACTCCTCTCATCCAACATCAGGGCTCACAGACTCCACTATTTAACGTTTAGACAATGATGTAGAGAATTAAGCTTTAGAGTTGGTCTTCAGTGACCCCAGAGCTTTTTGGATGGGAGTGAAGATTAATTCCAAACTATTCCAGTTAATGTTTTCATTCCTTTAGCGTTGATTTCTCACAATCAGACCAGTCTTCAGGGCCTCAGATTAATACACCCTGACCAGAAACTGCTGTATTTATTCACTCCAACACTGGGATGATTCGAGTCTATGAGTGGATACATCCTGGTGTGTGTTTTTTGCGTGCACATTTTCATCCTGGCTTCTGTTTGGTTGTAGTTGCTGGTGGAGCCAGCTAACCTTAACGGGGAACAGGAATAGTTTACTTATCACACTCCTGCCGGTGTAACGAACAAAGTGTTTGCATCCCCTCCAGCACAGCCTCGACTTCACCACTGCACCCAAGCAGATCCAGCTGTAGTTCTGCCTGTTTAAGGGTCCTCTCTTATACAGCTGTGAATGTGTTTCAGTGTATGTGTTAGTGTTGCACTCCCAATCTGCTCCACACATTGTTACATTCTATACTATACTTGACTTTTGTGAATGATGGAACTTTTTGTTTGGAGACATTCAAATCTGATATATTTTGTCTGACTTTGGAGAAAAAAAATAGTTTTGCAGGTGTTTAAGAAAGTTACTGTTTTTTTTTTTTTGTGTGTTCTATGTGTTAGGTCTTTAAATCTTATTTTAATCTTGATTTTATTTGAGGCAGAACTTGTGAAGCGTGTTTGAGAAGGCTGTTGAACGTGGATTTTATGGTATTTTTCAGTGATGATGTAATGATGAAAGTCTGTCCTCTACAAAATGACTGATAGAATCCCTCTATGTTGGTGACCCACTGTAACTGTCTTCTTGATTCTAATATGCTTCTGATTGTAATAACAGAGTATAAGAACTAACTATATTTAAAGGGATATTATGATGTTTAGCTGGTGTACTAACCTGTCCCACAAGACTGGAGTTCCATCAATAAAAGAGATGAGCACCTATCCAAACTTGCCTGTTTTCATTTATTCATTTATTTTGTTTTTGGTTTTTTTCAACAAGCTTGAGTTGCAGTATTTAAACTTCACGCAGCCCGATTCTGGAAGACGTGAAGGAGGATGCATGGATGGACTGATGGAAGAGGGAAAATATGGATTCACTTTAAAATGAGAATTCAACAAATAAAATGCTCCAAAACCTGGCCTTTAGAATTGATCAGAAGTTAAACATTTTATTTTAGAAGTGAACATAAAATTAGTGACTATTTTATTGAAACAAAGAAGCAACTTCCTTTTTTTAATGGAAGGTACAATTTTTAAAGGAATGTTTTCAAATGAACATTACTATGCTAATTCAGAACAAATCATCAAAATGTCTAAAACTAACGTTTTGTAGTGTATTTCTACAGTAGATCATTTTTCAGTATGAAGTGTAAATTGAGTTTGTTGGGTATGTACTGGGTTGGTTAGGGTAAGGGATCAGATTTAGGCTTTAAACTGGGAAATGAATAGGAAGTCAAAGCAAAGTCTCCATGAGGATATAAGAACAAAAGTGTGTGTGTGTGTGGTTTTACTGGCAGTACTCCACCCCCACCTCCAGCAGCAGTTTGAGACATGACTGCTCTCCTTCAGCCCTGCAAGAAAACACAAATAGAGGTTTTGATGTTTCTGATCCCACCTAGTGAGCGATCTGCAGCACTACTCAGTGAATGAGTGCCTGCAAAGTCTAAAGCACTSTTGACTTAACAAAATATTTACACAGACTAGAATATGCTGACTGTCTCCTTTGAGCAGATGTCTTCTGCTTCATAACACACYCCTGTTGGGGAAGTTCAGAGGCAAAGGCAGTTCTGACCAAGGTTTAATGGTTTTGGATTTTTCATTATAGTTTAGTATTTTGTTGTGACTTTTTTCTTTTCAGTTAGTTTTTACAATGGATTTGCTAGTTTTTACTAGTTATTACTGCATTTTTATTGGTTAGTTTTAGTTTAGTTTTTATTAGTTCTAGTGTTAGTTTTTGTATATCTTATTTACGTCGTCTCCAACACGGTACCTGTTGTTTTTTTKGGGKTTTTTTTTTCCATGGGAGCTACTGAGAGAAGTTAGCGTGTCAGGATAATAGTTAGCCATCTTGTGTGAACTTGATTCATGCAGTTTTTCCCTTGAGAAGTATCCCACCTGTTTCCACTACAAGACACTTCTCCCTGTCATCATTTGGCAGGTGATGCTGAGCAGCAGCAGACWGTAGACAAGTCAATTTGAAAAAATTAATAAAAACATCCACATGGCTCAAAATAAATTGACAAACACTAAAACTATGGATATTCTGTCTAAAAGAAAAAAAATTGTATACTGTAGGTCTTCTGGAAGGGTTCTTCTCTAATGAAACGTTTCGTCTCTCCTCCAAGAGACTTCTTCAGTCTGAGAG
>NW_013952448.1:2158353-2162195 GCF_001266775.1 Austrofundulus limnaeus
GGTTTTAGTTAACTATAATAACCCTGTTTCTGACACTGGGAACTGGTCTCCTTCCCATTCACAGTTAACGATGTAGGGTACCAGAGAAAGAACCTGTTTATACAAATTATATTTCCAGCTATTTATCACATTTCTCTTATTTATTTGTTGAACACAACCTGCCTTTGATGACCTAACTGGGTTGTACCTTCGAGTCCCACAACAAGAGCATCATTGAGCAGCTGTAGACTCATTTTGTCAATGGAGAACTTCAGAGTGACGACCACAGTCTCATCCACTCCTATCAAGTGCATCTGTCTTTAATTTATTTCCATACATGTTGTTTTGTAAATCGTCGTCTAAAACAATGTTTTTTTTCCCAAACTGGGTCTGGAAACCCTCTGCTAATCACAAAACAGTAAGTGAGAGACTCTGAAATGATCTCCAGAAATCAAACAGCTCCTGTTATCATAAGTTCACTATATTATTTGCAGAAGCAAAAATGTTTGAAATAAAAAAAACAAATAGAATAATAAGGGTAAATGCTTAGGTTCAAACTAATATATCTGGGGTTACAAGTGTTTACTTGTTTTATTGGGAGTTTCAAGGGTCATATTGTGCATATTATGCCTTAAATGTTGCAAAAATTGTAACAGAAACAAGCCTCACATTAAAGCAGGGGTGCATTTCTTCAGGCTCTCTGGACCTGCATTTTCCTCAGTCTCTGAGATCAGAAGTCTGTTCACCCAGGGGGACCTTGGAGAGGTGAAGAGGTCCGATCTCAGTCTGATCCGCTGCTGTTGCACAAACCCAGATTAGAGGAGTTGAGAGGAGTGTTACTGAGTTGTGGCATGTACCGCCTGCAGCTTGTATGCATGGTGCACCATGGAGAGAAGCCAGAGTAGGCCTGTTCAAGCCACAGGTATTAGCCTGTAGACAGGTAATGAAGTGATCAGCAAACTTTTCTCTTTTCAACAGAAAATAATCTTCAGATTTAAATGTTTGAAGCTGCTGTAATTGATCAAGTTTTTCTCACCAATATTTCCTTTTTAAAAGGTTGCCTCAAACATTGCTTTTAGCAATCATTAAAAAGTCAGTAATTTTCTGTTTACTTATAAACTAAAACTTTTAACTTTAACAGATTTTGGAGTATTTTGTTTGTTGATTTTTAAAATTATTGTTCACTTTCCCCCATCCATTCATCNAAGACAATGGACACTGTACTGAAAATAAATGACTTTATTTTATGTCAAACAGAAGATCGGCATGCTGAATCTTAATTGAGCGCACGTAAAACCAATGCCTTTCAAGAACAACCACCAGTAGCCTAAAATATAGGATTTTAGCCGCTACAGTAGCTAAGAGTAAAAAATAAATAAAAAGTCAAAATTCGTGGCACATTTAAAATTAAGCTGAATGTCTTAAATGTCAACTCATGTTGCAGCACTTTCATAATTAGTTCTGCTAAGCGCACCTGTAGGAAACCAGGTGACACCTGCTTCCAAGTCTGCATTAACACCACAAGTAAGCAGCGGGGTGAAGAATTAGGAGATAAGGACTTACACAAACACATCAGGGGCACAGTTTTGGATAATACGGATTAAGTCAGAGCTTTGCAGTGATATTAAAAATAATGTGGGTTTTTTTGTGTTTCCTTTTTTTAAGAAATGGAGTAAATATGGTGTAGTCAGAAACTCAGAAACCCTGCCAGAAATGCAGTAAGAGAAATTAAGCCAAAGCTAAAAAGCAAAAACAAAAATAAGACAGCATTTTAAAGACCAGTGAAGCATGGCAGAGGGAGCATCAGATATTATTTTAGAAAAAACATATAAGACTGAGGCGGGGGTTCTTTTTATCACTACATTATTCTTAAGTTTTGTATGTGTTTGTGGGGGGGTTGTTTCTGGTGGTGACATTTGGGGACAACTGGTGCATTTGGGGACAAAAGTCGAGTCCCCAATTGGTTTAAATGCCATTGGTGGGTTGGGAATTGAGTTTAGGTTAGTTTTAGGGCCAGGTAGGTACCTGTGAGGTTAGCCTTAGGGTTTGTGGTCAGGGTTAGGCTGTAGAAATGTAATGGAAGTCAATGGAATGTCCCCAAATGGATAGTTGTGCAAACGTGTGCGTGTGTAAGCAAAAATGGAACATTAAGGTGTTTTGAAAGGATCTAATCAAAACCCCACACAGTCTGATTAGGAATCTGATACCACATCAAGATGGCTGCACAAAAGAAAATGCCAACCAGTTTGAAGAAGGTAGAGACATTTTATATTTAAGAAATGACCAGTTAACTTCATGTGCTTAACATTTAAAGATGTACTGTAAGAATCGCTGCTTAAGGACTCTACAAACTTGTTTAGTGAGTGACTTAAAATGACTTCTTCAAAACGGAAAATGTTTGTTAATCAAAATAAAAACCATTAAAATCAAAAAATTGCCTAAATGGGAAATATCAAAAAAAGGCCACAAAAGCATCATCATTTAGAGGTTGTTGTACTCAGCAGCATGGAAAACGTAATACACACTTTTCTGTACTACGTAGAACTTATAATCTCATTGTCTTGGCTATCTTCTGCAGGATTGGTCAGTTCAAAGACTAAACTGGTAAAATCATTGAAACCAATAAATAAATAAATAAATAAATAAATAAATAAATGGACTGAAATGTGCCACCTCCCTTTATTCAAAGAAATTCCTTTCAAATGCTCCTAAAAAGAACAAATCAAGAGCCACAGAGTCATATTGATACAAAGGCATTTGATACATCAATTCTCCACTGTGATTCCCTGAGACAGAGAAAAGATCAAAGTTCTGTACCTGACAGTCCAACAGAATAATCAAATGTTACAACTTGGCCGTACGACCCCAGTATGAAACAATCCCTTTAGTATCCTGGTTTACACAGGCAGTCACAGCTTCTATTTAATACTTGATAAAATGATTGGCGAAAAAGAGCAAACATTAAAAATGATGGGAAATAAAGACAAAAACAAGGCTGATGGAGTGAATTCAACATTCAGCATCAAGAACAGCTGTTTCATCTAAAGCTTGAGTCATTAAAATGCACTTGACATACAAATACTTGTAATAAAACTTCAATCAGTAACATTTCAAGTAACTTGTACAATTCAGGCCAATTGACAGTTACGTTTCCAAACATAAAATTTCATCTTTGCAAGAATGCACTAAACACTGCCAAATTACAAAAAAAGAAGTAAATCTATTTTGGTGACTCAGAATCATATGTAAAGCTTGTTTCCTGCAGTATTTCAGCCTCTACAGTTTGGGGATAGGTCTGGCGGCGACAGCGATGCTCTCGATGGAGCACTCGTCGCTGCCGCGGCGAATTCGAAAGTAGCCATCCTCGCCCCAGCTGGTGCCCCAGCTGTTCTTGACGATCCAGAACTTCTCTCCAGTTTTATTGCAGCGGCCGTATCCCACCAGTAGCACCGCGTGGTTGGTCAGTTCAAAGGGATTAAAGGGGTCTCTGAGGCCCGTGTAGTGGTAGATGCCCCCCTTGTAGTGCATGAAGTCAGGATAGACCTGTAGGTGAACAAGGAAAAGTTATTTTCTATATCAAGTGAAAACAGAACACACTGTGGAATTGTTTATTGCTGCGACTTCATTGGCTAGTATTATTAGTATTATTAGACATGAATTAGTCCAGTTGGCTCTCTGTTTTTTTAGTTGAGTGCTGATTTTAAAAAGCGGAGTGTTGATTTTAAAAAGAGCTCTACTTTCACTCATCTGTGTTCTGTCACATTCAGTAATAGCTGGTTTTTAAACGGCAATATTGTCAATTCAATCAGAAGCAGCTGATGGGTACCGGCAGGCGAAGCGGCATGCGGCTCGGGTGGTCGCTG
>NW_013952448.1:2163915-2179897 GCF_001266775.1 Austrofundulus limnaeus
CCCCGAGGAAGACCCAGGACACGTTGGAGGGACTATGTCTTACGGCTGGCCTGGGAAGGCCTTGGGGTTCTCCCGGAGGAGCTAGAAGAAGTGGCTGGGGAGAGGGAGGTCTGGGCCTCCCTTCTGAAGCTGCTGCCCCCGCGACCCGACCCCGGATAGGCGGAAGAAAATGGATGGATGGATGGATATTGTCAATATTTTTGTTCAAGGTTATCGTACCTTTACAATCTCATACCGACCGTCCCTGAAACCCTACCAGGATGCATTAGAGCCATTCAGTGTTGTTTTTCTTTCAGCTGCTCCTTTCTTCAGGAGTTGCAACAGTGAATGCAGAAAAAAAGATTGGCAATTGTTTTATGCCAGATGTCCTTCTTGACACAATGTGGGCTCAAACCGGCACCCTCAGGGATGCAAGTAATCACTGACCACCGAGCTACCTTACAGCCATTCAGTAATAATGTGTTGTTTCCTTAAAGCCTTGAGATTTCTTTTAGAGGGGAATAGAGAAAAACCTTCAACTATTCCAGGATGGTCTTTTACAGTCCAGTCAGTCACAGACTGATCAATAAGACACGTCTAGAAAGGATTTCTGTTATGTCCACACACATCAAAGTCTTCACCTATTCAGTGAAAACAACAAATACAAAACAGCAGAAAAAAACGAGTGCAGTACCTCAAAAGCGACTGCCATAGGTCCATTCTTGACCAGTTCCAACATCATGGCCATCTCACTGCAGCCTCCATAAAATCCGCCCACGTAGCCGTACTCTGCCGTGTATCTTCGGAGGCAGTCTTCAGCAACGCCACATGGAGAGTCCTTGCCGGTGTACGGAAAGCATGACTCCTCCACGACACCAAAATCCTGAGTGTATTTCCCAATCAGGTACGGGAAGCCTCCATCACAACCTTAAAATGGAGAAAAAGGAGAGCAAAGTTCAGGTTTTTATGCAAAACTATTTTTTATAAGAGAAAACTTCGTCCAAGCTTTATTTTTTGGTACTTATTTGTGCGGGAATGTGTAATTCAGAGCATTTATCAAAAAGCTGAAAGGACAAAAATACTGAAAACCACTTGAATCATTCTTGTTTTGGGTTTTCTTTCATACACAAACAACATTTTGTCAGGAATATCCTCCAATACAGTATGGATATTTTGAGAATATAATTTCTTCACAGCTATTCATACCTGTAATACCATGTCCTTACTACTGCAGGATTCAATAAAACAGGGTTTTCAGAGTAGTAATTTACCTTGAGAGTATTCAGAACAGGAGACCACTTGTTGTGGGCTGAGGATGGGAGTATCAGTGTTGTTTGTGAGGATTCGAACACGGGCTTCCAGCATTCCCATCGTGGCGAAAGAGTAGCAGCTACCACATGAGGCTGAAATGATGACAAATCACAATTTAGCAAGACTTTGAATTTATTGACTGTTAGAGTCAACTAAAATCAGTGCTAATTATTTTTAAAAGGTTTAAATGAATGACGATGTTCAGAAACGCTGCACCTAAATCTGCAAAATCAAAACAACCCAAATGAAACAGAAGATTAAAAGACGAGCAGTTTTGGACACTTTAGGATGTTTCTCTATGAATGCAGCATTTAGCACATTTCAGTAATTCTCCTGCCACAATTTACCTATCCACCACAGGCAATGCATAACAATAGAGCAAGACACAGACAGACACAGGTTAAAGAAAGTAATGAGCACATTTAGTCTCAGGCACCAGGTTCCTAATAAATACTCTACAGAGCTCAAACATGCAGAGGTTGATTTAATTGTGGTAATGACTCAAAGTGAGACACATGGGAGTT
The DNA here is from genome assembly GCF_001266775.1 of Austrofundulus limnaeus. NCBI lineage: Eukaryota > Metazoa > Chordata > Actinopteri > Cyprinodontiformes > Rivulidae > Austrofundulus > Austrofundulus limnaeus. Next base: position 2,165,730 of record NW_013952448.1, read on the forward strand.
TATTTAGGTCCAAAACGTTGTGCTTTCTATAAACAATGAGGTCTTTTAATTTATCTAAGCGTTAAACTAGATGTGAGGTTCAACCATTAATGTTTCGTTTCAGTTTATGTGACGGTTTAAGGCAGGGCTATTCAACAGGCGGCCTGCGGGCCACATCCGGCCTGCAAGTGACCAAAATTCGGCCTGCCAATTGATTCATTCATCTCTTAAGCCCAAAGCCCCGGTTTTCTACTTTAATTAAAATAAGTTCTTTTAGTTAAATATAGACATGTTAAGTATCTACAGAAACATCAGAATCTTGACTAGAAGCTCGTAAAACCATTTCTATGAACAACCGAGACAGTTAAAATTACAAGCATTTGAAGATAAAGCTTTGAAATTGAAAATAAAATTAGCAAGTCAGGGATGTTAAAATTATATTTGTGTCAGACAGGAGGGATAATGCGTTCTTTTTGTTTTTGATATTGTTTAATTATCACTACTTTTATAGTGTTCTGTATGTTGTGCATAGGGCTGCACGGTATAGACGGTAGAAACTGTATTAAGTTGGCCTACGGTAGAAATTTATACTCTACCATCATATCGTCATTACATCATCGCACCTGTGTCAACAGGGCTACGAGTGCAGAGACAACTGAGCAGGAGTTTGAAATATAATGAAGAAATTCTAGCATTTTAAAACACATACATAGAGAAAAAATCCTCCAAATTTCCTCCTCCCGCTGTAGAAACGTTACGTCGTGTCGCGTGATCACCCCCACCCCCTTCTCCTCTCCCTGCACGTCGCGCAGAGCGAAGCTTTAACAACTGTAGTTTTTCACACCCAGTTGTCGGAGAAAAAAATGTTTATGTATTGTTACCCACAGAGGTTATATAAAAAAAAAAAAGACGTGGACGTTCATTCAGTCGTAAATCCATCTTGCTAATGTAAAGTCGGCTTCCGCTCTGATGATGATGATGATGAAGATGAGTGCGCAGCAGAGCAGCAGCTGATAAGTTCAGCAGGCAGAAGTTCATTGTTTGGCAGGCAGATATTAAAGCAAAAATGCTGGTTTAATTAAGATTACAGTTTTCTATTAAAAATGCTCTAAAAATTACATTATCTTAACTTTTTATGATAATTTTCTACCGCGATATATACCGTTACCATGAAGGGGTTCAATTTATACTGTGATATGAATTTGAGGTCATACCGCCCAGCCCTTAAGTGCAACAAAATAAACTATTTCAAAGGAAACAGAACTTTGTAATACTTGTTTTATTTACATAACTTTAATTGCTAGATGTTCAGCCCCTGAGCTGTTGACCTGCAGTAACTGTGGCCCCCGGAGCAATTTAGTTGAATGGCCCTGGTTTAAAGGTGTCATATTTTATCCACATGACACAGTTACAGCAGTTTCAGGGCCTGATGACTACTTAATATCAAATACTCAACTTTGTCAGGAGTGCCTTTCATGCTCTTTTCTATGTTTTAGCAGATAGTTTCCTAAAAAGAAAAAAATGGACATGATGGATACAGAATAGAAAATCAGCTGAGTACAAACCCAATAAATCAGATTTGCCTTTACATGTTTGTGTTTAAATTAGTTACCAGTACCAGCATTTTTAAAGTATTGTATTTGTACAAAGTGCCCTGATACCTGGAATCAATATCAATTCTAGCATTGATACTCCATTCAATGTGTTACTGTTTACATTTCAAGTGAAAGTTTGTCAGCTACCTAAGCTGAAGTACGCATACTCTGAGAAAAACTGGTATCAGGACTCTCCTAGTTTTAAACAACTTGAGGTCTTTCCTGCTAAAATGCCCGTAGGAGGGACATGATCCATGCACTAAATACAGCAGTAAGTTATACTACAATATTACATTTCTGCATTTATCTTTCAGCAGCAGAAAATAAAAGTTAACAAAAAAGACAGCTGCTTGTTTTACTCCTGATTATTGAAACAACAAATTCCTCCTCTCCTGTTAAACTTATTTATCAAGAGTACATCAGATTTTTACTTCTTCAAGCCGTGGATATACTCATTGAGAGCCCTCCTCCAGGCCTGCTCATCAGACTCAGACAAACCTAATCATATCTGAGCTGCTGTCATAAAAGTTTCCAGTACAGAAAGTTGATGATGAAATTCTAGGAAACTCTTTAAACATTTCCCTTTAAAAAAAAAGAAAAGGTAAGATTGTTAAGATAAGTTATTTACAAAGACTGTTAGCCCCAAGGTGAAAAACTGTCAAGGAGTTTTAAAAGACAGACATCAGAGTTTTATAAGCAGAGGAAGCAATATCTGACAGAAAGTGGTGGAGAAATATAAAAACACAGTAAGGAAGTCAGTCAGTAACACACTACATATGCTGGATTGTGCAGAGATAACATTTTTGGTTGATCTCAATATAGACATACTCATATCTTCCACCAAACCTAATAATGTTCTTAAAAATATATAAATATAAATTTGGAAGAATGTAAAAACAATCCAGACATCCTTCCTCCGCTGCTGCTACACAGTGAAGATTTCCTGCTTGAAGAAAGACTCCAGAGTGGCTTTTATTCAGAGCAAACAGGAGGCAGGTTTATGATGCAGAGTGCACAGTGGAAACGGCTGCTTTGTTTACAGCACACGGAAAAAGATAAAAAGATGGATGATCCTTTCTGTTCATCGGTATTTATGAATGTTGTTTTGATGTCAACACCAGATACAATGTTGCGCCTATATGAAATTTTGAACAAGATAAGGAGAGATTGTACAAACAGCCGTTGTCAGTTTGCACAAATCACTCGCAGTATCTGAGATACTACCGTGTAGCTGGATTTTACATATCAACACAAGAAGCCCTCTGCTCGCTCCGTTTCTCTCATACTGATTTTCTGCATGTGCAAAAATCTACAAACCTTGCAGATGTGTGAGAATAGCTTCAGATATTTAACAGACAAAAATGTAAAATACATTTATGCTTTATCCATCCATTTTCTGTACACGCTTCTTCCTTTTCAGGGTCACGTGGGTCACTGGTGCCCATATCCAGCAGTCACAGTGCGAGGGGCGGGGTACACCCTGGACAGGTCGCAAGTCCATCACAGGGCCACACATAGAGACAAACGAGACAAACAACCATTCACTCTCTCACTCACACCTAGGGACAATTTAGAGTTATCAATTAACCTAACAGTCATGTTTTTGGTCTGTGGGAGGAAGCCGGAGTACCCGGAGAGAACCCACGCATGCATGGAGAGAACATGCAAACTCTACCCAGAAAGGTCCCCGGACCGGGATTTGAACCGGTGACCTTCTTGCTGAGAGGCATCAGCTCTACCAACTGAGCCAACGTGCCGCCCATTTATGCTTTAGTCCAGCTTAAAATTTAAGAAGTACAATGATACAAATAGGCTGGGCAACTGTGCATCTTTGCTTGGTGGCTGATATTATGCATATCTCAATACAATACAGTGTTTTCTCCCAGTATATTGGAGGCCTGGTGGGCCATCATGCTTTACTCACCTCGCCAAGCTAACTATCACTTAGGGATGGGTACCTTTGACATTTGAATCGATTCGGTGTCAATATCCGGTACCTGGGAATCGGTATCGGTACTTAACGGTACCAATTTTTGGTACTTTGTGTGTGTTGTTTTTTTAATAATAAATTTTTTAACATATTTCTCAGTATATAAAATTAACAAATATCAAGACAACATCCAACTCTATGTATTGTAACATCAATTGTGTTACTTATTTCTTTAAAGTGAAAACTCTTGAAAACAACAAGACTGTTTTGTCTTACTGCACAAATTAAAATCCAGCTCCACGTGTTTCTATTGATGTCATTTCCCAGCTAGAAAAATTGTGTGATGGAGGTCCATGGAAGGCAAATAAGTTTAAATCAAATAAGCAAGAGAGGATTGAGTTAAAATAAATAAAAAGGTATTCAAGCTACATTTTGTGCATCCAAAATGCGTCCAAAGCTTTAAGCTGGCTGCTTGTGCTCTTTCAGGTCAGATGAGTTCTGACTGTCGGGAAGCCCCTCTGTTGTTTTCCTCTGTCGGTCTCTGTTTAATGGTGGATGAAATAAAGAAAGTGGTGGTACTTTATTTACTTTGAGCAAGTGAACGTTGTGTTCACAAGATAATTAATCCACCAGATAATTCAGAGGCGGTCTGTTCAGCAAGTTTAGGAGCTGCAAAGCTCACTTTCAAGCTACGTTCAGACCGAGCTCTGTTTACTGAACCAGCGGCCGCTGACGTCATTATGCTCTTGCGCGATGCTGTGTTCAGGACAAGCATGGAAAACTCACCACTCTTACGCCAATACAGTCGCAATGATGCGTTTAGGTACCGAAACATGGTACCGTTTGATGTTACGTGAATAGGTTCTCAGCAGTACCGACAGAATTCGGTCTGTACATAAAAAACTATCGAATTCAATACCCATCCCTACCATCACCACAGAACCGTTCACCCTCCCTACCAAACATCTGCCATCTCTTAGACCTATCAACAGTTGTGTCTAAATTCAGGGGCTGCATCCTTCCACGGCTGAATATGAACGCAGATTACGTCACTGCGCTGTGCCAAAGTCTGTCCAAATTTGAAAGCTTCCCTAATTGCGATCCACAATTGCATCCTCCTTAATGCATCCTTCTCAGCCCACCCTATCCCACGATGCATTGCAGGCCGACCGTGAGATATTTTTGCTTGTAATGGTGGGCAAAGCGAGACGCAGGTGTTCAGTTTTAAAGTAAAGCAATGAGTAGAAAGCCAGTTATTAGCTCACATTGACCGGGTAGACCGGGTCCTTCAAAGGACACAGACCCTGAATTTGGACAACGTCAACAACTGGATTCATTAGAGACACATGAGCAGTAAAAACTGATACGATTCACAAAACAATTTAGTCTTTTATCATGATGAGTCAATACAACACATTTTTATCTATACATATGCAGAAGTAGTAGGTTTCTAAGAGTCAAACAGATTTCAAGGTGTTATATAAATTATTTAGAAGATGCTAAAAATGGTTCTTTAAAACATTAAGGTTGTAGAACCTTCATCTAGTCTAATACTTGTTTATCTTAAACTACAAAAAAACTGTTCATTGAAAACATAACCAATAAGTAAACACTGTATTTTATATGGTGCATACAGTAAACAAAAATTATGTAGTTTTACAGATTCTCTTTCTGCATCTGAGGTACATTAAAAATATTAATAAAGGAGCTCTGATTCTACAGATACTCTTTACTAAGACCAACCAGAACACAGTTTTCTTTTCTCCCTCCAACCAAGTATTGTGAACAGCAGCAGAACTTAAAAAAAAGGAAAGAAGTCCACTTGACTCATAACGTTACGGAAAAATAAGCCCTAGGACCCTGCTCAGTGGCTTAGAGGGCTTCGACTGAACCACTTCTGCTCTCTCCAGACTCTTAAAGCCCACCCTACAGAGACCCTCTCAGACACTCAAGAGTGCTCAGCCCGCATAATCTCTTCACTCACACACTAGACCGTGCAGAAAACACGGGGAGAGCAGCAAGCAGACCCAGACGTGCCAAGAGCGGAGGAGGTGAGCTGCCGCTGCTCTGCGACGAGTTTCCCAACAGCTGGTTAATCGTAAAGCTGAAGATCTGTCTGCCTCTAAGCCTGGAAGTAAATTCTACCCCTTACACCTCTCGTCAAGTGGAACACGATTACAATTACAATACAGCCACCATCTTCCCCTCTAACACAGGTTTTTTTTTTCTTCTGAATGACAGGATTTTGTTCAATTGTAAAAATATCGTGTTTGCAGTTTGTAACGGACGGAAAATTAAAAGTCACCTTGATTTCTCACGGGGCTGACAAAGTTAACACCGTTCACATTCCTCCAATCCCACTTCTCAGGCAGAGCTGCAGCCATCTTGGCTAAATCGGCACTCACAGACATGGGACGAGCACGCCTAAAAGAGGGAAAATAAATAAATAAATAAATAAATAAATAAATAAATAAATAAATAAAATAAATAATATCTTTTAATCACACTAAATTGTTTTTTACAAACACAAACAACACCTGGTATAAAATGAAAAATGGGAGTGAATCCTCACACAGGGATGCGGGAGGCGGGCCCTCCTGCCCGGTGAAGCAGCTCCTGTAAAGTGAACGTCTCGTGCTCTGGATACGGCATGGCCTTCCAGGACGCCTGAACGGAGTTGATCAAATCAATGAAGTCCAGGTTGTGTTTGTACGGCTTGTGGAGCAGCCTGGGGGGCAGGAAATAATGCAACAGATGATGGAGACGTTAAAGTAGGGGCTAAACAACCAGTGAAAACAGTGAAAACAAACAAGCAGAGGGTAATAGGTACAGATTATAAAATACATGCCTGACGGTTGAACCTGCAGCTGAACGTTTTAAAAAATCTATATAAACCACCTATTTTTTCCTGTATTCCAGCAAAACATTTAATGCTAAGAATTGAATTTAAAAGAAACTGCTCAAATAAATGGCAAAATTAGAGTTAATGAAAATAATCTAATTTTTTTTTTAAATCAAATTGTTGGTTTTATGGAACCATTTAAATCAAAAATCGAGTCGCATTGCCTACAAACCAGAAATATGCCACTTAATAAACTGGCTTGAGTCCAACAAGATTGGCCAGATGCAGGAAGCAGCTGAACGCCATCAGAAAATGTGTTCATTTGCACCACCTGCTCAATAACTGCATTCATCTCTGGTTCATTGGATGCAAATATGCAAATTCATCCTGTAGCTTTTTTTTTTTCTAAAACATCATGGGGGTGAGGTTAGATTGCAATTGTTATTTTGACAAAAAGAAAAAAAAAGAAGAAGAAAGAACTCATGATTCAAATCCATACCCACTGCTGAAGACTGGTTTGTCATCTGTCCTGGGTGGCACCGGATCGACCTTTTTCCCCACAAAACAGGCCCAGTTCTGTCCCAGAACGTCATGGACCCAGCCCGGCAGGGTCTGGTCGCAATAACTGGTGACTTTGGAGCCTTCCTGCTTGTACTGAAAGTGTCAGAAAAGCACTATTTTAATTAGTTTTCATCCTAAACGCAAATATTTTAAATACTGTTGAACAGGTGTCGTTTCTTTCAGTAAAGCACTCAGGTGTTCATTGTGCTTTTTTCGTTGTCAAAAGGAATTCTGCGATTCTTTCTGCTCAGGGCTGAACCGACAAATAGATCAAAATATAATTTTCATAAGAATCAGATAACGAGGAAGTTGAATCAGACAAGAATAGCCCTGAATGCACGTGGAAGAACAAAATGTCTGTTCCACTTCCCTTAACTCGGCATCACGTGAAAATGAACTCCTGCACCTAAAGAGAGCATATTTTGCAGACGCCATATGAAGGAGGAGGAAATGAGAAATAGTGAAACCATTGAATGATTAATAACTTATAGCAAATGACGTTAGTTTTAACCTACGAGCTGTTTTCCTCCACCAGCTTGTGAGTTAATAAATGACAGATCTGATTGTGCTGAGATCAGCTGAGCTACATCAAAGAGGATGGTATGTTTTTGTTGTATTAAAGCTTCAAACTACAGAGGCCTTTTAACTCTTACCTTGAAGAAGGCGAACCATTTGTAGCCACTGATGACCACCTCAAAGCCCTGGTTGTAGATGAGGGTGAAGAAGCCGGTGTTTCCCACCTCGTCTTTGGACACAGACAGCTTTTCCAGGGTCACAGTCACTGTGCTCTCCCCTGTGGCTGAGGAGAAAACACATATTAACATGTTATACCCCGTGCTTGATCTAGAAGTGTTGTTTCTGTTTCACATGAGAGAAGAAGACAATAAAGTAGCACTTAACTATGAGTCAAACTTCAGCTGAAAACAGGCTCCGACATATCACATGACAACTACATTTGTTACTTTTTTTATTTCTTTGTCATCAGCCACGTGTGCCTGCTGGTTTTACCTTCAGCCGAGCAGTTGACGGTCTTGTCGTGTCCCCCCTTGGACACCTGGAAGACCCATGTTCCCAGCAGGTCCTCATAGGTGCAGTTGGCTGGTGTGTCACCCCAAGACCCCTCAACCCAAAGCAGGAACACACACACAACAACGCCGCTGAAGCGCATCTCTATTCTATTCGCTGCTAAGCTAACTGGCTGCCTCCCCCCTACAAACACACAAAAACTCCACAGAACAACGGTGAGATGCAACTAATATCTGCAAACTACGCAGCTACAACCAGACAGTCGCTCTGTTAACAAATACTGACAAAACGAAAGTTGATTGTTCAGAATTTAACTTGTCACGGCAAGATAGTTCCCTGCAAATTGATGCCTCGTCGCGCATGCGCACTACAGGCTATCAGATTAGATAACAAATAAAGCAGCCAAGCAAACTTGTACTTCAAAGTTACATATTTAATTATAGCCTCATAACATAGGTTTAAGAGTGGCCCACTAAGTGATATGTTTGCGCTCTAACTACCTTGTAAATTGCCCACACATGCGCTAAATCAACAAACAGGAAGCCACAGTCTAATTCACCTCTTGCTAACAGTTTCTCTTTGTTTCTCCATCCTTTTATAAACATTTTCTTGTCATATGACCACACAGACAGACGTGTGACACAAAAACAGAAGAAGCTGGTGGAAGATCATAAACCAATGGAACTTCTGATGACAAGAAAAAAGATCTGGATATCCAAAATAGACATTTTGAATGCGTTATTCTCTGAACGTTTAATCATTTTTTTATGTAAAATTATTTGAAACATCTAGGATAGTTATTTTTATTTTAGGACATCTACATTGAAACTTATGCTAGAATCAAGACTGTGGATTTTATTATTATTATTTAAATTATATTATTCAATTGCATTTCAGATTATCTGTGAGGAAAATGTATATATATATATATATATATTTTTTTTTTTAAGGGGAAAATGATGGGGGAGAAATTAAATATTCTGTTTTAGAACTGAAATGTTTGTTGAGGATAGGAGGAATGGAATTTTAAACATAGCTGAAAAAGAAAATTTCACCATACCTGTCAACCTTAAATGCTATTTCCTTCAAATGTCAGAAAGTATAAAATTATAATACATTTGTAATGCAAGGACAACAATGCAAAAGTTGTGGTAACACAAAAATGATGCTGTACCATGTACTAAGAACCCTTCCATGTCATTATTTTCACATGTCAGTAGCCATGTGTGACTGAATTGATGGGATAGAGGTGTTTGTGCTTTCAGAAGGTTTTATGGAAGTATTGAAAACATTTTCTGCCTGGTAATAAATAAAGATTCAGAGAATGACAACAAGGATTTAAAATTAGTGCAGCTGAAAATGTTCTTAATGAGTGTCCAGATGTGTCCCAGCATGTCTTAAAGTTGGCAGAATTAGCTATGCAACGCTACACATGTCGGTGCCACAGGAAGCGTTTGTGTCTGCTGTGTGAGTCACCGTATGTGAAGTGTGAAAATTGTTTTTTCACCCGCTGCTGAAAGGTGGGCGACAAGGCTTTTGCCCTTATCTGAGTGTGTCTATATTTTTACCAAATGTATTTTTCGAACCTCTGAGTCCTATCAGATGTTGCAATATCTTTGTTTCATGCTTTGACATTAACTATTTCGAGTCAGTTCTGTTTGTTAGCAAAATATCTCATTAACCAATGGACAAATTTCATGAAGCTTTCAGAAAAGAATGATTAGATTTCCATTTTCAACTTATTAAGTCTTAGAACTGACATAATTCAAAACCAGCTTATAGCCGCATCATGTAACTCAGTCAGTTTTTACAAATATTGAACTTTAACTTGAGGTGCTATCTGAGAGTCAGTCACAACACATACTTTGACATCTTATCACATGAGACTGAACATATCATTTTCAAGGTTTGACCCCTCTGTCATTTCTCATCACAAGACAACTTTGTTTAAAACTCATGAAAGTCATTGGATGATAAGCACTGCTTTGAGTAATGCAGAGCCTTTCATGACTTTTGATTTTGTGCACAATCAGAATTTTGCAGGTGATCTATTTATGGTCTGTGTTCATTATTAATATAAAATTAGTTTTGGTCTGTCGATTTTCCTCTTCTTTTTTTTTTTTACCACGATGGCTGTCATGTAAAGTTGCGTTGATGCGCTCTCTGTGGGGGGATTTTGGTCCCACTTGTTGAGAACGGTCACCCACCTCAGCCGGCCTGTTGTCGTGTTTGTATGGGGGTGTCGATGCACCCTGATGAGTCTGTTGTTTCAAGGGTTAAAGAGCTTGTTTTAGTTGACTGGCACTTCAGGGAAGTGCGGGGGTGGGGGGGGGGGGGGGGGGGGGGGGGGGGGGGCTTTTAGCACCATGGTAACCATGGCATAGACTGACACATCTCCTTGACAGACCATAATAAGCACTTGTATGAAGAAGGGACTGAAGAGGCATTAGTCATGCAGTCTCATTAGAGCCATTACAGCGTGTTTGTGTGGAAGCGTGAATGCGTGTGATTACTTTACACTGGGGCCGTGTGTAGGATGGTGCATTCATGGGACTATATAGGCACATGTGGATGTGCTCCTGTGGAATCAAGTCTATAAAGGAGCAGGAAGCAGGCAGATGACGGGGGGGGGATGCTTCAGATGTTAACAGCCTGAACCCACTGAGCCTTGTGTGAGTGAATCATTGGAAGTTGTGTTTCAATCTTGATGCAGTTCTCACTCTCACAGGCCGGAAATTAAAACTCCAGCGACTCTGAATCCAGCTTTGTTCTTTGTTCGCTCTGATTGCTCTCTGCCACTGTCATAGTTTCACTCTTCTGTCAGGTTCTTTGATTTGATGCTTTTTTTTTTTCTTCAATTTGTTGGAAATACTTAAGGGTCTGCTGTAAACACAGTCTACAGAAACAATAAAAAATATCTTGGATCATGCTAAACATTTACCTAGTATAAAAAATGGTTTTGAGATATTTTAGTGACTATACAGAAAAAGGTTTTGTATGTGTGTGAGTGTTTCTTTATTCAAGGCTGTGCACAGAATCCCACACAGCCCAAAGGTTATGAGAGAGGAGCTCCCCAAACACAGAAACACATCATTATCTCGACACAGTATAGGTTACACAAACCACACGTCACAATCTGTTAACAAGTCAGCTCTTATCAAACACGCGAGATGCAGTCACTTGAAACAATCCCTCACCTAATCATCAATATCATGAGTGCCAAGGTCATCATTGTTACCAGTTCCTCACAATTCCAACACTCATTATCCTTTCATTACTTACTTCTTTCAGTCTTGTAAAATAAATAAAAATATCTTTATCGAGACAACATTTGTGTTATTTTTAGCATAAAGGGACCCTTTTTTCATGACCTCTGACCTACACACTACTTGTGTAAAACGTCATTCTGTTATGGCAAAATTCTTGGTTATTTCTGTGTTACCTGTACTTTCCATCCCTTTCCTTCATGTAAATCTCTTTTATTAAACAGATATTTGACATAATGGCTGCCCAGACCAGTCTGTATGCAAAGTGAGGAATGATGTGCAATTTGTTCAAAATAATGCTAGTTTTTAATTTTAGTTTGACATGACGGAAACTTTAAGATTATTTTAACAAAGTTTGACAAACCTATGTGACACATCTATAAAGTCAGCTGCATCTCTGTTTTTTTATATTATTTATATTATTTATTTATTTTGTCTCTGCATGATCAGTCCAAAAAAACTATTTTCACAACATCTTATTGAGTTTGTTGAACAAGCAAAACTTTTCAGCCTCGGAGTGGGGTTCGACCACTTCAACTCAATGACGTGACAACGTCCACTTTCAAGTCAAATCTGTGGAGATTTGTCAGTTCACACGTGCACTAGAAGAGCTGATCGATGTGGAATCAGATATTTTCACCTCTTTAGTAACTGTCTGCACACAAAGTAGTACATTGTGCATATCAGTACAGCAAAGCTCAATATTGTGTTGAATGACTACTGAAATTTACTGAAGGACTCAGAAAACTAGCTAAAAACTAAAAAGAGCAAACATTAGCATAAATTAGCTAAATGCTAAAAATTGCAAAGACTAGCTACAGCAGCAAAAGTTAGCTAAAATCTAAAAGTCCCAAATGGCAAGCCAAAAGCTAAAACAGCATAAGAAGATAAATGTATGCTGAAATAGATTTTAAAGATATCAGTTCTTTTGATACTTAAGAGATTTCAATGTATTTCTACAGGAAATGTTATACAAAGATGACTACTTTTAAAACAGTATAAAAGTTGTAGTTACTTAACATTTTGATACAGGAAAAGCACAAATATGCAAACGAGTGTGAGAGAAACAAAAATTAGTTTGCGGATAAAAACAGGGAAACAATCCAGCTAACTCAGCATTTTACGCAAATAAGGACACTTATGTTTTTTTTATTATTTTGTACCATCACATCTACAGAATAGAAGCCTAGCATGATTCTAAATAAACTGTAATCCTCAGCAAGTCCACACCTTCAAAAAGAACAACAAAGGTGTCTGAACTTGTGGCGATCTCAGTTTGGTCACCAAAGACCTTCTCTCACTGAGAGGAGGTCTCCGTTATTTGATGTGCAGACAGTTTAAAGTCCTGATGGGGACGTAAAAATAAATAAAAATAATGATAAAAATCACAGCTTGACACTCACTGCGCACCACAGGATGCCATCACACTCCATGCCCACTCAGACTTTTTATAAAGGCTCCTCCTGAACACATTCAGTCACGTCACTAACAAGTCTGACTGCACTAAATGTATGTTGTCAGAGATTATTACTCACTTTAATTTATGTTTTTTAGAAACAAAGTCGTTGAACAAACAAGCAAACAACATAAAAACACAATAATTTAACCAACATTCAGTTTTAAATAAATAAACTTAAAGCATTAAAAGCATGAAGATAAACTGTAAATTAGGAGGTTGTGAAAGTGAGTATAGAGGTGTGATGTTATCCAAATGGAGCCAGTTTAATACCTGAGAATCTGGCAGAGGGAGGTGAAAATGACTTCCAGTGGAGCATGGTGGGGCTTTGCACACATGAATGAGGGGAAACCTGCTCTGAATGCAAACCTTTGTGATCAGAAAGGCTCAGCGCAGGTGTTGAAGATGAAACAAACGTTAGTTTGCATGCCGACAGAGAGCCCAGCTTTACTGCCACGATGCCCATGTTTTAATCAACTCACTGATTCTCCAACACAGTGGCACACCAGTCAAAAACAGACCACTTAAAGGAGACACATCATGCTTTTAAATCCTTCTTTTTCACATTTAAATCATTCAGTTTGGAAAAAGTGTAACTGCAATACTTTGGTCTGATTTCCTCCTTATTGTAACTCCACAAGCCCCTTTCACCTCTTCTCTGATGTGTGTCTCAGATTAACTCATTCTGAAAATGTCTCTTTCAATCCAAATGAGGTGCTTCAAAACCCCTACAGCTTCCAGAGTGGTCCATTTCAATTTGATAGAGTAGTTTATGACTATATAGCCCATACAGAATATAATGATATCTACGCAGCAACGTTTTTGCACTCCTAGCCAATCCAAGTACACAACAAAATGTATTCAACGGCTGAAAAAGTGGATTTTGCATCTGTCTTTAAGACTCTTAGTTATACATTCTACAACTGTAACATTATGATAGACATTCAAAGAATTTCACTTTTTGATGCCTGCTAAATGCACAGGCAGTATTATCATTGCCCAGCAGTGTTCATCATATATGCAAAAATATAGCTTGTAAAGTGGAGGACTGATGCCGTCATAATCCTGGAAACACTGACTCAGCAGACTGAGTGTGTCTGTTAGTGTATCACACATAGTTTGTCCCAAAGTCTCTAAGAGGAAACATCCTGCAGTTTTTTCCTCCCCTCTTTTTCATTTTTTTATTTATTTTCATCCCAGCCTGTCTCTCTATCTGAATCGTGGGTCATTTGCAACAATTGAATGATTTTATTTTGGAGACAGCAATTTCTCTGCTGAGAGCCGACAAGAGGCAGAAAGTGAAGGAGAGTGGAGATGAGTGACAGAGAGACACAAAGGAGGGCTGAAGTGGGGAATCAGGCGAGGAGGAGGAGGAGGGTGACTGATAGGAACGTTTCATTGCCTTGACCTGTGCCAACAGTTAAACGAGTGCAATTATTATTATTTTCTTTATTTCCTAGCTTAATTAGTCAGCCTGTCATGCCTGCAGCTGTGTGATGCTGAAGGAGTATGG
>NW_013952448.1:2181115-2202088 GCF_001266775.1 Austrofundulus limnaeus
TGATTGAATTTATTTTTTGTTTGGTTGAAAAAAATATTTTTGATTGAATTTTTTTTTTTGATTGAAGATGCTTTTTGTTTGATTGAATAATAAAAACACAAATGTACCTCCATAAAGGAGACGGAAGAGGAAGCGACTATCACAGAGCATGGAGGTGTTTATGAGTAGCTGTCACTGACTCTTTTAGCATGGAGGCCAGAAAATGGCACTCAGTTCACTTCAGGTTATGTGGGCAATAAAATGAGATTTTTCAGCATGCATAAAATTTAGTCTGAAAAAAGAAATAAGGTGGAAACAATAATATTAAAAGAGGGAGTTTGTTGTTTGTCTCGATGTGTCCCTGTGATGGACCTGTCCCCAGTGTACCTCGTCCCTCTCACAGTGACTGCTGGACACAGTGTAAAGGCACCAGCTCGTGGATACATAAATAAGATTAGATGCATAAATGGGAGCTTGTCTGTAAGGAAGGGATTTTTAAAAAAAAAAGTGTTAGGATTTACTTTGTATGCGTCACTTTATAAACCTTTAAAATGCCATAAACTACCAGCTGTAGCATTTCCAACAGGAATATTGTTCTACCAGAAAAATCATCTAATGCAAAACTGACTGCAAGCTTATAAAACAGTGTTAGAACATTTTTTTTTACATAAGAGTTGTTTAAAAATGGCAGAAATCCGCTTTTGGTTTGGCTCCACTTAGACAAAAGCTTGTTAATACAGTTAGAAATAAAGTCTTACTTTTCCAAACTAGAGCTTTGTGCAACAGGTAAGATATTTATTGTTCATAATTCTTCCACAGAAGCCCACTTTGAAATTTAAACTATCCACAAAAGGGAAAAAACTCTGGATATTTTAGTAATTAAGGCAAATATATAACCTGCTTTGTATTTACATTTAAAACATTAGTAAAGTTTATTTTCAGTTTCATAATTTTGTCAGATTAAAACCATGGAATGTTAACTATTCTGTATGAGCTAATTTTTCTAATTCCTGTCTGTTTCTTCTATCATCAGGTGGATTTTAAATCTTATTTTAGACCTTTCAGCTCCAATTAGTTTATATAAACTTTGTAGAAAATGTAAGGAAATTGGTGTTTGGTGTGTTATTTCTTTGTTGCAACAATGCTTTTTGGCAATAAATCTTACAGCGGGCACCTGACTGGCAGCACCTGGAGGTATCACAAGCTCAAAACAAGAGTCAAAAGCAACAACAAATGAAGTTATTTTTCATGTGTGCAACCCACATGTTTATCTCTACTGCTCATCCCACAAATTCATGTTCCTTACAAATGTGGCACCATATAAAAGGGATTTTAAAAGGCTTTCCAATGATATAAGATTTATTTTATTGCCAAGAAGCATTGTTATAATTATAAGATCATCTACCAAATACAAATTTCCATACTTTTTGTGCTAAGTTTATTTAAATAACCTTCTCAAGCTCACAAAGATGCTGTAGTTTATTTAGATGTGACAATATAATGTATGATTAATATAGAAAAGCATGACAAGACAAGAAAGTCAAACATAGATGTTTTTTAATTAACAATAATAATTCAAAGGTACTTTGTTGTACATGTACACAATGATTATCAATGGCAACAAAACAAAATAATAATTAAAAAAAAACATTTTCTCCACACACTCAATATTTTTTCTTCCCAGCACTGGAGGTTACACTACAAAAAGGAAAGGGAAGGATAAATTTAAAAAAAAGCACATTTCATAGCTGTTAGTTAAAAACGAAGAGTTCATTTTGACTTTCTTCCGGTTTGAGTCCAGCACTTTCTCCTGCCCAGCAGGTGACTGTTGAACCTCATGAGTCAAACTACAGGGACTTTTGTCAACACCAAAGTTCAGTGGCGGCACGCTGTGAGAGAAAAGTGCTGCACAAAAAAAAGAAAAAAAAAAAGACTGAATTCATTTCTTCTCCTAACCAGCACACCTTTCAGACCCTGTATTTTCCTCAACAAGCTTCTCTCATTTTAAATGAGCTTTTGGAGGCTTGTCTATCTGCACTTCCTGTCTTTATTCAGCTGCGTTTTTTTTTCTGCACTTAGGACACGAGAGAGATAAGTACAGATGAGACAGGACAGCAGAGGAAGCAGAGCAAAGTGGGAGGTACAAAACAAGACAGGCTCTCTGAAAACGCTCATCACTGTTAACCAACAACTTAATGAAGGAGATTTCCCTGCAATTAAAGCAGAGTTGATGTCATGTGAATTTATTTGTCACTAATGTAACATTGTTAAAAATGCTTTTTATTGGTCCATTTTTCAGATTAACATCTTGATACAACTGGATGTCAGAGACCTTTATGCTATGATAAAAATAATAATAAAAAAAAACTTTAATATTCTTCGACAAAGCTGGTTCTGTACTTCACCCAGGGATTGGTTTAGAAAAGGATCTTCATAAAAAATAAGCCAGTTTGGTAAAAAGAACAAAAAGTGACTATTCCACATTTTTGAAGCAGAGTTCTGTAGAAACATTATGAACAATTAGGCAGCGCTTTGAATGACCTCAGTTCAAATTTAAAAGTTTTCCGCAGCAGCAGATAGCTATAGCACTTCCAGGGAAGGCAGAGACATTTCTAGCTGTTATATTTTTGCCAGAATAGTGGTCTATTTTAGACTACAGACTTTGCAGCAACTCCATATTGTTTTGAGATTAGAGTAGATTTTAGATGGCAGCAATTCACTTTCGACTTGGTCTCGCTCAGACTAGCCATTAGCTCATCAATATGGTCAAAAAGGAAACTCTATTTCCCCAAAACTGAGGCTGTTCAAACATTTATCTACAACAGGTAAAATGTTTTTTTGTTAATTATGCTTCACAGAATACCACTTCAACAAATCTGAAGGTGGTTTTAAACCTCTGGATCAGCACTGAACCAGCCCAACATCATCTTCAACAGACACTGAAAACAGTTTTCTAAGTAATTCAAGTCTCGTATTTGATACTTTCAAAGGTGAAACTTCAGAGTGAAATAGATATTAAAGTAATCTAGTATATAAAACCATCATTCAGTACACTAATATGAGGCATGAATTACACTTTGCAACTCTGAGCGAGATAAAATAAAACTATGTTCAACAAAACCCATTTACCTAAGAATGAAATGCGTTAGTGTGAGGGAAACCGTGATCACATTTACTTTGGAAAATATTAAATTTAAGTCCTCTTTATCACATTCGCTACAAGGGATGTGGCGTGTGAACGAGCTTATTTACATTTTTCATAACACGCTGCTCTATTTGTGAATGGAGTTCCATAAAAAATCATTTAGACTTTATCAACCTTATCAATAATAATAATAATAAACAGCTGCAGCACTCAAAGTGAAAATAAAGCGCGAAACGTGGCTGAGTTAGAGGAGCTGATCATAAAGGTGTGGTAATAAAACACCAGAGGAGTATGCAATTTAACAGGACTTTGCCTTTTTTATAATATTCATCATCAAATTTCAGCAAGTCGTTTTCTGAATAAATAAATACTTTTAAATTAATAAAGAGAATGAAGGCTATCAAAATCTGCACCCGCGAAAAATGGAATCCAACTCTTCTCGCTTTTGTTTTATTACATTTACTACAACCGATCATCATTTCCTTTGATTAAACTGAAGCAAGAACGTGGTCGCTTCAATAATCTCTGTATAGTTGAGGATTTAAAGATGAATCTCAGCTGTAAATAGACGCAACTTTTTTTAAGCAATGGGCTGTCTGTCAAAAATAATCTGTCTTCTGCTCAGGTTATCCTCATCAGAAGAACACAAGTCCTTCGCTCGCTTTCAAGCTCGTCAAATTGCACAAGATGGTCGTGATTACTGTGTCTCCAACAGGCAAACATCATTTCTACGGGCAACATCCATCTTAGTTTAATCACAAACACTCCACAGAAAATAGGCTCTCATCAGGGGTATTAATGCGGATTTGCTCTTCGTTTTGTCCACAGCGGTTCTCCAAATGAGCTGATCAGCATGTGAGGAAGGTAAAACTGATGTCATCAGGAGCTGACAGCTTAGATTTATCCACTTCAAAAAAAGGAAGAAGAAATATAAAACAGATCTGAATATTTACTTTTACAAACCATCAACATAATATAACCACAGTTCTGCAACTTGCTTTTATGTAAAAGAATAAAATGCCTTCAAAAACAACACAAAGCTGCTAAATAACTTGTCTCACTTTCTTATAAATCATGTAGAGAAACACACGTCTCCTCTTTCTTAAATATAACACCTAGTCTAACCTCTTCATTCCTCCAGTCCGAACTCTCAGTATAGATCTATCTTCATATAGTCTGATGAAACAATAAAACTTACATTAATCAACAATAAAGTGAACATTCAAAACAGCAGCTCCGGATAAACATAAAAATACTTTTGATCATTCACCTTCAGGGCCCTGGATTTCTGTTAAAACTTGCTGACTGCAGTAAAAGACAACCTTCACAGCACCTGATATGCAGTTTTTTTTATTTTATTTTAAAGAAGGTTGGAGTTTATTTTGATCGACTGGGAAATACTTAGTTTAGCTATATTAAAACAAGGTAAAATAGTGAAATACATTTTTACCAAAGTGATTTTTCTGTTAAGGTATTTTTAAGTTCTTTATACACCTCTGATAAAAAGAACTAAATGTGATATTTTTTTTACTGTTAAGAAAAGCATTTAAGTAAAAGTCATAAAACTGCTCACAGTGGGCCTCATGCAAGAACATTTTTGTATTCTCATCCTAAATTTGTCTTACTTTTGTTCGTATGAACATGCCACATCAGATTCAACAAACGCTTCTGTTTTCAGGAAAAGTGTGTAAATGAGCAGCGTAAACATGATGAATGCCACCTGTACGTATTCAGGTGAACGAGGAGAGGAAATTAGCAAAATTACTGCCCCAGTAATACCATATAAGGCTACGCTTCTTGCCCCACATACCAGGAAGTGTCAGTTCATGAAAATGACAGCGAAAAGTAAAAAAGAAGAACTTCAAGAGATTGAAGTCCTGCTCAAAGACATCCAGAACAGAAAATCTGTCTTTTTTTTTTTCAGCAGCGTCAGCTGTGGAATTAAAGGACCTGCTAAAGCCAAGGAATGAAATGATGACTGCTGTTAATGCCGTGTCTCCTGTGGGTTGCTACAGTTATTGACCCACAATTTACATAAATATCAATAAATTGAAATAAAAAACTACCTTCCAACCAGTACTCCAACATGTTCTGCCACTAGAAATAAGTTWTTCACTTTCCCCTCTCCTTTGCGCTGCAGGCACTGTTATCTATGCTGCTAACAGTCTGCCTGCAACTCCCACCCCCCTGTGAGTAATAAGAATGTCTTGCAAAAATGACAGATTTTTGAGGGTCTGGCAAGCATCTTAAGGGTTGACATGATTCACTTAAATAAAGAAGAAAAAGTTTGATCTAAAGTGGCTTAAAAAACGTCTTGCCATTAATGCATCATTTAAGTTGAATAGTAGTTTGGGATCTTGGCATTTATATTGCAGTGTTAAACAATAGCTTTAATAGCAATTTAAACTACATTGTTACCTTAATACATTTAAAATTATGATTCCAATTCAAACAGAATAGCCTATTGTCAACATAATTATGGAGTGTGATTTATTTTCACCTCAAAATATCTTCAAACTAATGAAATATAAAGTTATTAGTGAAGAAAATCAGTCTGGATAACAGCAGACTGACTGCTTGTAAAATATACGACAGGTCTGGACAAAACATGAATTTTGTTCATATCTGAAAAAAATCTTACAATACGAGAAAATTGATGAATGCCACAAGTTCTTCTAAATCACTTGTACGCAAAACTTAAGAACAAATCTGTTTGTACGAACGGTTCTTGCATGAAGCCCAATAATTGGGAAAGTAACTGTGGTACTTTTACACACACACTAAGAAATGAAGTGTTGAACTTACTTAATCAGGTTATGTCAACTGGTTCCTACATTTGCTCAATCCGGTTTGGAACCAGCTGGCATAACCTGATTAAGTAAATCCAACACTTCATTTTTTTAGTGTGCATAAAAACCTCCTTAATTTAACCTCCAAATTTAAATTTGTAACTTGTAAGTAGGTGTTAAATTTTAAAGTAAAGAAATAAAAGTATAATTTTTAAGTTTTGAATGTAATGAAATTTATGTAAAAGTTACAATTTTAAAACATACTTTGCAAAATTACAGATCCTGCAGTAACAGAAACAAAGTAATATAGTAAATACTATACGCCTCTGTCTTAAAGCTTTGTATTGCTTTAAAGAACTCTTTATTAAATCAACCTAATTGTTAAATAAAAGAAATACTTATTGTTTTTAACACAGTTTAAGCAAACAGCATAAATGCTAGAAAACTTCCAGGGTTTCACTGATGTCATCATCATCAACAATCAGGTTTAGACAATGATGCACTCAGTATGTTAATCACATAAGACAGGAAGCTTCCAAAACAAACCTCTCCTGGTCCACCCTGACAATGTATACAACCACATGTCAGTGTGCTGTTTACATGGTAAACATACTATTTTTATGTATTAGATTAAACCAATTAAATCAAAAGCAGACAGTGCAGAGTAGCTCTGCTATTTCACTTGTGCAACCTGGAGTCTGTGATAAATAACAAAAGAAATTGCAGTTTTATCAGTTTAGAGTGCTTATTTTGGAAAATGGAAAGTAAATTATTATTCAAATAAACTCATTAACTTTACCTTTAAGTATGATCTTTAACTTGGTACACAACAAATGAAAATTATATTTCACAACTTCACCCGTCTTATATTGAATCAAAATATCTTAATATGGTGTTTTCTCTTCACAATCAAAACCCAAAAGGGAGATTTTTGTGTTATTAAAAAACATTCAAAATTTTTTCTATCTAAAGACTCTATCTAAAGTATTTCTATCTAAAGCCTCCCATCACCAAAAAGAGGGAAAACAAATTCCCTTGTCTGGTTAAAAGGCTGTAAATGATGTTGAAGGGAGACGGGTGATACAACACCAGGATCAGCTGGTGTGTAATGAGAAGCAAGATAAGAGCAAACATTTGATAACCAGGGGGCTGGTTTGAAGTGTCATAAAACAAGAATCTGTATCTTTTTTTTTTCAGTCAACAGATGAGCTTGTCTAAAGCGGTCAAATTTGTTAGAATGTATGCAGGAAAAATAGCTTAAACAACATTAGGAGGTAAATACACGTTAAAAAATAGTGGGAGTTTTCTGAAGGTTCGTCATGCCACAACACAACCCTTTACCTCATTCAGAAGGAAAATCTCAAAACAGATAAAAGGAGATTTAAATTATTTTGTTAACGTCTCGGATTAATGGAGTTCAAGCAGTTTACTGTGACTCGACTCAAACGTTTACCACCATCTTTCAACACAACCACAACTTAGCCTCTGTGACTTCTTCATAAACGACCATCCTGCATGATGAAAATCATAAAGCCAATAAAAAAAAACAAGACGCATGATGCAGGAGGTAAATCCTGCTCGTTCTGCAGAGGCAGCAACACTGTCGAGCGTCACCCAGGAGGCTCCTAAACGCTGCTGAAGTGCTGAAGCTAGCGATTTGTTCGGCACGTCCCAAACACTGACAGCAACAGCAACAAACAAACAAACTGTCTCCTCCCTGAAATGTCTCAACCAAAACACAGGTGAGTTTTGGACGACAGGTTATTAAAATGATGCGAGGGAAAGTTACAGTGAAGCACTAAAGACCTCTTTAAAAAGGAACCAACTAAAATGACAATTTCTTATAAAAATTTGATGTTTTTTCCAGTTATTAACCTTGGTTTCCCCTTTCACATGAAGTTGAGACAAAGCAAAATCTGCACCCTAATTTACCAAACTTCACATCAACAGCAAACTCAGAATTTATCCTTTTTCCACTAGTGGAAAAAAAACTGAAAACATTAAACACAAATTCAGACAAAATACCAAAAAAAGCTCAACCTACCTACCTACCATGATTCATTAAATTAACCTCCAGTGAAACATTTAAAAAATGACATTTGATGATTAAAAAATGTGCACCTTGTATACATACAGATAATATTGCTTTTACACTAAAAAAGTGAAATATTTATCTATAAATTATCCAAAAACAATAGAAACATTTACATTTTTTCCTCACTTTTTAATGAAAACACATATTTACCCACAACCCTAGTAAACTAGACAACCCTCACCCCTTTGGCACAATAATCATATTAATAGTAATTATTATTATAATATTGTTTAATTACAAGACATCGGAATAGGATTGGTCACTCACACATTCAGCAAAGTAACACAGTTTCTCTAGTCGTAACACATCAGTACTGTATGTTATAGTTAAAAACATCTTTTTTTCTTCTTTTTAAGCTTTGTTGATATGTAAATAAAATAACTTTCATCTGAAACAAAACGAAAATGTCTTTGCATGCCCTTAATATTTACAGAATCACGTTGTCTGGGTTTGTTCTTGCTGGCTGCGGTCGAGCACGAAACAGAAATCAGAACACGAACCGCATCAAATGCAGAAGAAAAAAGCTGGGAAAGATGATGGGCAACGATTTACCAGCAACAATTTGAAGCACTGATTTCTGCTTTGATACCACTTGACCGATTTTAGTTTTAAATCTGTGTCAAAAAATTTGTGCATTATAACCCCTTTAACGATTTCTGTGTTGTTTTTATTTTCTCTCTGTGGAGGGAGCTGACAGAAAGCCAAGGCCTCCTATCTCTAAAGCGGCTTTACTCATCGGGACATTTTATCTCCCCTGAACGACTCAGGAAATGAAAGTGTTGGCACGCGTAAATACAATCAATTTAAAGGCATACCCAATTCTTACAGAACCAAATGTGCCACTTCAGGTTTTTGCAGTTGTTTGGACAACTATAAAAACATCTCTTAATACGAGACAAGGTAATTCTCTTCCTGTAACATGTCTGCTAGAAAAATCGTTGGAAAAATTCTATTACACGTAAGCTTTCAGAGGAAGAATGTCCACTCTGAATGTTTTCTACAATTCAGGAAGTGTGACACAAGGCCAGACCTGACTGATGTTGGCAGCATGATGGATCAGTGGTTAGCACTGGTGCCTCACAGCAACAAGGTCCTGGTTTCAAGTCTGGGGTTGGGAGTTTACATGCATCCACATGTTCGTGTAGGGTACTCTGGTTTCTCCCTGCACATTTAGGCTGTCTTCAGGCCTCCCCTCAAAACTACAGTATATTATCCATTGGACATGCCTGGTTAAATAACAAAACAGCAACATCTGAAAATGGACTGATTCTTGCTGAGAGTGAGCTGAGACCTTTGACACCACTCTTGTGTCGTCATAAAGAGGAGCCAGTTAGCTTAGCAAAAACAGCTGCAAACTTTCAGGTGACTAAATATACATTTACAACTTTTTGTTTATGTTCAAGTACTAAAAGTGTAGAAATACAACAGCTGTTCATGACTTTTCAGACATATCGTTATCATGAGATTGTGATTCAACAGAGACCCTAAATATTTAACATGACAGTGGTACTGATTGTCCTCCGTAACATTAAAGAAGAAAATAACTTTAGCTTTTTAAAAATAAATTACTTTAATGTTTATCTTAGAAGTAAAAAATGCCTCTGACAGTGATCACACAGCAACCACAGTGTTGTCTCAGCATTGGCACAGTGTTTCCTTCACTTAACTAAACTGATCATTTTTATTGATATTGATTTAGATAGTCTGCAATAAAAAAATCATTTGATAACAGTTTATATATACGGAGCCTGCTCAGTGACATTGGATAAAAAATGTATCTTAGGGTCACGTGATTCTAACATGTGGCCATGGGATAAATAACGCATGGCCACGAGATAATTAGCTCGTGACCATGAAATAATTATTGCAGACAATTCCACGCAGAGACTGTTGATCGTGTATATGGAGAAGTTTGTACTAATTTAATTTTTATTTTAATATAGTAATGAATGACAGATACTTAAGTCACTATGTTAAGCATGAAGTTATTCTCATCAATAAACAGTATGTTGCAGCTATAAGACGCAGCTGATGACTGAAGTTGTATTTCTCCATGAAGCTTTATTTTCTTTTTTTGAAGCTCAACACTTAAAACAGGGACCCCTCTCACACTGGCTGCGTTTCCGTTGACCATGAAAATGTGCAAATTAGAATTTCGAAAATAAATTTTTTCAATGAAAACACGTCAGATTAGAAAAAAATTATGTTTTTCGACAAAATGTTTTTGCGCTAGGATGAGGTGGTATTTCGGCCGTACTGAAATTGGTGTTTTTCGCAAAACTGCAATGGAACCACTTTTTCGCATCACTGGAGTCACGTGATCAACAACCAGCTGTTTCTACGGGCGAAAAAGATGACGAAGAAGAAGGTAACAGGAAGTAGAAGTAGTAGTAATATCACAGAAGTAGTAAAATATAGTAAACTCACCAATTACAATTTCCCAAAAACACAGCATACGTAGCCGCTCCCAAGTAGGGACTTGTCTCTGGAAAGCCTCGATAAAAGGCATCGACGTCTCCTCTGATGATGAGCGCTAGTGTCATGGTAGCAATATGCTATGTGTTTACATCCATTGCCGCCATGTTTTTAATGACTTATCGCGAGAACAAACATATTCACGCGTGACTTTAATAGCATTTCTTACTTAATGGAAACACCGCAGTTGCGAAACTGTGTTTTGTCGACATTAACAGAATATCAACAAAGTTTTGCGCACATTTGCAATGGAAACGCAGCTACTATGTCTCATTTTGTGTCCATATGATAATAACCGTGGCTACGAGATTTAAAAAAAATCCAATGTCACTGGATGGGCACCATAAGTAGACTCTTTGGTTGATCTAATCAAGTTTTCTTAAACCTAAACAGATTGGAGACAAGTCATAACTTGCTGAAACACAAATGTCCTTTTTTAAGCTATTAATTCAGTGGATTTTAATTTACCATTTGACATGATTAAGTACTACTAAACCTTTAAGGATAATAAATATAAATATAGACATTTATATTGTATATTTATGTGCAATCTAGTGCCTAAAAATGTAAAAACATGAAGGATACAAACCTTCTGCTTGTGGTCTCAGACATTAGTCTCATCTAACTCTCAGCAAGACAGACAATGTCCCAAAACAGGCAAGTTTTTATTTAAGTTGGAACAACATACTGTTCATCTCAGGGTTTATTTGGCTGTGTGTTGTGAACATTTTGACTGGCTGTAGTGGATATCAGTCATTCTTTTTACAGTTTGCTCGAAGATATATTGAGAAAGTTATGTGCCTCTGTTTAAAAGGCTCGCCCCAAACTCAATGTCAGTTTAAATGCATTTTGTCTTCTTTCACTAAAAAACAGGAAAAAGTCACAAAACTTGTTCAACAGATGACCTTCAGGGCACTGAAGAAGACTCTTTCGCCCAGCGTGAATCAATTGATTCAACATTCAAGATGACTTCCACCCCAATTAATCCCGTTCAAAACACCGTCTTTGATGAAGCAGGGCTGCTGCGTCCCGCTGACACATTGTATCAGGAAAATGCCATGACTGGGATCCAGCTGAGCCGTACAAAATGGACTGTTAAATGTCATGCATTAGCAGTAAGCTCTGAGGTCAGATTTCACCCAATAATCCACCTGAATGAGATCTGAAAGCGAAGATGTTTATGAGGAAACAAGGCCTGGTCTTGTCAGAACCCCGTTCGCCCTCTTTCTCAAGTTACAGACAGAAAGCTACAAAAAAGTTTTGGTCCCAACCGCTTCAGGAATCATGTAGAAAATATACATTCGAAATTTTCTGACAAAAGTTGAAAGAGTAGAAAATATTGAAAAAGAAAGCTGCATGAGAAAGAGGGACGATGAAGGTGGAAGCAGATCGAAGAGGACATAAAAGATGTTGGATTGGTAACAAAAATAGAGTAAGGTACCGCTTTCGCATGATAACATCGTTCCCACAATGCACTTTTGTTAGAAGGATGTGGGATTTCACCACAGAAGACAAATCCACTTATTTTATAGTTACAGTGCTTTCCCCCTGCACATCTCATTTGTATGAGTGTGCTCACACTGTTGTGTCGTTGTGCGTGTGTCTATGAGCAAATATAAACTATGTGCCCTTAATCACCTCACTTTAGATCCTACAGCCTGGAGGAGACAATTCCCCTCCTAACACGCTCCACTGCCATCTCCCTTTCACCTCTCTGCGTTTTTCAAAAACACACTCATACCCACTAATGCACGCACACAAACTTCCTTTAATTAGTTGACAGCCAAGTTACCTTAAAGCCACTAGCTTCAGCTGATTGATACTGAATAGACTTAAACGGTCAGGAATGATCTCTGCTGCAACTGATGCCAAAACAGCTCAGAGACAGGCGGCCATCTTCTTCCGTCACTCGTGAGAGACAGCAAGAAAATACGACACTGGCACGCCTCTTAAACTTGCGCCTTGCTGTAAACATGTAAACATGTAAACACAAACACAGCTTGGTGTCTTCACCAATCAGCCCTCTACTTTAACTACTTTTTTTTTCTTCTCCAAACAATGACGAATGAATTTCAGTCCGATCCGTCTGCTTTCTGCTCCATTGGACTCGTTTTGACAGCCTCACAGTGAGGATGAGCTCTGACTGTAGTTTCTGAGGGTCAGTCTGGCATATCTGGGTGAAGGGGGAGACGGGGGAGGATGGGAAGGGACTGGGGGAACGTACAGACCCGTCTCTGAAATCTGGGAGCTACTGCTGGACGCCAGAGAGTCACGGAAGGGCGACGGAGGCGTTAAAGCGATTAGTTCCTCATCCAGCTCCGCCCTCATCAGGGGGGAGTCGGGGTGGCAGGTGGCCAGGTTTCCTCGCATGGGGGAGAGGGAGGGGGAGGCGTGGCGGTGAGGCGGCGGCAGCGGGTACGGCGAACGAGGAAGAGAGTGAACGGGACAGCCGCCCCGGCTGGCCTCGGCGTGGGGGAGGGGCTGGACGTCAGCGTAGGTGGTGAGGGTCGGGGGCATCGGGAGCTCACGGGGCAACAAGTAGGGGTCGTGGGGGTGGGGGGAGGGCGGCGTGTGTTTGTTTGTATGCGAAGGAGAGGTGTAGAGCATCATGCTGTTCAGCTCCGAGATGTTGGCAGTGAAGCGGTTCACCACGCAGCTGATCTGGTCCATCAGTGAACTCTGGGGCGCCGCGGGGCAGTCGTCCACGACGACCAAGCGGCCGTCGCTTCCGGCCGCAGCAGAGCCGCTGCTGGGGGGTCCGCAGCTGCTGGCGCCGCTGCCACCGCTGCAGATGCTGCTGGAGTACTGAGGAGCAGCGGCCATCTGAGGCTCTTCCACTGAGCTCGCACCGATCCTCTGGCTGATGGTGCTGATAGGTGACGGCGTCTGCGGCCGGTACGTCATCGAGTAGTGCTCCTCCGCTTCCGACAGCTCGTACAGGGTCTTATCCGTGGCGCCGTCGGGATGAGTTGGCAGGGAGGACATGGAGGGGAGGGACGGCAGAGGTACATGCGGCGGCATGTCGGCCCCACCGAGGTACCGCTCCTCAGAGGTCTTGGAGAAGGGCTTAATAACTGCGGTCTGATTGTTCTCCTTCTTCTTGATGTGGAAGGACAGCCGCTGCCACAGGTGGTTGCCATGTGAACTGCTGCGCTCCGTCTGAGCCCAAGAAACAGATTTGCCATTGGAGCTGCAGAACAGCAAGGAAACAAAAAACTAAATTCAATACTTTTTTTTTCCAGGATCATTTTGTGACTAAATAGTAATAGCAAGTAATGACAGAATTAGAATTAATTAAAACATTTACCTGAAAATATGATTTACCCACACAAATCTATAATGTGGGATTAGGGTCACACTATGAGGTTTTATACTACAACATGAATAAAGTAAAAATATGTAAATAGGGTTACAATAATGTAAAAATAAAGTCATAATATAACATGAATAAAGTTGTAATATTGCTAGAATAAAGTCACAATATTAAAAGAATCAAGTCATAATATTACAATAATACAATCATAATATTACGAGAAAAAAGTCATAATGTGAGAATAATGTGATAATTATACAAAAATAAAGTCATAATATTACAATAAAATCATAATATAATGAGAATAAAGTCATTGTATTAGAAAATGTCATATTTTGAAAATAAAGTCACAAAACTAAAATGAATAAAGTCATAATTTTTTTACAAGATTAAAGTCACAATATTACAAGAAAAAAGTTGTAATATTATGACTTTATCCTCATAATTTAAAAATATATACATATATCATAGTGTGGCCTAAAAACTTCATCATAATCCATCTGGCTAAATAGAAATCTACACTTTTACTTTTTCTATTATCTTTTTAACCTGTCTTGGTTCTGCAAATTGCCTTATAAAGTTTCTCATTAACCCACGCGTTATATAGTTCACACACTATACACATGACTGTTGACACAAATATATTAGGAGCAGTAGGTTAGTGTCTTGCCCAAGGACATATTGGCATGGTGCAGTGGCCGGGGATCAGACCTCTGACATTTAATTGGAAGACAGCCTCCCTTGCAATTTCTTTTCCTTCCAACTTTTCACTGTTTCACCTCAGCCACAGAGCTCTGTCCCCTGCTGCCCCTCCACCCTTTTGTCAGGTTAAATAGTGTGATTAAATCATACTGGAAGCCCTGATTCAAACCTCTCACCATCATGACTGATGGTGAAAGGACTGGAACTGCCCTGGCGGCACATTCACACGTCCATTTATTAAACGAGTTGATTGTAATCTGCAGATAAAGCGTTCTGTGATCACTTCATCAGAACTCATGTGGATACATGTTGCACATAGTGAATCAGTATTGTTTCTTACATAAAGTGTATTCAAACTTAGAGAACGATTTTAATGTCTGGTGAAGGTAAGCCACACTTTTCTCACCGTTTCAAACACTTGAATCAAACATTTTATTACTTCAAAAGTTTCTTTTCCCTCAAGTCCGCCTGATTCATCTCTGTCCGTGCCTGTTCAGACTGCACTGACAATGACAGCATCTCAAACACAACCGCTTCCAGCCTTTCGCCCAAGAGATAGACAGCCCTGCCAATTACCACCACCCACAGAGGACGGCAGGACCAAAAGAGACAGAGCGGGGAAGGCAAGGAATGAGGGGAACAAAGACTGAAACGCTCCTGACATTTTTTTTTTTTAGTGTGATTGAAATCTTGCTTGCCACGCAGGGTGAGCAAGAGTAACCTGCTGACAAATGAAAATGTGTTCCTGTTTTTTTTCTCGGACAAGAGGCTACACGTCCCTCCTTTTGAGTGCTTTGATCAGTTCCTTGTCATCGTGGATAACTGTGGATGGCCTGAAAAGCGGGTGCAAGATCTATAATGTCCTCCCTTTTGCACACTGCTCCTTTGGTCCTCTTTTTTTTTTTACTTGACATCACTTCAGCCCGTCATTTCTGTTCCCATTTATCTTTTTCAGTTTGTTTTCCTCGTTTTCCACTTGGTATCCTCCTGCCTCTCCTCCTTTGTCACATCTACATTAGGCCGTTTTCTACAGTTCATGTCGGGGTCGGAAAAAAAAGTCAAGTATATTCAAGGGAATACAGATAATAAATCTCTCAGAACGTTCAAACACACAGAGACCATAACTGCTTTCCTAAGTGGAGCCATTACAGAAAGTGGCCTTGGACTGTAACTCATGAGTAACCTGGCATTAACCTGGGCTTCAAGCCTCCAGGGGCAAACACATTCGGCACTCCAAACACAGTTATACCTGAGTGTCTCTGCAGTCGAGCCTCTGCGTTTCCACAGGTTAACCAGGCTGGAAGAACGGCTGGCAGCCGAAGACGATTTGCCGTCGCCCACATGCATGCGCACCACTGTGCTCGTGGTAAAGGCACTGCGCACGTTTCGCTCTGGTTTGGCCAGGATGATGTACACCTGGTTTCAAAGAAAACATTTTAAACATGACTTACTAAGGGGGAAAAAAGACAAGGCCATTTATTGTCATCGGTCAATAAAAAACTCTCTTCTTACCTTTTTCATAAAAGCACAGGGGGCTCTTGTGTCTCAAATTTTGAAGATAATAATGTGAACCAGGCAAAAAAAGCACTAACAAGGCCTATTTTAGGTCTATAAAGCTTGGAACTCCACAATACTCCAGACTTTTTGAACTGAGAAAGCTTCCTGGACAAGAAGTGAAATGTCTTCAGCTTCAAAATCAAATCCAGTCCTTGTGTTTGTTTGTTTTTTTACCTTTTTTGGGGGATTTTACATTTTGTTCTGATTGAGATTACAGCCAAACTAACTTTAAAGTGCATGTGGCATCAAATTTTGTAATAAATCTGAATGCATTTTTTGAAAGATAAAATTGATAAAGCATTGTAAAACAAATTTCACGCTGCTGACATGAACCGTTGCTGAGATATTTGCATGTAAAGTAACAGGAAGTGATGTCAAAGGGGAATGTGTGCATGTGAACAGAACAATAATAAAACTGCTAACCACCCAAACTTTAGAGAAGAATCCAATATTTATTTAGATTATTTTGAGTTACTATCAGGGAGAAATGAAGAGTCAGAGTTCAAATAATGTTTTAATGAACAAAGACCATGGAGTTCCTTTTCCTAAAGAGATCCCCTATGATGTCACTTCCTGTTTCATTTTGGCTGAACCACATTTTAAAGAAAATATGACAGTTATGTGACAAAATGAATAAAACAGTGAGTATTATGCCAAGTTTCCTAAATGTTAAGTATTGTCTTTGCACATCACAGTTACTTTAAGGTTTCCTCTTTTCCTCTTTACAGGTGACTACTTGAAAAAACATCAGAAACGGGTGCAGCTTACAGTAGAGACTGTGGGAACACATCAGAACAGTAAAAAAGTCTTTATTTTCAATCTTACCTTGGGTACAAACATGCAGCATAAAGCCACGGTGGCACTGAGGCTTACACTGAAGCACATGGTGATAATTTTGTAGTTGGAGCCAAAGTAGATGGGTACAAATGCCAGCCAAATGATGCAGGTAGTGTACATTGTAAAAGCAATGTACTTGGCCTCATTGAAATTAGCAGGAACGTTGCGAGTCTGTGAGGAAAACGGAGACAATGTAAAAGAGCAAGACAAGAGTTCATAAATATCACTACAGTGCCTCAGCTTTGTTTATTTTCTCAGCTTCAAAGCAAATAAAAACCCTTGTTAGCTTTTGAGAACAGACCCCACAGTCAGAATAAATACTTACACCATCATTTAACAACTGCCTTGGCATTGCAGCTATAATCTTATTGCTAACTTCAGTTGACTGTGCGAGTGTGACAGGTGAAACATGGAGCCAATAATCCTAAACCACCTGAGTCAGGTTGATGTCCTCAGCTGCTGTGTTCCAAACATTGCTTGATATTTTTTTTCATGCTGTGTCTCTTCATGCTTCAGCTCTCACACTGAAAATCAATGTCTGCGGGGTCACCGGCAATCAAACACTGGCTTTATTATGTGCATGACACAATTTCAGAAAACCAAACATTCACAGTAATTTTAGCATTTCTCTTCATGTTTTGTTGGTAAGACACTGAACAGTACATACTAAAACTAGATTTCTGATTCAAATAAGAAACCTAAACTTTTACAATGTGGCTGTCATGTTGTCATACCCAAAAGTTATCTTGAAAAAACCTTTGACTTGATGCTATTTGATGCACATGACTACCAAGTTTAGCATGAACAATTGTTATTGTCACACAACCATCATTCACTACTTTACATGTGGCTTCACTGTGATGAAAAGAATTACAAAAAAGAGAAAAGGATTAAAAATATAA
Organism: Austrofundulus limnaeus; assembly: GCF_001266775.1. Classification (NCBI taxonomy): domain Eukaryota; kingdom Metazoa; phylum Chordata; class Actinopteri; order Cyprinodontiformes; family Rivulidae; genus Austrofundulus; species Austrofundulus limnaeus. The sequence goes on from NW_013952448.1 coordinate 2,198,910, forward strand.
ATGTTTTGTAGTCATATTTAATATGGGTTAATTACTTGTATAGTTTAACACTAGTAACTAACTTGCAATAGTTATAGTTTTGTCTTAAAACAGTTTTAATTTTATTAAACTGCAGTATAAAGTGTGTGCAAATGCAGAGAAAAACTTCACCATTGCAAGCATGTCATTTTACTCAGTTAGGTAAGGCTGTGTATGGCAAGAATTTGGTCATATGATACATATCATGACACTGGGGTCACGATATGATATCGCAATATTTGGGGATACTGTAAGCAAGGCAGTATTTTGCTATTATGTGTAATATTTGATTAAATTCAGATTAGTTCAGAGAGTTTTATTTGTTTTTTTATTGTTTTTACTGTGTTTTATTGAATTTTGTGTTTTTATTGTGGTTAGCACTATAAGGATTGATGCTTAATTCTGTTGTACTTCAGTATAATGACAGTAAATTCTACCTATCTATTCCTGAACAGTAAGAACTGCATTTGCATTTCACATTTGTTTGTTAATTTTTCAATTTGTACCTTGAAGGCATAAAAGGTGCAGCTGAGGATGAGCAGGCCGTTGTATCCCAGGGGGGCAACCACTCCGAGGTTGGTGGTGTTGCAAATGAGATTGACCTGGCGGATGCTGGGGTAGTCGTGGATTACCTGTACGTGGTGAATGGTTGTGACAAGGCAGTAAATAAAGGTCTGACAAAACTATTAGCACAAACTGTTAAAATAAATTACCTACCCAAAAAACTCAACAAAATTCCCCCAGAGTTACTAAAAGTGAGATTGGTTTATAAAGTGCTAATTTGTGTCAAGTTTTATTCAAATGATGTAGTCTTCTTTTTGATGCACTGTTTTTATTTCTCTGCTTAAAAACAACCTTCTCTGAAGTGGCTCACACAGGACTTACCTTTGGTGGCTCCATAAGAAAAAGAGCCACAATGATGCCCAGCTGCAGCAGTATGAGGAGGAAGGCAATGATAAGCTGAGCACAGGCGGACATGAAGCGAGGTTTCTTTGTGCAGATCTTCTTCTTGCTTCCTGCCAGGATCCGAGCGATGCGGTTTGTCTGGAGCCGGATACAAATCATCATTAGAATAAATTACAGTTAGCAAACATTCTGTATTTATTTTTAGCTTTTTACTTGTATTTCTACCCTAAAGCCACTGCACTTATTGTTAATATTATCTTAATGGGGAAAAAAAAGACTAATTTTTGCTGCAGTTTTATCACATTTATCCAGTTCTCACCTTGGTGACAAGTGCAGAGTAACTCATGGCAGGAGATAGGCCAATCCCCAGTCGTTGGAGGTAGCAGTGGACGACGTGGGGCTTTGCTATGAGGGTAAAGGTGCACAGGTATCCCAGGCAGATCCCTGCCAGAATAATGTAACACAGTTCCCTGCTGGAGGATTTGACCACAGGGGTGTCCCGGAAACTTCAACACACACATTGAACAGAAGAGAATATCACTGGTGAAGATACAAAAAAAAGGGCAACAAGAATTTAAACACATCAGTAAATCAGGAAGTGATTTGCTACCGGATAAAGACTGCAGTGACAAAGAATGTGGCCATAAGACCGAGGCAGGCAAAGACCACAGCAGCAATGGGTTCAGGATCCCCCCAGCGCAGGTACTCCACTGGTATCGGGTCACAACCTGGAGGTGAAAGACATAAATGTGTGAAAAGTTACTTCTTTAAACAAAACCACAGTTTCAATGTAACGGAAGTTTAAGAAGGGCAAGGTTTTTATTTTTATTTTAATTTAGCAGATTTATTATTTTGTATTTCCCCTCAAGTAGGGCGAGTGGGCGTGTCACAAGGAAAGGCGATTCTAAAGCAACACAGCTGATTTGACGGACTTTGTTAAAGGGACACACCTGACTGGACAAGCAAAAAAGGGGCGACACCGTACGGCACCACCTCACTGGACAAGAACAAAAGGGGCGTTACTGTACGGCACCACTTTTTCTGGAGAACCCTACTTGGGTCACATTTCTCCTGGTTAACCTTAGTGTTGGGGTCAGGGTCAGGCTGTAAAGAGATCGAGCAAGGTCTAAGGATACTGTCATGTAGGCCTCGTAGCCCACAGTGTTTATGCTTTTGACACGCCCACTTTGATTCCGCAGATAACCATTTCTCCTTCCCCTCACTGTTCTGCTCTTATTACTTTTTTTAACATCTCTTCCTCAGCTTCAGTACAGAAAAACTTCCAGTGTTCTGCAAAACAAGCAGCACATAAAGGTTGGAACATATGCTCAATAATTGTTTGTCTGACCAGCTGCTGTGTGTCTGAAGCAGAAGGCTGCACGGGTTAACAGCTTGTCATTAAAATGCAATGATTTTAGTTAGACACAAGTTGGAAAAAAGCAGAACTGAACAGAGGTTCTTAGAGGGCTATTAGTGCTCCCTTTTGTACTTATAAACAGCCTTACATCTTAATAAAAACACTAGGATTCTACAACAATCTACTCGTTAAATTCTTCCTCCTCCATTTGTGCCTTTACTCCCATCAATTATTCTGCTCTTTTTTAAATCTCCCTAATGTCTTCCTTTTCTCTCCACTTCCTTTTCCATCTGACTTTGTCCCCTAATTCTCCCTCCTCTATCTCCGTCTTCTTCATTGGTAATAAGATAAGGTGTCATTAATTAAAGGGACAGTTCTAATTATCTCCCATTTATTGCTGGTAGATGTTATCTGCTCGGGTTTGGAGACACAGATTTTCATCTTGGGCTTTTTATTCCCCATTTTATATTGCTCCAGAAAAACACAAGCACAAGTCTGTTAGGTCAGCATGGCATTTCGAACAGAAAAGATGAGACGGAGCAGTGATTATAGATTTAGATGCTTTAGCACTGCTCAGTCAGTGATGTGAGTAGGTCTATAGGATTATACTACAGTCTATTTGTTAAGTACAGGAGCCAAGAGGGTGAAACATAAACAAATGAAATGCCAGCAATTTTCTGCACACTTCCATTTAAAATGGACTTAAAGTGTATCTTACACCCCCCCACTCCCGTGAAAAGATAACTCCGCCCCAAGGCGAAATTTGAAAAATGCATCAAAGTGAGTAGGGGAGGGTGGGGTAGAGAGCGGAGGTGTAGCCAGTACGAGACAACGTGACAGCTAGCATTAGCATAATTGATGCTACATGGAGAGTGACCACAGCATCGCAGAGAGTTAC
>NW_013952448.1:2203518-2211685 GCF_001266775.1 Austrofundulus limnaeus
ATAAATAACTGCCTCAGAAATAAATTCCTACATCTACATTTGTTTTTCCCTCTTCAGAATAAATTTAGAACAAGAAATGGATAATGGTCTCTTCAATATTTGATCACAGACACTTTTATGTGACAAAAATTGCAGTGATTCCAAGACTGGGTGTAGGGAGGGGAGGGACCACCTACACATAAAGATGTAAGGTGGGAGGAAACTCAAGACACTTCCTGACAATTTAATTTTAAACAGTCATGTCTACATACTGTAACTCCTAATGGTTGGCGCCAAATCCTAGCTCAGTGTTTGTCCTTGTGGGCTTTCCCAAAGCGGTAAAAGAAAGATTGTGGCTACGTAAGCAATTAAATTTTTAATTGGTTCATAGAACAAAGAGCAAACTGTGTGCTGCAGTGTTTGACTTTAAGCTAAACTTGAGAAATAAAGGACAAAAAAGCATCCAGTGGGTTTGTTCATGTAATATTTTGAGGCAAACTCCATAAAATATCCCCTGACTCAAACTTTATTGATCATTGGAGAGGCTCAAATCCCACTGCTAATCCTTCTATATTTCCTCTCCTTTCACTCTTCCCAGCTTCTACTCATTTCAGAGCTTCCATTCATGTCCAGCCCTCATTTTTACCCCAGATGCATGGCTCGGAGTTACTTTTCTCTTTTATTCTTTTTCTGTTTTTTGCTCTACTGCTGTCTGTAAAGCCGTCCTCCACTTTTTTATTGTTTCACACGTACTTGACCTTATTCCCTGCCAGTTGATCTTTGCTCTACCTTGTCTCTCCTTCCTGCCTCTGCATTTTTTTTCTATTCTTTCTATTATTCTGTCAGGCTTTTAGTTTTCTTTCTTTTGGCTTGAGATAGCGAAATCAAAAGGTCTGCTGATGTAACTGGGTGACCAAGTGTATTTGTTTGATTATGACTGTTCCTTACAGCCCTGCTGGAAGATGCACAAAATTAATTCCACGCAAGAGCGTTCTCACTTCGAAACTCCCACCTGCAGCGCAATAGATGATCAATTCCAATTCAATTGTTCCATTTTTTGGTTAATGGTTTAGCATTGTCACACTGATTAGCTTTAGTTCAAGGATGCTCCTTTCTATGTCAGTGAAACTTCATTTGAATTTGCAGCGGGGCTTGATTCATGTTTTAATCATTGAGCTTGGTGAGGCGCTCGCAAGCAGAATAATGAGCAGCTGAGAGAACAACAAGACAATATCCTGGAACTTCTGGTATCACGGAGGTGAAATAAGTTTCAACTGCAACTGTAATGGTTGCAAATTGAAAATTGAAAGCTTCTCTTAATGCAGAATAATTAAACCACTCGTGACCGTGTAGGCTACAAATTAAAAGAATGAGAAAAGAAACAGAAGGGAACAAAAGGGACCAAGTAAAACGCAGGAATCATCCCACCCGCCCACCTTTTTTTAGTTTAACCAGTGCTGCTAACATGCTATAACAGCATTGCTATTCCCACATGCAATTCATACACATTGTGCATATTAAAAATGTAAAGACATATAAACAGACCTGTGAGCTCATCATTAGGCCAGGAGCCCAGCTCACAGGCGCGGCAGGTGTATTCATCAAACACAAACTCGTTCTCTTTGCAGGGAGTGCACGTCCAGCAGCAGCTCACCTCTCCCTTACGAATTACCTGAAAGAGATCAAATAAGCACTTGATTTGAGCGCAGAGGTCTGTTTTAGATTCCTGAACTAAGTTAAGTCTCTTTGAATTTGCTGACATGGCAGATCTTATGCACCAGCCGATATATTCGCACAAAGCTTCAGCTTTAGTCAAGTCAAGATCTGATCGTTTTGAATTTTGGACAGGAAATGAGGCACGGTGAAGTTAAAAGCAATAGAACACGGCTGCAAACAAGTCCCTGACATGACAAAAGCTCACAGGATAAAAGCTCACACCCTTAATGAAAAAAATACAAAACCTCACAAATTATACACAATTTATTAGCCACACATTAAAAGCAGTAAAAGCACAAAATATATCACACATCAGAGCTATTCAACTAAATTGCTCCGGGGGCCACAGTTACTGCAGGCCAACAGCTGAGGGGCCGAACATTCAACAAGTCATTATGTAATTAAAACAAATATTACAAAGATCTGTTATCTTTGAAATAGTTTATTTTGCTGCATTTAATTATGAATACAACATACAGAACCCTATGTAATAAATGTATTGATAATAAAACAAAAATAACACATTATGCCTCTCATTTACCCCTAATAGTATTTTGACATCTCTGACTTGCCAAATACGTATTTAAACCAATTTTAATTTCACTCCTAGTTTTATTTTTAACTGCTTGTAGTTTTAACTGTCTTGGTGTTCATAGAAATGGTTTTTACCAGCTTGTAGCCAAGATTCTGACATTTCTGTAGATACCAAGCATGCCTATGTCTAACTAAAAGAACATAAAGAATTTAAAGTAGAAAACCAGGGGTTTGTTTTTAAGAGATGAATGAACCAATTGGCAGGCCAAACTTTGGTCACTCACGGGCCGGATGTGGCCCCTGGGCCGCCAGATGAATAGCCCTGTCATACATCATACATATATCACATTACAAATGTAACCATATTGTATGAGATTTAAAACACTCATCAACATAGGAACTGTTTAACCCTGCTTAAGCAAATACAATTTTAGTACAAAATAAGATGTGTAAAGTTATAAGGTGAGAACAACTCAAAATAAGGTATGTGGGAACAAACATCAAACCTTTGGTGTTTAAAAAAATGTGAGCTCTTTTCATTAGGGCTGTGAGTTTTTGTCGTGTGAGCTTTAGTCCGTACACTGACTGGAAACTAATGGCTAAAACAAATTAGGATTCAGAGCATATTACAGGCACATTTAATACAGTAGATATCAAAACAATAAAATCATTTTTCACTCAGTGTTATTTGGTCTATGTTCTTTTTTAATCAATTTCACAACATAAAATATAAAAATGATGCACACTAAATACTCCAAATGGTTGCTTTTAATATAGCTGATGGCATTGTTGTATTGTAAAGTCTCTAAAACAAACATTTTAAATATTTTATTTATTGTTACATATTAATTTTCATCAAAAGATTAAATCTGTCAGCTTACCTTAATCTGTCCTTTGTCACAGGGTTCACTGCAGACTGATTTGATAATGACATCTTTGCTGGACCAGATCTCATCATCATCTATCTTCAAACCACTGTTGTCCCAACTCCCAACATTAATGTAGTCGTAGTAGTCCTTCCCCATCTTTTTGAAGTTCATTATTTCATACCTGTTAATTAAAAGTACGTAGATACACACTAACAGGTAGTTCTTCTGTAAACCAGCAGGTCAAACAACAAGAACAAAAGAAAAAAAAAATCACGCTTGCTCTCACTGACTGGTTTCAGATCCTACCTGCCAGGTGAGTCGCCGTTTTCATCGAACAAGATGCCCTCACCCGATACGCCGGTGAAGTTAGTTTTCATCAGAAAGTCCAGCAGTGTAGCACCATCTATTGGTCGCATGGCATCACAAAGACCCTTAAAATACATGATAATAGTGTAAACAATCGCCTACAAAACATCTTACGAACGTACTTGTTTTTTGAGGAATCAGATAGGCGTGTCCTGATATCAGCTTTTTCTCAAACTGTGTACAAGAGTACTTTAGTTTGGGTAAGTGTTTTTAGGTTTGTATGTCTTTTGCTTTTTTTCCCCATTAGTTTTCCCAACAATTTCTCTCTTTTTTTTCTGTTGAGATTTCTGACAAATTTGAAAATAAGAACTCGGGTGATTATTTTAGGATGGTTTTGACATTTGATATTCAGTTTCTACATCAGCCGTAAAAATGAAATAATTTTCTCACTTGATTCATTGTTTCATAAAAACAGCACTTTTTTTTGCTGTCTTAACTTCTATAAATGATTCATCTAAGCTGTTGTGTGTGGGGGTCATTTGTGTAAATTTGTGTGCAGTTATTTTTTATCCAATATAAACCTGTTCAGACCTCATATTTACAGTGTAAAATTACACACACTGTCATTATGATGGAGGGAAACGTGCATCTGAAATAATTAAAGCGGGGAGGGGCAGGGCACTCTAAACCTCTCTGCAGAAATAAAATTACTGTAGTTGTCTCCAGAGCAGAATAAAGAAGTGTAAAACTAATTACACAAAGTAATTTATTCACTGACAGATAGCAAAGGGGTTTTTCATGGTGAAAATTTGCTAAATGAAGAACAGAGAACTAAACACAAAATTCCAATCAGTAAAATTACAGTCAAAAGACGGCAATCTAGTGATGAACAATTACCGTTTCTAAGCCACTTCTTAGGAGGAAAAAGAATTAGACTAAACGTTTGTGGTGGACTAAGACAGAATCTCATTTTTTTATATAATGAATGGCTTAAGAATGGTCTTCAGTGATAAGGTGTTTGAGATTAATGGCAGCAATTTTAATCCTGTGTATGAAGATGAACGGGAAAGATAAAACACACACTGAAAAGTGGTAATAAAACTAACAAAGCCAGAGGTTATCCAGCCTTCTCTGATACAATGTTCAAAATTTGTCAAACACATGCTTCACAGTCTGAGAAATACTTACATTTTTTTGCTTTAAGACCTTTAAACGCGTGTAATGTTACAAAAAGTCAAAAACGGGTCACATGAAAACGAACCCTAATGCTACAGAGCAGGGTTGTCCAAACACCATTTCACCTCACCTGTTCAAGATCAGGTTAATTAGCCTGTGTAGCACACCGGAGACTTTCACAGAGCCTGAACATGTGAGGAGGGTTAAAGTTCGTGGCCTGTTCATATGACTCTGATCCAGGAACCTAGTTGGTGCCAAATTGGCACTCGTGTGAGAAAACCACTGCATGCTGGAACACGCTGCTCTAACCACCGACCCTGTTATCACCCAGCTGATTCTGAAATGTCATCTTTTCCTTTCATGTGTCTCTTCGCTTCGCTCCATATGCTTTCTGGACATACCTGATATCCTGGGCAGAGTGAACGCTGCATGTTATGCAGACCATATGCCATGGAGTAGATGGCATTAATGACAAATCCCATCTTGGTGTCTTGCGCGTACTGCTGCCGAAGGGACTCCCGTTCTGTAGAGGCAGAGAAGTGAAAACTAGACTGACATGTACAGGTGGGTAGAAAAGGATTTGCACATCGGAAATAAAAAAAATGACAATGTTCTTCTTTATTCCTGACATCAAAGGCTACTTTTTTCTCCTCTTTCTCATCAGTTACTCTCCACTTCTGCATCTCATTTCTTTCTGTCTCTGTCTATGTCCTGTTCCTTTGTATTTCACGTCCTTTTTCAATAGAATAAATATGAAATGACTCTCTTTGATGCCACACTGTTTAGCCTATGAATGGAGTGAACGACACAGTGACAAGAGGAAAAGGGGGACTGAATGAAATATGAAAATCAAGGGAGCGTTCACGCTTAAGTTGAACCAGAAAGCTGTGCGAACCCACATGGTCTGTTGGTGAGTATTCAGCCTGTCTGTTGGTACAATATTTACAATATTAGTTGTTATTATGAGAGCTAGTCAATGAAAATGTCGATTGGTATTGTTCCCTTTTATGCTGAAGCAATGATGACTCTATTTTCCACATCCCAGTGATGTACAGCAGAGGTACAGTTTTCACTTCCTATACCGATAAAACCCAAAGCACTATAAAAACAGCTGCAACAGAAACCACCTAATGTAGCCAGTACTTACTGCCACAAGTGCGGTTGTACTTGTTGTTTTCTTGTGGGTGACCTTTCAATCGGCAGTGAAAACGATGCTGCCAGAACTCCGGAAACCAAGGGTTCCTGTGGTTGTTCTCTGGGCGAAGTTTAAGGTAGTAATCATCGAACCACTTCACATCAGCTGACTGGAGCTTGATGGTAATACCCCCAGCTGCTTCCCTGACGTAACCATCTGTCACGTCATACCTGTCTGCCCAGCCATCACTGCACACATGTAAACAGACAATCAGAAACATTTAGACAAATCCTAGGGTCCAAATGAATCAATATACACCCCCAAGAGGGAAAATAACAGCTCCACTTTTTCCCCACAAAAACAAAAATTTACATTGTTTTTCGTTAAATCTGTAGTGGAGCAGTTTTGTCAGACAAACACACTGATTATGCTGCCTCTGCCTTTTGAATACCAGTCAATAATAATAGTTTTGACAGGAAACAAGTCTTGTGAAAAGTACCTCAAAGTGATACTTGAGTGAAAATACAAGTATCTTACCTTAAAATTACTTTGGTAAAAGTCACCTTTAAGGATATTACTTGAGTAAAATTCTAAATTTCTGATATAAAATGAACTTAATCAAGTTCAATTTTATTTGCAATTTGCAGAGAAACTACATTGGAAAATTTATTTACTTTTAATACTTAAGAATTAAAAGTAAAAGTACTGAGTAAACCTGAGCTGTTTAAATTTCCAAAATGAGTATAATCAGGAGATGATCTCCCAAAAAATATTTTTCTAAAGGCCATAATGACTGTAATTCTATACTAGAACTGCAAGGCAGTTGTAATAGGAGTCCAAGCCTGTTTATACACGTTGACCCTGGCATATTTAGTCCACAGCCTCCTGTAGGCCTGTGTACCACTGACGTTATAGCATGATGAGAAATATTTATAAGGTTTATTTGAGGCATTGCAGACAAATCTTTGTTTCAGAATGGTATATATTTATATTTCTCATCCAGCCATGTTTAATTTCCTCTGTCCGGGAGGCACTATTTATAGGATAGGCTCTTTTTTATTGCATAAAAATGTAAAAAGTAGGCGTTACAAGTCAGGTGAAAAAATAATTGATCCAGTGAAGCATGGGTAACCAAAATAACTACAGTAAAGTAACTAAGTATTTGTACTTTGTTAATTTACACCTCTTTAGGAAACTGACAAAAATATTATGAATAGAGTATTTTAAAAATTGATCTGACTTATTGCAGTGCAGCTTAAACTGTGATTATTTGATTTATTGAAAACCTTAAATGTTCTGTATACAAAAAGAAACAATTGTTCTGTACGTATTTGGTGTTTCATTGCTACTTTTGTCAACTTAAATATTATAGTGAACTGTGAGACCACAGCTCATTGTTGGATTGTAAGCAGAAGATCCTGGAGCAATGCAACGTATCTACACTGCAAGCAATTAACACTGCACAAAAGGAAGTCAAACTCACAATCCAGGTAAAACCTGCCATCTTTCTCTGTTGTTTGCTTCCAGATAGAGAACATGTTGCAGTAAACAAACATAACCTCCTAGTTGCTGTTCCAGTCTGATACAGACACTGTGTCTGTGTCTATATCAGCACCAGCTCTCAGTGTGATCTGAGCTGTAAAAAATGGAACAGGTGCAGTAGCTAATTTTGTCATCCTATCTTGTCATAACAAGTACACGAGAACATAAAAAACTCCCTAATTGCAGGCCTTAAATGCAGCTGCTAACTTCCAGCTCCTGACTCTTAGCAGCTCCTGTCTCTACATTTCGTCCCCCAATTTCAACAAACCAACTCTGTTCTTATTGGACAGTCTCTGAAAAATGCTGCTCAGGAGATTTCAACTCAGGCTCTGCAGGCAACATAAACAAGGTTTCAAAAAGGAATGTTTTTACTAATATACAAGATTATTTTCAAAATTGGATGGGTGAATTTATTTTTTGTTCCTCACTGACTGCACCTGAGCACCAAGCCTCAGGATACAGGACGTTCTTCTGTTTTGCTCTGTTAGCACAGAACACAGTCTGCCTTTAAGCTTGTGATCTGCTTTACTCCATTCTCCTGAGATCAGACAACAGTCCCGAGATGTAAGAGTAAAGGAATACCCACAACATCTCTTGCATCTTTTTTTCTGGGTCAGTAATGCTCCTTGTAGACAATATTTGGTCCAACTACAAACCTGATTGTTGGAAGGCAGTTATGGTCTGAGGTTTTGCTGAATTTAATTCTAATATTTCCTTCACTCCAGTATATTTCTGTGTTGACTGATTACTATTAATGTTTGATTCAGGAAAAATAAAGCAATACAAAATAAAAAACAGATAAATAAAACTGCTGCTATATCTGCATCTATTATCCTATTTCAGTGTTTCCCCTACCATTATACAGGCGGGGCAGCCCCCCCTCCCCCGCCGCCAACGAGACGGCCCGCCC
>NW_013952448.1:2212776-2214655 GCF_001266775.1 Austrofundulus limnaeus
AAAGCTCCTCAGTTGAAAACACTAAAATTATAGAAAAGATGTTTAAAAACATCTTTCCTCAGAAAGTCTTCAGTCCCAAGTACACTAAACTGTAACTTTGAAGCATCTGTCACTAATTGGATCAGCAATTGACACAGCTGCAACCATTTGAGTCCTCCTGGTGGTTCTACTATTTAAGGCGGGTCCAGTGAGCAGGTCAACGCTGATACATCGCTTCCTATGGGTAATGATTCTCAGCCCCCAGTCTTACTCTTGTGATCTTGWATCTGTTAACCTTGTGCTTTTTGTGAAACCTGTGTTCAGTGAAACTAACCTGAAGATCCTCAAGACTCTTGGACCTGTTTACCACCCGCCTGTATCAACATTACTCACCAGGAAACCAACGCTGTTGTCTGTCTGCCTCCAACGCTCACCTGTGAAACACTTAAGAACTCACCTACCTGAAAAGTACTTACTCTGGATACTCACCCTGGATTTGGACCCTCTCCTCTACGTGTCGCTCGCCTCCTCAAACTGTAAGATCTCTATTTATTATTACATCTCAAGTTCCTCCTGCAATCTAAATACTTACCTGGATACTCACCGTCTTCCTTTCCCTCCGCAGCCTGGATCCCCTGTACATATCCCTATCAATTGTAAATAAAGTAACACTTACCTTTTATCTGGTCTCCGTGTCTGTTTGTCTGTTAAACCTGCTCATCTTTGACTTAAAACCTGAAATCCTGATAGTATGTATCAGCCAAAAGAAGTGTCAAAGAGCGGTTTACCTGACAATCAGACYGCTAGTGCTTCCGATTCCCTCCTGGCCAACCATCAGGAAATGTTAAATAGATTATGTCATGCTCAACAAGAAACTTCCTCCGTATTAGAACGAGTGACAAAGAMTTTAGCTGATTTAGATGCACGATACTCGTCATTACTACCTAACCCGCCTGTCAGTCTTCATAATATTAACATTCAGCCTACTCAAACCACTCATGTCCCTCGTGAACCAGATTTAAGACCTTCAGAATTATTCGACGGAGATTTAAATCATTGCTCAGGTTTTCTGTTACAATGCCGACTCGCTTTTGCCCGCTCACCTTCATTGTTTCCATCCAATTCAGCCCGCATTATTTATATTGTTTCAGCTTTAAAAGGAAAAGCGTTAAGATGGGCGCAAGCTTTTTTAGCGTCCCACTCTATGTCAACACTCACTTCTCAGTTTTTCATTCAGGAGTTTGAGCGTGTGTTTAATCATCCCCTCCAGCAGGAGGAAGCGTCTAAAAGAATAATCGCTCTCCGCCAAGGACGGAGATCTGTGGCCGATCACTCTGTGGACTTCCGCATTCTCGCTGAAGAGACGGGCTGGGACGAGCTGGCGCTAAAAGGTATTTTTACAAACTCCTTATCTGACTCCATTAAAGATCAGCTCGCATCCCGGGATGAGCCCGGAAGTCTGGACGAACTCATTTCATTATCCATTCGTATTGACAATCGACTCCGTGAGCGGCGAAAGGAAAAAGACTCCATTTCCCATAATGCCCCGCGTCTCGTATTCAACTCACCTGTGGAATCTTCAACGCCTGTTTCAGCTGTTTCTGCTTCTCATTCAGAGTCTGAACCCATGCAGATCGGGAGGACGCGTTTGACGCCAGAGGAGCGACAAAAACGGATTACATCCAAAGCTTGCCTTTACTGTGGCTACAAAGGGCATTTTGTGGCAAATTGTCCGATGAAGGGAAACGGGCAGGCCCGACAATAGAGCAGGAGTTACTGCCGGGTTCTACACATCTTTCTCCTGCCTCGTTGTTATCGCTGCCGGCCACTATTGTTCATGAAGGAATTACTCTTCCGATATCGGCGCTGGTGGACTCTGGGGCTGAACAGAACTTAATCT
>NW_013952448.1:2214665-2216152 GCF_001266775.1 Austrofundulus limnaeus
ACACACACACACACACACACACACACCCGCCAAGACCAATTTCCTAGGGGAAACACTGTATTTTCTTTTTAATTTTTCAGAATCAGAATACAATTTTTGACCATGTATTTTTACATACAATTTGATGAAGTGTTGCTGAGGTGCAGAATATACAATGTAACGAAGGTATAAAAAATAAGAGCACGAGGTTTAAAAGAATAAAATGTAAGATATGAAGTATGCAAAAATAAGTAATAAACTAATAAACTAATAAAATAAGTACAAAACTATTGACTAAATAATTTTAACAGAAACTGGTTAAAATTTAAGCTACCGGTAGTAAACGTTCTTGCAGATGAAAAATGTTTTGTGCAAGTGAACATAATTGCAAGGCGTATGACATCTGTCCAAAAATTGGGAGAAATGGAGAGCTTGTCCTGTAGAGCTAGGATGTAGAACTGAAGTACACAAAAACTTTACTTGGAATAACAACTTCTTTAAAACAGCTGTTCATGTCATAATTTAAAGAAATGTAACTTATTATTATGTTACAATATAGACCTGTTTGAGTCAGTCTAAAAGGTCATGTAGTGTTATTACACCTGAAAAACATACTGAGATGCAATGAAGAAGTGAGGCATTCTTTAGAGCACACTGACATTTAAGATAAGTGTTAAAGACCTGGAATTGTGATCCATAAATAAATTTGTAAAATTAGGTTTTGTTGATGATGGAAGGACAGAAAATCTCTGCTAGAGACACATCCCCACCAGAAAAAGACATGATCAGGAAAAGCAAATGAGACTGAAACATTGAAAATTGAGGAGACAAAGTGTGAAAGGAAGGCGAAACAAAACGATCACTAGAGAGTCAGGAGACACGTGGGAGGGAACTCTTACATCATCAATATGGGCACTGTCCAAAATTTAATGTATCCTTTCAAAATGGGTTATAACCACTCTGCACAGACACACCCACACACCAGCAGGCTGCCGAGACGATTTAGGTCAAATTGAGTATTCCAGCTGTAGCTCAGCAGCCACGGCCCATCAGACACCAGCTAGATGAATACGACTGCCTCACAATGCACGCCCCCATAGCACGGAGACATATTACCTCCATGTGCATCTTTTGGAGGACACTTAAATTTATAGCTCCTCTAGGAAGAACAGATGGCAATGTGAATGTTTCTGTGTGTGTGACCAAGATAAAGACAGGGACAAGTTTTTTTTTGAGAGACAAATTTTTTTCTCCTTTCACAATTATTGCCAACATGCCTGAAGCAAGACAATGATCCTCAATTCTTACAGTGAAAATTAGTTTCTTTTAGTCTTATTTGTTTATTTCTGATGTTTTTTTCTTTCTTTCTTTTATTTCGCTTGCTGAACCTCCAGAGTGCAAAACTCATTTTCTCCTATAGCTAACCCTGCAGCCGCAGTTTGATTGGAGATTTTAGTGTGTGTGTGTGTGTGTGTGTGTGTGTGTGTGTGTGTGTGTGTGTGTGTGTG
>NW_013952448.1:2216636-2221262 GCF_001266775.1 Austrofundulus limnaeus
TGGTTGGTTGGTTGGTTGGTTGGTTGGTTGGTTGGTTGGTTGGTTGGTTGGTTGGTTAGTTAAAAGACTTATGTTGGTAAATAAACAGTGCCAGGGTCAAGAAGCGTTACTGTTGATGACATTTATTTAGCTTTTGTAAAGGTCTAATTAAGCCTTCTATTTGCTAGGCAGAAATGAAACACAGTAGAGCACCAAAATACCAAGACACTTTTTTTCTCCTAACTGACTGCTTTGTTTTTAGGCAGCAGAACAGGCAACTGATTTCTACTAATCTATTAACATAATGAAACCACAACATAATTTGGTCCATTGTTCTTCATTAAAACTTAAGTTATTTCTTGATTTAAAACCAAATCCACAGTATCTGAAAATAATCTTGCAAAACAAAAAGGAGGCAAGTGAGTGTATAATTACCAATGGACTGCTTAATATTTAGGCACAAGTGCTCATACCAAGAAAAACTTGTGTCCATATTTTTCCTGAACCAAAAACAAAAAGTGGGATGATGTTCTGCCAGGGCATTTGTGCCGCATAAACTTGTACTACTTAATCTAGCTATGTAGCACATTGCAGGACAGAGGAATTCCTTTCAACCATTCTGCCTCCAAGTCCACCCTCTTCTGGCTGCTTACCTCAACCCATCCTAAACATTCCTTTGCACCTCAGCCATCCGAAAATTGGTGCCCAGCTCCTACGGCCCAGCCACAACTCACTCACCAGACTACTTCCACCTCCGTCTTCAGCGGTGACATCCCAGCCTCAACTCCAGCCGGGTCCGTGCCAGCGCCAGCAGCTCCCTCTAGCAGGAGTCAGGTTGTATCTCCCCCGTCATCTCTGTACCCCCTCCCCAGTTTCCCCTGCTCGGTGCCATCAGATTCTAAATGGTAATTATGTTGATTTGGCCATATTTCTTCAGCCCTCCCTCAGTCACTCCGGCTTGCCCCGTGAGCTGCTAACTAGCCTGGGCTCATGCTACTAGGCCACCCCTCAGTCTACTGTTCTAAGGAACTCACCCCAGCAGAGTTCGCTCTGGCCTTCTCCCTCTTTAGGGACACCATTTATTCAGTTTTTCCTGACTGCCGTTCAGAGCTCGATGATTACCTTTCCATCGTTCTCGATGTGGCACTCCGTTTCGGAGGCACAGCCTTTTACCAATACCAAGTCATTTTCGCCACTCAAGCAGCAGGTCAATTAGCCCAGTTTAATCAGGGGACCTTTTGGGGCGCTCTGGACTCAAAGCTCTACTGCCGCATCTTCACCGCTTGACCTTCCCTTATGTGCAGTCTCTGCGGCACTCCTTCACACCCAGGGGCTTGTCCGCCCCTCATGGGTCCTATGTACCGAGTATTAATAGTCTTAACCCTTTCTCAGACTTTTCCATGCAATATGCTACCATCGACCATGGTAGCGGGAGTCTGGCTCTCAAAGGCAGACATTATTAGTGGTTTTAAGGTCTTACCCATTCACCCAGCCTTATGGCGCTTCTTCGGTGTGCAGTGGAAGGGTGCCTACTACTTTGCAGTTCAGCTCACCTTCGGCTGCTGAAGTAGCCCCAAGATTTTCAACTCGCTGTCTGAAGCTCTTTGTTGGATCCTTCTTAATAATTTCAGACTCCCTTACGTTCTCCCCCTTCTGGATGACTTTCTTATCATCACCCCTCCATCCTCTTCACCTCACTTAGGGCTCTGCGCTCTCACCCGTGCCTTTTCAGATCTAGGCATTCCTCTTTCCAAAGAAAAGACAATCCATCTTCTCACTTCATTGAAGTTTTTAGGCATCACCCTAGACTCCTCCTCCTTTCAGGTTTCCCTACCTCCCGAAAAGGTGCATCGCATCACCCTGATCCTTTCTAACTTTATACTCGTAGATTCATGCACCAAACATCAGCTGTTATCTCTTCTCGGCCACCTAAATTATGCCATTTTCATCATCCCCCAGGGAAAATCCTTCATTTCCCATCTTTTATCCACCGCTGCCAGTATCCCGTCACTCCATGGCCATCTTACCCTTGACTATGTCTGCAGGATGGAAATGAAGCTCTGACACCATTTTCTGTCTTCCTGGAACAGAATCTCCTTCTTTTATAATGATTTCATCTCCCATCCAGACAACATTCAGCTCTACACAAACGCCACCCCCTCCATCGGGTTCGGCGGTTTTCACAAAGGCAGATGGTTTGCCTCCACTTGGCCCCCAGAGTTTGACTCCCTACAACCAGAGTCAGCCTCTCCCTCTTCTGCTTTGTATGAGCTGTATCCCGTTGTCATTGCAGCTCTCCTTTGGGGGCACGAATGGTCTCAACACTCCATCCTAATCCATTCCGATAACACAGCCGTAGTCGCAATAATTAACAAAGGTCGTTCTCATTCCTTAGCCATCATGCAATTCATGCGCAGACTTACACTAGTTTCAGCTCAACATCAGTTTCTGCTCAGGGCAGCTCATGTTTCAAGCTATCATAACTGCATTGCTGATGCACTCTCTCGTTTCTCCATCCAGAAATTCAGGGCATTGGCACCTACATCAGACCCTCATCTGACACAGTCCCTCCATTTTCAGCCACCATCTTCCACTGACTCTGCAGCTTGCCTGCCTCTCCAACATTTTACAAGAAGACATCCTCAAAAGCCTTGCCCCTCGCACCCTCTCTGCATATCTGTCAGACTGACTCAGCTTCAAATCATTCCACGAAATGTAAAATCTACCTTTTCCCACTCTCCATACCATGTCCATCTGTCACTTCATCACCCATTCCCATTCCATTCTTTGAATTTGCATTTCCACCATCCGAACTTACAAAACAAGAGGTGGAAACCAGAAACGCCTTTTGGTAACAGAAACGCCCCTGGGACGTATCTTTAAGCTGAACTTCCTCATGGCAGAATGCACCTCCTCCCCCCCTCCCCACACACCCCGCCCATGAATCCTGCAGGCTCTCGGGTCAAAGTGAAAGTGAAATCTAGCTTCTGAGCTATCAACATTAGTTCTCACTCAGTGAAGCTCTTTTCAGATTAAAAGTACCTTTGAGGCAGAGGCGATTGCTCTGAGACTGCAAGGGAAGCTCAGCTTCCCCTAAAATTAAAAAAGAAGGTCAAACATATACAGTTGTGTGTACATGCCTTTGACAAAATATGCGCTACAACGTGCTCAACTTTTGTTCAGAATCAGCTTCTTATTACTGGTAACGATGCGGCTTTCCTCATTTCCTCATTCCACTCATTCCTGCAGCTTCACAGTGCTTAAACAGTCGGAAGCTGAGTGTCTACAGAGCTCATTAGCGATGCAAAGACTGCCGTAAAAAGAGACGAGTCATTGGATAAATGCTGGCTTTGTCCTGCCCATCGGACGCTGAGCGTCTCTGGGGGTCTATGGGGTAAGGGGCTGGGTCACACGCACAGAGTCTGCATGATGATTGAATGATCTGTCGGAGGCTGAATCCCTTTTTGATTGACAGCGAAATGAGCAAATCAACGATCTCTTTGGTGTAAACATGCATGGGAGAAGTTTTTACTTTCGTTTCTGTTCAGAGTTGATTTGGAGACTTTATTAATCCTTTTAGCTGTATTTTCTTTGTTAAAAATGGCTAGCGACAAATCGAGCTTCTATTTCTGGTGGGTGTTTTGTAGCTGCTTGTGTTTGGAGAGAGACTTCTATCACTCTTTCTGACTTCTATCACAGTTTCTGTGCAGTGGCTGCTGCTGAGCCCCTTCACCATCGCAAAGCACTCACAGGTGGACACACTTCACTCTAGACTCGCGCCAGTAACAAGCTGCATGTAATGGCTGACAGTTTGAATGTTGTGGACCGGATTTTGGAGAAGCCATTTGATAGTCTTGTTTACAAAGAAAAACTTAAGAGTTAAACAGCAGGGCTGATCAATTCCTCAGATTAATTTGGTGCAAAAGTTGGGGAAAGGTAAGACAAAAAAACTTTTTATTGATCCCACAGTGGGGAAATAACGGGTCTTTTCAGCTGTCCTGGTATGACAAAGTGAGCTGGCTGCTGTTAAAGACTATAGAATAATCTGGAAAATGATTATAAAAGCATTGGATCAATTAATTCCTTTAAAAAATCCATCCATCCATTTTCTGTACACGCTTCTTCCTTTTCAGGGTTGCGTGGGTCACTGGTGCCCATATCCAGCAGTCACAGTGCGAGGGGCGGGGTACACCCTGGACAGGTCGCAAGTCCATCACAGCCTTTAAAAAATCATCAAAGCAAAATTGTCAAAGAAATATGAAATTGTTTAATTTGTATTTGTATGAGTCACTGTAAGAGGAGTTGAATTTTTTGTTTTGTTTTATTCTTTTGGTTTATTGTTTGAAATTAATATTTTTTTGTAAATACGAGCAGATATCAAGATCTTTTTCTCCTTCTGCTGCCTTTCATTTTATTTGATTTGTATTGTTTTGTTGTATGTAATGTTTTTTTAAATGAAATGAATAAATACTATAAACTAAAAAGAAAAGATCTGTGTCTTGAAAAGGAATGGCGGGTAAAATTTATACCCACACATTTTATGATGTAGGCCGAAACTGAGTTTCCTCTTCTTGAAAGATCAGCATCAGCCACTGTTTGAGAAATATATTTTCAGATGCCAAGTGAACTGCATCATAGCACATGCGC
>NW_013952448.1:2221348-2226620 GCF_001266775.1 Austrofundulus limnaeus
ATGAGAAGATAAGTTTATTTTCTATTTAAACATAAAAACAGCATTTTAAAAACAGCTAAAGGTGACATAGATACTTTATTATTGTATTGTATTTAAATATATGCCTAAGAAACACATTAATATAGGCCCTTTAAGCTGGCCACAGGCAACTCCTGTCCATCCCTTAGCCACAGCCACATAGCCATGCTGCTCAAAGGACTTAAAAGGACTTAAAAATGGTTCTCCTCCATCCCTTCCTCAAACTGCATCCTAATGCATTCCTTTTCAGGTTCCAGCTGGGGGTCCAAAGCAGGCTCAGGAAAAAGCATTCTTACTGGAAACCATGCCCCACTCTGAGTCTTCTCCTCAAGCCTCATTCAATGTACCTCCCCAGTCACCTCATCATTCATCCTACCACCCTTCGACCCCGTCCTTTATCCCCACTACCTTTCGACCCCTTTTCAATAAAACATTTAAACTCATACCATGGCATGGTCCTTGCTCGTGAAAGTCGTTTATGTACAATGCAGCTGTAGTGCTAATGGACCAAGACAAGATACTAACAAAAATGGATCTGCTGAACCTGGAAAACTGCTGCAGAACTGGCGAGCGATGATTTACAACCTGGAACAACAGGCCAACTCACAAATAACCCAAATCTGATTAGAGTTTTTGAAATCTGTCTAGCGTTTAAGCTCAGATCAGATCAGATGAGCATCGTGTCATTTAGAGCCATGGCCCAGTGAGAATATGCAGTTACATAAGCAAGTTATCAAAATCAAGTATGAGCAGTTTGAATCCATGTGATCTCATTACTTTTCTAATAAGTTTAAATTAAAATTTCCTAAATATAATGCGTTTTTTAAAAGCTCTTAGCGTGATTGAAAACAACTAACTCCCTGTGGGTAACATATATATTGTTGGTACAAACAAAAACCACATTAAACTGGAAGATAATTTGTTGATTTCCCTGAGGAGCATGTGTAGGTGCAAGGCAAAAAATTATGAATGTCTGAAAATCAAAATAATAAAAAAATTGGTTTTGCAAGGGAAATTATGTCATTAAAAAGCCATTTGATAACAAAAATAATAAATTTGCTTTTGGACTCTCATCATTTGGAAGTGCATTAGGTGAGCTACATTAGTAAATATTAAAAATACACTGAGATAAATATAATTTATTACAGTCTGCTGTCAAGAGCAGAAGAGTGAAAATGTTTTTGCTTGTGTTTGTGGGCGTCATGTTAGCAAAATACCCCCAAAATTTAAGCCAAAAGCTAACCGACTGAGCAAGATAAAATCTTTGCCAACTCTTGTCTTCTGTTAGCAAAATATCTCAAGCATCATTGTATGGGTTTTACTGAAATGTACAAAAATATTGTGTGTATGTGTATCTACAGTTTATTTACTTTTGAAATAAGCCAATGTAAACCAAAGTCTCATAATTTTAAGATGAGCTTTTAAAGAACGCTAGGACTTTAATTTAACAAACAGCTACACACTAAACTCACACCATAAACACACAGATATGCAGCTGTGTGGGCGAAGATACAGAAAAATGAAGGGTTTTAAAATAAACCTTTAGGGCACATGTACATCTACATGTTCTGTATGGCAGTCTAAACTGACTGTGTACTTGTATACGCATGTGCAAAATGGCTAAAATTGTTTACCTAAATTTATCATTCTTTCAGATAAATCAATCACAATCTCTATTTTGGATCACAATAACTGTTATAAATGACAATCTGGTTCGTTTCTCTTTTTCTGTCTCTCCCCACATGTCTAGAAACCCAAGGCCGTTGTCATGGTTTCCAGCCCACGCTCAACCTGCTGTCTGTACTTTGTGTCTCATTAGAGGCACACTGGATTTTAAGTGTATGCACATACAGACACCCACACGCAGACCATCCGCCCTATCACACACACACACACACACACACACACACACACACACACACACACACACNGTGTGTGTGTGTGTGTGTGTGTGTGTGTGTGTGTGTGTGTGTGTTAGTGTGTGTGTGTGGGGGGGGGTATGACCTCCCACAATAAATTCAGTCAGTCAATATAACCCCCCCAATAAAATTACATCAATTACTCTAAACAGTACTTACCTGGTAAAGTACACTTTTGTTTTCTTTAAGTAATTTTGACCTGATTTCCAAATTTACAAAGTCATATATGTGCATTTAAAATAACTGCTGAACACGACATGAAGGGTTTTACTGTGCTCTTGTCCCATTACGACTGCATTTGTTGAATCATGTTGTAGTTGTTCCTAGCCAAATTGGAGTACACCAGGTAAATACTGTACATACTCTTGGAAATTAGAGAAATTTAGGTGTCTTGTATAATACATATTAAAAAATGTAAAATGTTACTATAAAAAAACGGATTAAAAGTAAGCCTTTTCTTAACTGTTGAACTAACAGGGAACAGAAAAGGTGCAGAGTAAACATAAAGAAAACAGGAAAGTTAAATAATTCACAGTAAAAGCTTTACAATGTATTTTAACACCCAAATATCTTGAATTGTTTTACAAAGGTAAATTAATCAATAATATATTCATATATATAAGCATACTCTATAATAGTTCAATAAAACTACTAATATAATCCTTGACAAGTGACAAAAGCAGAGGAACGAAGCCTAAAAAAACATTTAAACTCTTAAACTAAAACAAAAAAAAAATCAATTAATATTATTACGGGATGAAAACACTCAGATTCAGGCTCAGAAATGATTTTTCAGCTTGAAGATTCTTAATCAGTGAAAACATTTACTGATTTCAAATTTTTCACTCCCTGTGTGTTCTCTGCTCACACGTTAGTAAATCCTCACCATCACACACACACACACACACACACACACACACACACACACACACACACACACACATGCATGTGGACTTGCTTTTCTGTTCATTTACCATTAGACGCCCGAATGCCACGGTCATACGTGCCGTTTGAATAATGGCGCAGTGTTCCAGCGTTGTAGGCCACTGCACCACCTTAAACAGAACTTTTACAAATCAATTCTACAAACCGAAGCCCTGGGCAACTCACTCCCCATTTGCTTCATTCAGAGTATAAATAGAAACTGGAACTCATTTGCGAATGGTTATTAATTTTTAGTTAGAGCTTTCTTGGTTTAAAAAAAAATCTATCGCAAGGCAGAAGTTTCCGACTCCTTGAATTCCAGCAAAGATTTCCCAGTGTGTGAGTTTACTTACTACTATAAAGCTTAAATTTTCTTCCTCATGTGTAGTTTTCTTTAGATAAAAGCCTGGAAAAGTTTATCAAACCCACTAATATTGCTGTGTTAGAGCATATTTAATCCAACTGGCAGTTTAATCATACAAATCTTTAGTTTTGAACATTTCCAAAAGGTGCAGCTTTAAAACAGACATTTTCTGCTGCGTTTGCATCTCCCATCCACACACACTGTTTCTAATGGATTTGTGTACAAAGAGGATACAGAGCTTTTCAGAGATGTAACCTCATTTATGCCTGACTACTATTGTTTTGTGCCGCAGAAAGAAACCAATGTGAAGCTCTTTTTCTGGGCTTTTTTTTAGTTTGTCTAAGTAAATCCTAATCCTGTCACCTTCAAACTTTGATTGTGTGCCGAATTGTTTATTAACTGACAGGAAAGGGTGATGGTTATAGAAAAAAATAAATAAAAGTTTGGGAGAATCTTTAGCCAATCAGTGTGTGTTTTTCCTCTTCATTTTTAAAGGCTGGTAATATAAACATCCTCACTATAAGCATTTATGTTAGAGAGTGGACAAGAAATCAAGACTCATCAAACCAGGCAACCTTTTTCCAATCTTATATTGTCCAGTTTTGGTGAGCCTGTGTGAATTGTAGCCTCAGCTTCCTGTTCTTAGCTGACAGGAAAGGCGCTCGGTGTGGTCTTCTGCTGCTGAAGCCCATCTGCCTCAAGGTTTGACATGTTGTGAGTTCAGAGATGCTCTTCTGCAGACCTCGGTTGTAACGAGTGGTTATTTGAATTACTGTTGCCTTTCTATCAGCCCGAGCCAGTCTGGTCATTCTCCTCTGACCTCTGGCATCAACAAGGCATTTGAGCCCACAGAACTGCTGCTCACTGGATATTTTCTCTTTTTCGGACCATTCTCTGTAAACCATAGAGATGGTTGTGTGTTAAAATCCCAGTAGATCAGCAGTTTGTGAAATACTCAGACCAGCCCTTCTGGCACCAACAACCATGTCACATTCAAAGTCACTTAAATCACCTTTCTTCCCCATACTGATGCTCGGTTTGAACTGCAGCAGATCATCTTGGCCACGTCTACGTCTAAATGCATTGAGTTGCTGCCATGTGATTGGCTGATTCCACATTTGCGTTAAATGAGCAGTTGGACAGGTGTACCAAATAAAGAGGCCGGTGAGTGTATAGGTCAGTGTACCTAACAGAACAGTAAAAGAGTTTTACTTATGGTATTATTAAAAAACTGGTTTGATATTAATAGGATATCTTTAAATGAAAGTAAAACCAAATTCATGGTGTTCAGTGGAGTTAGGATTAGACATAATATAAAATTAAATTTACGTGGAGTTGAAATTGAAAGAGTACCTGAAATAAAATTCTTGGGAATAATCATTGATGAAAAAATATCTTGGAAGTCACATATAGAGTGTATCAGACAAAAAAATATCAAAATCAGTTGCAATTATTTTTAAAAGCAAAGAATTGTTAAATAGAAGTTGTCTGCATACACTTTATTTTTCTTTTGTAGTGTCATATATGTCCTATTGTGTAGAGGTTTGGGGCAATGTTTATAAAACCAATATAGATCCAATAGTTAAAATTCAAAAGAGAGTAATTAGATTAATAAATAATGCTGTTTTTTAATCCACAAAGCCACTATTCTTAAAGTCTTCTGCTTTAAAATTTAGTGACATAGTGTGTTTAAAACACTAGAGTTACTATATCGAGTAAGAATAGTCTTCCAAAGATTTTTTAAGTTCCGAGAAAAAATTTAAAATTTAAGGGGGTTCTTTATTTTTTGAAATATATAAAGTAAGAACAAATAGCAAATACAGATGTGTTTCAGTATTGGGTGTTAAATTGAGGAATATTTTAAATGATGAAATCAAGTTTAGTGACTCTCTTTTAAGTTTCAAAAAGAAGTTAAAAAGAAATTTAATTATGAGTTATGGTTTGTAGTAGTCACTTGTGATGATGGTAATACAGGTGCTGGTCATAAAATTAGAATATCATGAAAAAGTAGATTTACTTCAGTAATTCCATTTAAAAAGTGAAACTT
>NW_013952448.1:2228280-2232265 GCF_001266775.1 Austrofundulus limnaeus
ATATTGTTGATTAAAAAAACTATTAATGATTTGCATATAACCAGGATGTAGTTGAAGTTTATGTGTGATTTTTTTTTTTTTTTTTTTTTGTGTATTTTCTTTTGGGGAATCCATTATGAATTGTAAGGTGAGGCAAAACAAGCCATTGGCTTCTGCCTCTACCTATTTGGTCATATAGGGTTAAAGTTTTGTTTGTTTTTGTGTGGAGTGTTCTGTAATGTGACCAAATAAAATCATTCATTCATTCATTCATTAAAATCTGTTTCAGTTTATCAGTTAAATCAAACTCTTTCTTGGCTGATGTCATAAAAATATTAACACTTGTTGATTTTGTTTTTTAACAAAGATCAGCATACAAAGTAGGTGATGCATTTACAAGTAGGCAGGTGCAGTGCAGTCAGATTTTATTCATAAACTTTTCACTGTTTTAGACCCAGCAAAATTTTTATCATGGAATATGCTTTTTGAAAAAATTAGGGGTTGACCATTTATTTTTATATAAACTTCAACAAGATGACAGCTTTTGAAGAAGCCATGGTCAGTTCTTTTATATTTCAATTGCATATGTTGGACAAACATTCAAATTGAAATACTTTACTCAACTACTCTGAGTGTAAATATTAACTAAAAACTCAAAATTGTTTGACTTCACCCCAAATGACTCCAAACATGGATGGTGTCAGATAGAATAAAGTTTTAAAATACAAATATCTGTAAAATAATTTCTTGATTAATATTAAGAGATCAGTTTCTGTATGAAGGTTTAAAGTTTTAAACTTGCTTTAAACCTAAAGGTTTAAACCTCAGCTGATTTTCAGCATTTGAGCAAAACATTCGTTTTGAAAGTCATCTAGATAAGTGGTGTGTTTGGCGACAAACAGCAATTCAAAGTAAATTTTTATTTCTGCTGCTGATTCCATCTGACCTCTGAAGTCTGGTCTGGGAGCACACTGCAGCTGCAGAGCCAGTGACGAATGCTCAGCCAGGCTTGATGACAGAGTGGAACGTAGAGGCATGCATTTCATTTTTCATCCTCGTGACATTAAGGTATATTTGAGTTGTTCTCTAATTACCGTTGTAAAATGAATTAGATCTGAAAATTCTTTGATCCCAAGTTGTGCTGCCAATAGGCCACTTTAGTAATTAATGCCCAAGTTCAATAATAACATGCCACCGACCCCAACCCACTCACTCTCTAGCTGCCATGGCAACCTGGCCGAGATTTTAGATTAGCATCTGCTGCTTACAACCATAAAGACTGCACACACAGACACACACATAGAAATTCACACCCCCAGAGCAGCAAAAGAACCTGACAGCATTAATTAGCTGGACAGCAACACGATTAGTCAGTGTGAGCACAGACAGACAGATCATGTCAATCTCTACAATCTCTACAATCTTAGGGTGGGTTAAACATCTAATGGAATAAATATATATGCCGATGAACAGCCAAAGCTTAGGTGTGGAAAGGTCATCAGCTTCAAACGCTCTCTGAGATTTAAACCAAGAAAGCAATAAGTATGGTTTTATGGTTTATGGTGAGTGGGGATGGGTAAAGACTCATTTGAGCGGGGGCCTCATAAGTGGGCCCACTGCTCTCCCCAATGACACTGAGCTCTAATCAAACATTTGCGTTCCTTGGATGAAAGGCACGGGGTTAAGTACGTAAGTAAGTAAGTAAGTAAGTAAGTAAGTAAGTAAGTAAGTAAGTAAGTAAGTAAGTAAGTAAGTAAGTAAGTAAGTAAGTAAGTAAGTAAGNGTAAGTAAGTAAAGTAAGTAAGGTAAGTAAGTAAGTAAGTAAGGTAAGTAAGTAAGTAAGTAAGTAAGCAAGCAAGCAAGCAAGCAAGCAAGTAAGTAAGTAAGTAAGTAAGTAAGGTTTTATTTACAAAGCAACTTTCACAGAAATATATTCACAAGGTGCTGTTCAATCATTAACAATGTAAGAATGGTGGAAAGATAAAATGAAACAGAATAAAACATAATAAAACATAAGCAATGTAATGAAACGTCAAATCAGGATTAAATTCTTAAATCGTTTATCAGACACACGGTCAATGCAGAGTAAAATATACAAATAATACACAAAACAGAGAATGGGGGAGAGAAAAATATGCCATATGTTCAATCATAGAAAAACACATATTTGGCAAGCATTCACTATGGAGGTAGGCTGGCATTAATGGTGAATTGTTAGCTAAACGCTTGAGTAAAAAAGTGGCTTTTTAGGTGATTCTTGAAGGAGACAATGTTATCGTGGGAGTGCAGATTAACAGGGAGTTCACAGGGGCCACAGAGGAGAAGGCACAGTCACCACGGGTCTTAAAGTGAGTGAGGGGAACCATAAGGAGAATTTCGTCCTGTGAGAGGAGGTCCCGTCTGGGGTTGTAAGGGGAAATGGGACTTTTAATGTATTCTGGGACTTTGCCATGAAGAGCTCTGAAAATGAGGACCAGGATTTTGAACCAGACTCTGAACTGAACCGGAAAGCCAGTGAAGTTCTGTTAGCATAGGGGAGATGTGGGTGAATTTGGAGGTTCAAGTTAGGAGTCGAACTGCCGAGTTTTGGACAAGCTGAAGGCAATTTAACTGTTTCTGGTTTAGGCAGGTGAACAAGCTATTACAATAGTCTATGCGGCTAGAAATGAAAGCACAAATTTCCATTTCCATGTCTGAAGTATACAACGGGGGCTGGAGTTTAGAGATATTCCGAAGCTGAAAGTAGCATGTGGAAACCAGATTCTTTATGTGTTTATCTAGAGACAGATCTGAGTCAAGATTTACTCCCAGGTTGCACACATTCTGCTGGACAGTAGAACTCAAGGAGCTGAGGTGTTTTTTCTCTTGGGGATTATGTTATCAGGGGCCAGGATCAAGGTCTCTGTCTTGTTGAGGTTTAAGATCAGCAAGTTGTCAGACAGCCACTGGTTAACTTTAGTGACACAATTTATGAGAGAGGTTAGCTTGTGGGTGGTGGAGTCATTAAAGGAGCAGTATAGCTGCAGGTCATCTGCATAGAAGTGGTACGAGACGTCTGAGAAATTTTTGATGACCTCAGTCAGGGGACGGATGTAGAGCAGGAATAGAACTGGGCCTAGGATAGAACCCTGTGGTTAGAAACACTCAGGGTTCTGAGCTTCTTGGGATCCATAAAGGGGTCCCCAAGAATTATTTTCCTTTGAATGTAATAGGTGAGAAATGCAACGAATAAATGAATAACCAGAATAACTGACAAATATTGTAGTTTATTTAAATACAAAATAACTGATTAATTTTGTAGTTTATACAGACACATTGCTTAAAATCAATACAGACCTGTATTCTGACTTAGAAACGTAAATTTGACAAAAAATCAGAACGAATTTTGCATCATAGGGGATGGATGGGGAGTCTTGGAGGCTGCTGTGGTGTGACTGTTGGCGAGGCGAATAATGGCGTTTATGGCGAAGGGCAAGAGGGTCGGCAGAGTCTCTGGAGAAACAAGAATGCCCGTCTAGTGGTGGGAGGAGGAGGAGGGGCAAATTTAGCTTTTCCTAACAGGCTCTGAAACGTAAAAGAAACTTGAAGCTGATTTTATTTTAAATGTGTAAGATTTTCTCTAAATCTGTCAACCTGCAAAATGGTGGAAAATCTGTGTAATTATGACCCCTCCACACAAAATGAGGGTCATAATGTTTTCGTTCTTTTTTTATTTTCTATTTTTCAGTGATTTTTGGTGAACCATAGCTCAGAAACGGCTGCACCGATCACTGGAAACAGTAATGTAATCAGGAAGCAAGAACCACTTATGAGCTATGACAGCTCATCTATCATGAGCTGGGAGGTCATAGGTCACCGTGACACAAGCAAAACTCATTTTGACAAATAACAACTGTCTTGCACACAAACCTCTTGAAGCTGAACTGTGTATGTGTGTGACATGGAAGTGGAGCTAAATGACCTGTGTGTGTGTGTGTGTGTGTGTGTGTGTGTGTGTGTGTGTGTG
>NW_013952448.1:2232275-2243829 GCF_001266775.1 Austrofundulus limnaeus
AAGTTAACATGTAAATATTTATCAGAAAGAAAACGTTGTATAACAAGGATACAGTATTTAATTTAGTTATACCTTGAAATTATTTTCAGAAAATTCCTGACTGTTTCATTTTGTTTACAGTAGAAATCTGTAAATTGTTCTATTTTTTGTAAAACTGTTAACTAATGCCAGTTTGATATCACAGGTTTTGTCTTTGTCGTGTTGTTTGTGTGTGTGTGTGTGTGTGTGTGTGTGTGTGTGTGTGTGTGTGTGTGTGTAGTTCAGTGAGTGATAGGACCACTTTACATGCCAATTATTCAGGAACATGCAGACACATTGAGCAGAAAAGTCTGTGCCTGCTTACCTCAGCAGCAGGTTCATTTTTACTCATCTGTCAGTGCCACACTTCATTAACTTCTGTCTGTTTCTGACACTCAGCTGCTCTTAGTTCAGCTTTTCCCTTTAGTGTTTGCCTTTTCTTTGCACATCTGGATCCCCTTTCCCTTTTTTTATTCCCCCATCTCATCCATTTCCAAGATCTCCCGTCTTATCTGCGTCTTTCTCTTTTTCCTCATGCAAATTCTGCAAACTATACAACCCACCTACCAATGTGTTCAAGACTGCTTAAAATGGGTCATAATGTTTTACGTGGTATTAAAAAAAATTTTTTGTCATTACTTTTTTTTTACAAAATAAAACAAAACAGGTGCCAGTAGATTAATTACTGAATAGCCACTGCAACATCTTTAAGGCTGTAATCATACCTTGAATCAGCGCTTGCAGCCCTGGGTTTAACTCTCTGCCAAAACATATCTACAGACTGAGTAGCTTGAGCAATTGACCGTACAGATCTAAAATTTGGGTCTAACTTTTTACAAACTTGAAAAAAGCAAAACAAATTAAACCTAATGGATTTTCTTAATCCACGAAGTAAAACTGTGGACTTGCAGTGTACTGCTAGTTTTAAGGATACAAAAGTTTTTAGTTTACATTACTTTGGCAAATGTTTGATACTTGTTAATGTTCATTCTTCATTTTAGGCTATGTCTGGAATGGGGCCCTTATATTGAAAGCCGCCATATTGGATCAAAGTTATTTTTTTTCCAATGAGAAGATGGTTATTTAGCACATCAAAAAAGACCAGGATTGTCTCCGAAATCGATTGCTGCAATCTTGTGTGGTTCAAAAGTTATCAACACAATTTGTAACAATAAGTGGAAAATGTGCCTGTTATTGGATGTCCTGAATGTGGTGTCCCTGGTGCCAGCACAATGAACACATCAAATAACAGGCAAAGTTCTGGACAGAGCCTAAAAATAAAAGAGACTTTCGACTCATCATATATGAGCTGCACAATAGATTATTCATAGTTTAATTTATGAACCAAATGTCAGCAGGAAATTAAAAGTAAACATTGTAAGAACCTGTGTGTTATCTACTCCTATTACCACAGAGGTATTGACAGTTGTACTTACTTACTACAGTATAACAAACAAATGGTGTGTAGCTATTTGTATAAAAATATATGTAACCTGCAGCGAAGGCATGTTTCTCACCTATCATCTTACAACGGAAAGTTTTAAACACAGATCTTATACAATCTGTTAGCATTTGGAGCATGTAATGATGCTGACTCTCAGCTTTTACCATGCCAAATTTTGTGTTAGGTAATGTTGATTAGTTGTGGCAGCCACCTTGAATCACTCCAAAAGTTAATCAGTTGTAAGAGTGCATCAAATGATTACTTTTTGGGCATTAGTTTAAAAAGTTAAGGGTCAGGATTTTTTTTTACCTCCGCCAAAGGCGAGGTGTTTTAGGTCGCGTATGTCTGTCTGTCTGTCTGTCTGTCTGTCTGTCTGTCGTTCTGTCTGTGGATAACATTACTCAAAAACTTGTGGATGGATTGTCATGACATTTTTATCACATGTGGTTACTGGCCCAAGGAACGCACCTTTAAATTTTGGTGATGTTCCGGATCACGAAGCGGATACAGGAATTATTTTTCTTTCAACACTCTGAGGCCAGCAAAGCTGTGATGCTTTCACAGGGCTTCTGTAAAAAACAACGAGCTGGATTGGACTGCACGGACTTCAAACTTTATGAAAGTAATGTTAAAACCACATTTAATGATGAATAATTTTTGCCACAATATGCACATTTACAGAATGTTTTGTGACCAGGAAGTGCGTGATTACACCATGAAATCTATTTTTCCCATTTCCTCAAACACACCACATTTCCAAAACAACCAATCAAAACAGTTTCTGACTACTAGGCTTGTAAACAGAGAGCTGCCGGGCCTCAAAGTTTGTAGACGGGGGGAGCCCGGAAGCACTTTATAAAGAGAGTCAAACCATTACAAACTCATACAAGGGGATAAAACAGACATTTTACACGGTGAAATGTGACTGATGAAAACTTAGGAGTTTAATCCGACACCAGTTTGACGATGAATAACGTTGGGTGATGAGTCTGATGTTTTTTTTCACATTGGACTCCACCAGGAAGAAATCCCGTGCATACTGCCTGCTTAAATGTTCACTACGTCAGAACTTATTCAGCAAATGTTTTTCCATCTCTGCTTTTGCGCATTAACTCTTACAGGATGAGGGGAAATTGGTCTTGGCGGAGGTTTGCACTCTCCGAGTGCTTCTAGTTTATTATCACGTTTTTGCTAAAATAACGACAAACATAGACTTTTGGTCTTTCATCGGGCTATATATAAAAACTCATCATAATAAAGACAAGCTAAGTGTCTGTTCAAGTAAAGAAAATACTCTGCATACGAATGGGCCACACAGCTTTAGTGGTTTAAAAAGTAGCAGCAATGATAAAGTCTAACTGAAGATGATTTCATGTTCAGTAGATGGATTAGAACATTCGAGATACAGCAGGACTATCCGTCTTCTCACTACCACAATAAATAAGTAAATAAATAAAAAAAGAAAGAAGCAGGAGGTCTACTGACATAAATAGCTGTAACAAGAGAAATGGGGAGAAGAGGATGGATGAGTGCAGATAACAGACATTATTCCCCTCCAGCTGGGGTCTTTGTCTGGACGCAGTCAGGTGTGAGAGCGTTATACACACACACACACACAAAAGACTTTAGCTCACTAAAAGTGTCATCTGCTGTTGGAAAAATGTGACTAGAAGTAAAAAGAAAATACCGATAGCAAGCTTCGTGTGTCTTTTGTGCCCTAAGACCTCCGTGTTGTCTGTCTTCAGATGCACTTTCTACCTGTACAGCAATTTTAAGCCAGGTGTCGTCAAACCAGGCTTACTGGCTATAGAAAGCCGATGAAAAAAATAAAAAAAGCTAAATTATCAGCATCAAATACGGGTCAACAGAATAAAGCAAACTGAGAAGGATTAATAAAAATGGCAGCAAGAGCAAAGGAGAAGACATGAGACAACGAGAACTATGAGTGAAATACCAGAGGGAGAGAAGAGGTTAAAGACAACAAAATCCTCTGGGATGAGGTAAGACAAAGAAAGTATAAAGTGACACAGATATGATCTCAAGGGAAAGAAGCTGAATTATGGAGGGTAAGAGAAAAAAAAGAAAGGAGGATCCAAAAAGAAGATGGCAGAGTTTTATTAGGATTTATACGGGTGTGTTCTTTGTAAGGTTGTGAAATGGCAAGCAATAATATTTGAAGAGGAGATGGGAGTCAAGCAGTTGAGGGAAAAAAAATCACACACATATGGTGAGATAGAGATGATAGTATGATGTCGGGGGGGGGGGGGGGGTTAGAGGGAAACTCAGGCGGTGTATTTTACCTATCCCTTCTTGTCCAGCCTCTTTACTTTTTATTGCCTCACACATAAAAGTGTCGTCTCTCATGTTCGACACAGCAGACATTGTAATATCACTGCTGAGGTAATACACCTTCAGTGTAGCATTACTCCCCCCTCTCTGAGTCTTTTTTTTTATTTTTGTCTCATTTTTATCACCGTGGTGGCCTTCTGGTCTTTTTTTCTTCTTCTTTCCCAGATCTTCTCCCTTTTTAACACCCCTCCCCCTATAATTTCCATTTGCCTCTCTGCTTCCCATCATGTTTTGCAGTTTCTCCACTCGAAGATCTCTGTGCCGAACACGAGTCGTTTAACTAAATTTTGAATCAATGACCCAGCTTGGAACTACAGATGAGTTGAATTTCAAGAGCTTAATTGTTTGGAAAAGGTTACTTTTTTTATTTAGCTGCTTTTCAAATTAGCCAAATGAATCCACAAGTATCAGATAAGTACCAAACTTCCAAGTGGTATATTACAAGTGAACCATGTTAAAAAAATGTGCACAAGCTGCAGAGTAAAATAAATGAAAGTCTAGATTTTTGTTGTAGTTTGGCTAACGAGTCCATGAAGACATTATCAAGCAATCTAAGTAACTAAATAAATTGCCCCCCCCCCCCCTTCACTTTTTTATGGAAAACACACAAAGCAGTGGAGAGGCTACAGCAGACCAAGACATAACTCATTCAAAAACTGAATCGCTCTATTGAACGGCTCTATAAACCAAGAACAGATTGTCAAACGCTGATCACCTCAAATAGCCACCTGTCCCACCTCTACTTCATATAATGTTTAGCGTTATTGTAAAGCTTAAGACCCTGTCACACTATTAAAGTTTTTTTAAAAATTAAAGATGTCCAAGCTAAAGATGGAATTAGAAAAATCAAGTGGAAGCCTCTTTTAGGCGTATGCATACTGTAATGCTAACAAAATGATCAAATGTATAACTTTTATTAATAATTTAGACAATAAAATATTTCATAAGTTGGCATAAGCTGTTTAAAATGTTATAGTGTGTCAGGGCCTTTAGGCGTTTAAATATACTGTATTGCTGGAATTTATTGTAACATCCTTCTAGACCAATATAAATTTTGTCTTCAAACTGGCACTCTCATAAACAAAACTAACTTCTTACAAATCAGGTAATAAATCAAGAAATTTCAACCAACCACTTGTCATTTTGAAGCTTTTGAGATGGGATTGTTTTATAATAATAAATCAAAGCTGAAAATTCAGACTTGGTGCTCATTTTGCCAGATCAATCATTCAACATGTCAGGATTTATGAACGTAGACTTCACATCCTTTCACCTGTCAATATGTTATAATTATGACAGTTATGCAACACTGACTGATGAAAGTAACTTAAAAATATATATATATCTCTTAAGTGAGACTTTAGTGGTAATCCATAGCTCAGACATAAACACTAATCCCAAATCAGTCGTTTCTGTAAAACAGCTCCAGATGGAAGTTTACATAAAACTTTCATGAACATCAATATTGCAGAAATATTCATCTGTTGTTTATTTCAGGCTAACTGATTACAAATCTGCATGCAAAATTCAAAAAATGAGGAAGAAAATATCCGATGTACAAATCTGGATTTATTTGGGGCTTTGCACAATTTTACAGAACTATAAATATCCCTAAGGGGACGTTAGGGTTGGGCAACATTGGCAAAAAAATTAATCACGATTAACTGTGGTATTTAGCCGATAATGATTAGTTTGTCAATTAATCCCCTGGACACCATTATGTCCTAGTCACATGACCAGTTTAGTGGGAAAGATTTCATAAAAATCTGTTCCAAATTGTGTCAAAATTACAGACTTTAGGCTACACATCAAATTTTAAACTTTTTTGATAGATAAATAAATGACAGAACTTTTTTGAAATGTTCGTCATATTTGAAGCAAAGAGGAGCACCGAGTGGACCCTGCCTGGTGGCATTAATCGTATTAATGGTCAAGTGCCAAAAAAATAATCGATTATTGTTTTTCTGACGATTAATTGCACATGATATGATTATGCCCAACCCTTGGGGATGTTAAAGATTATCTTGATCATTCTATTTTGGCAGTTTGACTTAAAGTTTAATACATATTTAGATAGGAATAAACAAGGGCATCCAAGTTTCATCTGTCAAATTGAAAAATGTTAGTCCTTCGTCTCTGCACCAGGCCATTTTCACACAACTTTTAGGTAGTTTTGAACAACATTCTTTCTCCTACAGACATCCGTTACATCTGACCATAAAACTGCCCTTCAGTGGGATTTTCCTTGAACTGGATAAATAAAAATGTTCAAATGGGGTCAGTTTTGAGACAGGAGTGATCCTTGACCCTGCTAAGTTCTTTTTTTTTACTGTTGGTCTCAGGAAATCCAAAACTTTCCTTCATCTTTGTGTCTACGATGACTGTACGTGAAGTAAACGTCCAGAAAAACCGTAGTTTGTGCAAACACACATCTCATCATCGTCTTCCCATATGTGCAACTATCCTACCCTTAGCAAACAATTCTGTGGAACAGAATGATGTGCCTGTGGCTAAGAATCAGGAGCTATTTCCTGCTTTGCAGAGTGGCAATAATTATACTCCATAGGCCTGTATGTGCACACACACACACACACACACTGCTAGTCTGTCTGTTTGACAGCAGGGATTAGTGAGGAGTGCAGTTAATGCCCAATAATGAGGTATCCAGCTTATCGCCCACAGAATCATGTGTGAATTTGTAAGTATGTGTGTGCGCGCGAGTGTCTACAAAAAAGAAAGTAATGAACAGATCTACAGTAAATTAGCTGTGGTATTGTGACCTTTAATGAATTTCCCACTTCTTATTTGTAACACATGCCCTAATGTTCTCCTTCATCTGACAAAGTTCATTTTAGAACATTGACGGGTTGTAAATAGGACCCAAAAGATCAAATGAATCATATATGTAGTTTAAGATAATAAGTTATTATTATCTTATTATAAGCATCCACTTGTCCCACAGCGCTCTCTTAGATCATCTGGTCAGCTGCTTCTGAAGTTTCCTCACTCTCATCTTAAGATCCCTTTCTGTAGCAGGTCCAAAACTGTGGAATGATCTACCACTACATGTCAGACAGTCTCCATCCCTCTCTGTCTTCAAGTCTCACTTAAAAACATACTACTACTCCCTTGCCTTTGAGTCTGAGTGAGACGGTACAAAATAGGGTTGGGCAATATTGGCAAAAAAATTAATCATGATTAATTGTGGTATTTAGCCGATAACGATTAATTTGARGATTAATCCCCTGGAGTCCCTGGACACCCTTATATCCTAGTCACATGACCAATTTAGTGGGAAAGATTTCATAAAAATCTGTTTCAAATTGTGTCAAAATTACAGACTTCAGGCTACATATCAAATTTAAAACTGTGTTGATAGATAAATAAATTGCAGAACTTTTTTTAATGTTCATCATATTTGAAGCAGAAAGGAGCAGCGAGCGGATTCTGCCTGGTGGCATTAATCGTATTAATAGTCAAGTGCCAAAACGTAATCGATTAATGTTTTTCTGATGATTAATTGCACACAATACGATTATGCCCAACCCTAGTGCAAAACCTCACCGTGTATCATCACTCTGTTCTAAATGTACTGTAAATATAAATGCTCCATATTTTTATCTGTATTCTGACTGTATTTTGACTATGTCCTGTTGTGTCTGTCTATTGTACAACACTTTGGTTGGCCTTGTGCTGTTTAAAGTGCTTTATAAATAAAAGTGGCATGGTATGGTATTACCGGAACTACCATGAATTGACAACCTCAAGTGTTTTTAGACCAGGGATCTCCATAAAAGATTACATTCCCTCCAGAACTTTTCTATGAATGTATTTTTTTTTACCATAAATAGAAATGCTGACGTAACGTCTCAGCAAGACAGCAATTTGTGGATGAGTCAAAACCATGTTGTAAAACACACACACACACACACACACTCACAGACGATGCTTTTGGACTTAAACTCTAGCATTTTCAGTTTGTCTGAATTTATAGATAATCATGCTGGCCTTGCACCGACACCTGACCATCATTTTACTGTTCTGTTTGTGCTGTGAAAACCTTTGGATAAGGTCATTGGTTTTGTGAGGGGATTTTATTTCCTTATCACCACTGACCCCAAACTGTTGCATGTATTTTCCACAGTAAAAAATATGAATGGAAAGCCTGCAGTATGTTTCTTAACATCAGCTGTGGTGTAAAACAAAAAACAAAAATTTCATGAAAAAAACAAGACTAGGCTTACAAATTGGTTTCAAACAGCTGAAGAAAGACAACTTCTGTCATAATCTGTTTATTTTTCCTTAGTTTTCTACTGTTTCAGTGTTTCCCTGTGTTTCTCTGCCCTGCAGCCCCACCCTCGCTCACCTGTTTCCTCTTGTGTTTCCCCAGGTGTTTCCCATTGTCCCTTAATTTGTTTGCTTTATATTCTGAGTCTTGTCTTCTGTCTTTGTCGGATCATTGTTCATCCTCCCCTGACTGTGTCCTGCTTCCGTGTTTCCTGTGACTTTGAGTGAGTTTTTGTGCAGCGCTGCCAGCCTTTTGATTTATATTAAAGCCTTGTTTTCGATTTTTGAACCAGCCTGTACCCTGGGTATTTTTGCCTACATAAAACCTGATAACATCAGCCAAATAAAATTAATTCTCAATAACAAAGCATATTTGTAGTTTACTCAGTTTTGATTTTGGATATATTTATGTACATATAATGAGATAAGATGAAGATTTTGTGGATATATTCACAGAGAATGTTTTTGATCAACTTTGAGTTTGTTTTAGACTGAATGTCAATAATATACTTTTAACACCAAATTAAGATACGTACAGGCAGCATTATTATTTTATGAACCAGGATGTGAATTTATTTCTATAATAGTTCTGATGGTAAAAAATGGTTTTCCCACTTTGTTTTGGTTGCCTCCATGTATTTTTTTTCCACAAAGAACTCAATAATTGTTTAACTAGAATCACATATTTTCACTGAACTTGACGAGTGTGATTACAACAGTTTTTCTTTATAGCAGAAAAGGACTTCACTAACTCGTTACATTCTTCTTTCACTGCATAATTCTGCTGATGAGCAGTTAGTTGAGAGATCTCTTGTAGAAGGACGCAGATGGAAGACCGTTTATAGCACACAAGTAAACCTCTTGATCCTTCTCTTGCAAACTTCCTCTCCTTCACACTGTCTTTCCAATAATTTTTTTTTCACCCTCTGTCTCCTTTGTTGCCATAGTAACAAGCTGTGCAGAGGCTGCGATCCAGTCCACATCACACCCATTTTCTCTGAGTTGCCCGGAAGAGAGGGAAGACATGGAAGACAGGGACAAATGGATAATAGGGTCTGGCATGTGTTTGCTGGAGTTCAAACAGAGTAAATGTCATTTGACACCCAGGTGAAAAGAATTAATCATAAAGTTCAAGCAGCACATAGATGTACTTTCTGCTTTATTGGAAAACAACTGAAAACCACATTTTAATCTTACACTTTACCGAATTGATGCTAAACATAGTCCACACCTGTAGACTGAAGTTTAACTGATGTCAGCCTGAGTTAATAATATCAGAATGTCACCAAACACTTTCAGATACAGTAAGTCACGAACTGCCAGAACAAAACACACGACGCAGTTTGACCATGTTTCAGTGCAACAGAGGACATATTCTGCTGAACCATCAGTGTCTGGATGGTACAGTTTATTGCAAGCAGTGGCACGTCCACATCGATTTAAATTGGTTAGCTCTCCTCACTGGTTTGTGACGTTGTTTCAGTTGGTAACAAAGTACTCCTTCACCACGTGAGGCTCAAAAATAACATAGTCTATAATTTAAGACAAAATATGTGGTTCATGTCTTGATATCTGCTGGCACGGTGGCTCAGTTGGTAGAGCTGTTGCCTCTGAATCCCAGCCTGGGACCTTTCTGGGTAGAGTTTGTATGTTCTCTCTGTGCATGTGTGGGTTTTCTCCAGGTTCTCTGGTTTCCCCCCACAGACCCAAAAACATGACTGTTAGGCTAAATGGTAACTCTAGATTGTCCCTAGGTGTGCGTGAGAGAATGAATGGTTCTTCGCCTCTATGTGTCCCTGTGATGGACTTGTGACCTGTCCAGGGGGTACCCCGCCCCTCACAGTGACAGCTGGATGTGGGCACCAGTGACCCTGAAAAGAAAAAGTGGGTTAAGATGATGGATGGATGTCTTCACTGCTGCTCAATAACCTTTCCTTAAAGGGCAGCTGTGGCAGAGTGGTTAGGGAGCCATCCTGTAACCAGTGGGTTGCTGGTCCAATCCCCCATCCCATCTGTCTCAATCATTGTGTCCTTGAGCAAAACACTTCATCCTCCCCTCAGTGCATGGCAGTCCTGCCTCTGTCAGTCTGCCCCAGGGCAGGATAAAGGATTACTTTTACTTCCCAACATTGTCAGCAGTTTTATGGCTTTTACTTAAATAGTTTTCTTATAAGTGAAATTCATTTTTACCAAAATCATTTTCTGTTAAGGTAAGAACTGATTTTTAGTTTTTTCAAACAAAGGAATTTGAGTATGTGCACAAGTGATGTCAGGATGAAGCAGGAGATAAACTGAGGGGTCGGAGCTTTGTCTGCAGTAATGAGGATGTTGTTCTGGTTTGTTATAGCAGAGAAGAAGGAACTGATCCAAAAAGCAAAGCTCTCAATTTACTGGTCTACACTCAAACTTACTATTTGGCCATGAGATATGGATCAATGAGGAGTTCCGTCATTCGGAAAAAGCTCAGAGCAGAACTGTTACTCCTCTGCATTCATTGTATTCAGTTGAGATGCCTCATGGGAACCTCAACTTGGTGGTTATCTGGGCACATGCCAGGAGATCCAGAGAAAGACCTAAAACTCACTGTGTGGGGGGGGGCTATATTAGTCTGTGAATGCCTTGGGATACCCCAGAAGCTGGAGAGGATCGCATAAGGAAAAGGACTGTCTGAGTTTCTATCCTGAACCTTTTACTACTTCAAATAAGCAAAAGACATATAATAAATGAACAAGGACATGATAGGACAAATCTGAGTTTTTTTAAAAATCGAAAAACATCAAAATGCAAAAAACTGTAAAATACTCAGGGGGTGGCAAAGCCTGTATTTTATCCAATGTTATATAAACCCATTTGACGATGCGCCTATTTTCTATGCTTTTCACATAAGAAACGAAAGACTGATTTCAAAAAATGTTGTCAGGAAAAAACACAGCCTCTCCACTTCCTCCATATTCACATATTTCACTTTGCTGGAGGTCATTTCTCAAAGGTATCAAAGTTCTCTTTTTTTAATTACCGTTGCCTGCTTCTGGGTCTGAGCTAAATTAAGGGCCCATTTAATACCTGTCCAGACACTTCAGGAGATAGCAGGGCAGTTTACAAATGGCCTTTCACATGTGTGATAGATGAAAGTGTATTATACAGAAGAAAGAAAAACTGAAAAGGTCATAAAAATAAAGCACTGAAGAAAAAAGAAGCAAAGTGAAAGTGTAAGAAAAGTAATGAAAACAAACATCAGAGGTTGTTTGGGTCCTGATGAGGTCTTTCTTTTTAATTTTCTGAAAAGGTTCACTTTAATAAATATCTTGGATGTCACCATCAAAAATAAAACATTAAAATAAGGGGGTAAACCCTTTAGATTACAGTGTGGATTACGATGACAACGACCATTAAAAGGATTATTATGTGTGTAACGGTGTGTGTGTGTGTGTGTGTGTGTGTGTGTGTGTGTGTGTG
>NW_013952448.1:2243899-2260637 GCF_001266775.1 Austrofundulus limnaeus
GTGTGTGTGTGTGTGTGTGTGTGTGTGTGTGTGTGTGTGTGTGCGCGTGTGTCTGAGCAGGAAGAATTACTGATGTAACACGCTGTTTAATTCCTTCGTGTAACTGTTAGAAATTGAGCAGCAACATATCAAACTGAGAGCTCACAATAAACAGGAGGTACAAACAATTTGTTTAACTGACTAAAAAAGAAAAAAAATCACAAATTCTCAAAAGGGGAGATATACTGTACAGTTACGGTGCACTGCCTTCTCTTTGCTTCTTGTTCCTGCTATCCATATCTATCTGCCATCCTTCCATACTCTCTAATTCAGAGCAATTTTCCCATTGGATTTCTGTAAGAGGATCAGACCATTCCCTGGGAGAGCAATAAGAGGATAAATTGTGTGTGTAAGCGTGCATTTGTCTGTCTCCCCGTGACTAAATATGTCTGTTCGTGCATATGCCTGTAATTTTTGTAGGTGTTGAACTTGCTGGTCAGTTAATGTGTATTTGAAAACAAAAGGTATTTTTTTTGTTTTGTTTTTTAGCCAAACTGAACTTTTGAGTCTATATGTGAGGGAGCACCGATGTTATGTGGGCTAAGTATGTGTGGAGGAGTGTGTGAGAATGTCTACATGCCCTTAGGTTCGCCCTACATACAGAAAAGCTTTTTATTTCCCATCCAGGGACTCAGAGAGTCTTGAGTGTTCTGTTCTTAAATGTCACCATGTTCTTTTTGAAGGATGATGGGAGCTGAGACAACAAAATGATGTAGGTGATGTAAAACAAAAGAAGTACCTAATGATTTGGTGATATAGGAAACTGTCACTTATACCAAAGCCATCAAAAGTTTTCTTCTTGTTTCAGAAGCTACCAATATATACCTATTATCACTTTTTGATGAAAACCTTTTTTTTTACTTTCTTATAAAATAAAATTAGCAATTCAAAATAGAATACAATAAGGTAAGCTTAAAACACCTTGTTACTTTCAGAAATCTTTCACAAAAAATTCATAGTACTTTTACAAAATACAAGGGGGTTACCAGCAGTGGTGGAGTGGGAGGTTGGCAGAGTTAGAACAGGTACAGTCTAGTTCAGAGGTGTCCAATCCTGGTCCACGAGGGCCACTATCCTGCACCTGTTTCCCTGCTCCAACACACCTGATTCAATGACTGAATCACCTCATCAAGTCCTGCAGAAGCCTGTTAACTACCCATTCATTCGAATCAGGTGTGTTGGAGCAGAGAAACGTCTGAAACATGCAGGATAGAGGCTCTCAAGGACCAGAACTGCCCACCCCTGGTGGAAGTAGGGGGCGGGCATGGATTTTTATCTTTATTTTTATTTATTTTTTACAGGCCGGCTCTAGATGTAAAATAAACTTGAAGCTGAGTTTTTGAAACAAATTTGTGAAATTTTCTCTATACATCTAAATCCATGTAATTTACGGACAATCCGAACAACTTGACGTATTTATTCAGGGTCAGTGCAGTATTAGACCTACTACAAGTGTTAGATTAACTGAGATTTAGTCTTTATGAACAGTTGACTTAATGCTTTAAGAAAAAAAATCATAGCATTAGTCCTGTGTTTCTTGGCAGTTATATTCCTATAACTGTGATTCCAAGTATTATAACAATACTTATTATTTTGAAAAGCAGTCATAGTTCAACATTTATAAAAAGAAATAAGGACAAACAATGACTTTTAAGTTTTAGTTATTATTTGTTTTTGATCAACACATTTCGTGAAACAATGCTTTGAGCAGGACTATTTAAAACAAACTAATTGATCATGTCAAACATATAATCATTTTATTTTATTGTACTGAACTCATGTGTTTTGCATACTAACCCCAATTTGTTGCTTTGTTGCTCTGTGGTTTCTTTCAAGGCTCTGTATTACCAGGCTAGAATAACATTTTTAACATATAATTGGTGGGAAATGCAGAAAGCTTACTAAATAGATCTGTTATTGTATGAGCAAAGAACAGTGCATGAAGCAGTCAGCTGCTAATTATC
Source organism: Austrofundulus limnaeus (assembly GCF_001266775.1). NCBI lineage: Eukaryota > Metazoa > Chordata > Actinopteri > Cyprinodontiformes > Rivulidae > Austrofundulus > Austrofundulus limnaeus. Next base: position 2,245,903 of record NW_013952448.1, read on the forward strand.
CACTGGTATTGTGTATGAATGTGGTCTAATGAGCATGTTTATAAGTGGTGTTAATAAATTCTGTGAATGCAAAAAAAATGTTAAGTGATTCTTCTAACTGAGGAACTAGAACTAAAAAATACACACTTTTGCAATATTTAACATTCTTTTGGACAGTGAATCTGAAGGAAATTTTAAGAAATAGCATTTTCTGTGTCTTAACCTGTGAATATGCAATGATTGTAATAGTACTTCTTGTATTTTAATTAGTCTTTTTTTCCAACTGTAAAATTTGTTTTTAAAAAGAGGAACTAGACAGAAAAACTGAGGCAGGAAGAAAGACAAGCCAACTGTGAAAACGTCTAGAGCATTGAAAAAGAGAAAGAAAATAAAGAGCAAAAGAAAATGACAGGTAGAGGCAGAAAATTGATGGAAAAGCCCGGTGAGTTGAAGAAAGAAGGCTTTGATTCAGAGCAGCTTCGGTTCAACAGCTTTTTGAAGTCAATGCAGAGTTTTATTGGAGTTTAAAATGTGAAGATCTGCACCTCCCGTGTGCATTCTTTGATACATCTTTGACACATCTGACACAGTGAACAAAGAAATCCAATGTACTTTGATGAATTCTTTCCTTTAACAAACTCAAAGAAAATCATGTTTTATGTTAAAACAAACACATTTCAAAGACAGTAATAACAATGTGCTTTCTAAAATAATTCTAATTTCAAATCTGGTAGGCTATTATATTTAAAACTGTTACAACTTTTGCATGAGTCAGGTCCTTTTTTATTCTGGTTTTATTAACCACTAGGAAGTGAGCTTTTCAAAAAACAAATCTGACAACACGTTAGATTAAACTGTCATAACTCTGATTTCTTTGGCAGGTGTGTTTTTGTATTTCTGTACGTGGACAGATTTTGTATAACAACCTTTCTCCATGCAGACATGAACCTTGCAGGCACAGACCATTCAGAGGGTAACCACTTATTTAGAAGTCACATAATAATGTGTGAAACGCATTCATTTCTTTCTAATGTGGATCTTCCCAATATTCTACTTTTAGTCAGTATGATTATCCAGTTTTGTACTTCTAATCCTACAAGCAGACATTTCATCTGCTGTATTTCAGCAATGCTGTCAAGAATAGCAGTTCCAAAAGTTGGGTTGAGACCCCACTGTGGGTTCTGAAACATCAAAATGGAGTCTTAAATTTTCAGACTTAATTCCGTTTAAAAATGACTACTGACAACAATTCTTTTGCCTTAGTTGTTGCAAAGGGTGTGGTTAGTGTATGTAGTGGACATGTGCTTTTAAATCTTTCTTTTTCACATTTAATTATTCAGTAGGGGACTATATAAAGTGGGTGGCGGTGAGGTGGTGGTCCCCCTATTTAAAAAGGGGGACCACAGAGTGTGTTCTAAATATAGAGGGATCACACTTTTAAGCCTCCCTGGTAAGGTCTATTCAGGGGTCCTGGAGAGGAGGGTCCATTGGATTGTCAAATCTCAGATTCAGGAAGAGCAGTGTGGTTTCCGTCCTGGTCGTGGAACAGAGGACCAGTTCTACACCCTCAGAAGGGTCCTGGAGGGTGCATGGGAGTTCACTCAACCAGTCTATGTGTGTTTTGTGGACTTGGAGAAGGCGTTTGACCGTGTCCCTCAGGGACTCCTGTGGGGGGTACTCCCGGGGTATGGAGTACCAGGCCCATTGATACGGGCTGTTAGGTCCCTGTACAACCGGTGCCAGAGCTTGGTCCGCATTGCCGGTAGTAAGTCGGACTCATTTCCAGTGAGAGTTGGACTCCGCCAAGGTTGCCCTTTGTCACCGATTCTGTTCATAACTTTTATGGACAGAATTTCTAGGCGCAGCTGAGGTGTTGAGGGGATCCGTTTTGATGACCCTAGGGTTGCAGCTTTTTGCGGATGATGTGGTCCTATTGATTTCATCAGATCGTGATCTCCAGCTCTCACTGGAGTGGTTCACAGCCGAGTGTGAAGTGGCCAGGATGGGGATCAGTGCCTCCAAATCCGAGACCATGGTCTTAAGCCGGAAAAGAGTAGGGTGCCTTGTCCGGGTCGGGGAGAAGGTCCTGCCCCAAATGGAGGAGTTTAAGTATAACGGGGTCTTGTTCCTGAATGAGGGAAGAATGGAGCGGGAGATCGATAGGCGGATCAGTGCTGCAACTGCAGTGATGCGGGCGCTGTACCGGTCTGTCGTGGTGAAGCGAGAGCTGAGCCAGAAGGCAAAGCTCTCAGTTTACCAGTCGGTCTATGCTCCTACCCTCATCTATGGCCATGAACTTTGGGTAGTGATCAAAAGAACAAAATCGCGGATAGAAGCGGCCGAAATGAGTTTCCTCCGCAGGGTGTCTGGGCTCTCCCTTAGAGATAGGGTGAGAAGCTCGGTCATCCGGGAGGGACTCAGAGTAGAGCCACTGCTCCTCCACGTCGAGAGGAGCCAGTTGAGGTGGCTCGGGTATCTGGATGCCTCCTGGATGCCTCCTTGGTGAGGTGTTCCGGGCACGTCACACTGGAAGGAGACCCAGAGGAAGACCCAGGACACGCTGGAGGGACTATGTTTCTCGGCTGGCCTGGGAACACCTTGGGATTCCCCCAGACGAGCTGGCCCAAGCGGCTGGGGAGAGGGAAGTCTGGGTCTCTCTGCTTAGGCTGCTGCCCCCGTGACCCGACTCCGGATAAGCAGAAGAAAATGTGAGGACAGACGGGCTATATAAAGTGGAACTGCAATGCTTTGGTCAAAAATCCTGGTTATTTTAGCTTCACAAGCCCCTCTTTCACCCCTGTCCTGAGGTGCATCTGAGAGCAACTCGTTTTGAGACAGAATTTTTTATTTACAAATTGATCAAAAAATGTCAACAAGAGAAGACTTTTCCATCCAGCCTTACATGTTGGAGCCAGAGTCTGACCCAGAGCAAGAGCAGAATGAAGACAACTAATCACCTTTAAATGATGGCATCGCAATAGTGTAGTCCATGACCTTGTTAAGCAGTTCGGCAGCTAAATTACTATGACATTATTGTTCAAAAAAGGCAATAGAAAATAAAGGAAAATTAATGGATTAAAAACTACAACCCAAACAGAATATAAAGACAGCTATGCAGAGATTAACTTAAACTTTTCTGCACTCCTAGAGACCCCAAGTACACAACAAAATGTATTCAAGGGCTTAAAAAGTATATTTTGCATGATTTTTTTCCTTTAAAAATAGATGAAATTCAGCCACATGAAGATTTGTACTTTGCCCTTGTTTATTTTACCTAATCCTGATGTTTATCACCCCAAAATAATTGGGGGCACAAGTCTCTGTTACTGCTATTTTGTGGGTCAAAAGATGAAAAGTTTAGGAACAAAAGGTCGAGAACACATAAGCTCACAAAGCTACTGATCACAGAACACCCTTCATATTTGAAACAACTTTCTCACTACAAAAACCCTGGTCAGACACACAGCTTTGTGTGTGCATAATGCCCAACACTCAACCCAACTCAGATGAACTTGTGAGAAAATCAAATATTTTAAACACATACTATTGTAGAGACAGAAAAAAACTTTCTGTTCATCTTCTTCCTCCATTCATCACAGTGTATCCCCTTGGGTTTAATTATGAGTCCTAATTACCAGCTTTTTATTGCAAAGCTATGAAAATAAAGAGCAGGATTAATTTCCATCATTTCACCAATTAAACGAAAACAGCTCTTGTTTTATTTAAGGGTAAATTAACGTGAAACCAGAAAACACAGCACAGCTCCAAATCCACTCATTCTCTGAAACAGCCTCTTTATGTGTCTGAGTGTACAGAATCCATGGGATCATTAAAACATGTGTTTAACACCGGAAATACAATGTCTGTGTAAGAATACAATGTCTGTAAAGAAATTTTTTTCACTTCCACGCAAATCCATCTTTCGTTTTCCTCTCTGAACTTTTCTCTTCACCTCTTTCTTCCTGCTCTGTCTGTCCGGTGTTTGATCTCGTCATAACACCATACAGGTGTATAATTCTCCAAATGCCTATTTTAAAGATGAAACATCTTGACTCTCTCAAAAAAAAAAGTGCAATTTTATCGGATAGATGCAGTGTGAAGTGGGAAACCACGGTGACCCCAAATAAATCATCAGCTCAGACTTGCTGCTACGTATCACACTCTTCCGCTCTGACAAAAATGCAAGCAGTTGGATTCTGAGGAAGAGATGGCAAGATAACGTGCCAAAAGAGTGGGGAATGAAAATGCTCAGGGGAAAATCAGTGTGAAGAGCTAGATTGGAGAATGCACTAATACCAAATATCAGGACTTACATGCTTCTTCTGATCAGGTTGGGTGAGGTTACTGCAGAAAAACTGGAAAGCACTAAAAACGTTTACTGACGGTCACACACGCAACACACAAATAGAGCACCCACGCATGCACATAGCCATTCACATAAACACAGGCGCATGCACCGCATGTAGTATCATCCCTGCTGCTATGCTGGATTTATCCAAATATGGCAGGGAAAATTTCCATGGCAACAGCAGACAGAAGGGGTACAGACTTATGTGGGATGATCTCTAGAGAAAGTCTCCTTGACTTTTGATTCAAACTATTCATTTTCAATTCATTCAGTGTCGCGGCCATTCTTTCAACACCTGCCTCTTAAAAAAATAAAATAAAAAAATACAGACAGTGCAGCTTTAGTTACATGTTGGCTGGTGAACCATCTGCTAAGCTTTAACCACAGCTGATACATTTGTCGTCACTGGTTTTAACTCATTATGTAGTAAAATTCTTATTTTTCCTTTCCACCAATGTTTTATCTCATTTATTCTTTTTAATAACCTCATCGAGTATCTGTACAAAATTAGGCCAAATAGCTGGCCGTGAAACGCAGCATACCAGCTACAGCGAATGAGAAAACACGTTCGTTTATAAATTGCACTAATGATGTACACCAACAAGTCAGACAGGGCATGCCGTGCTTGAGAGGAACATTTTTATCAAAGTGAAATAACCAACCATAAAATAAAGGGATGTCTCTATTAGGTCACCGCATCAGTCGTGGCCATTAAACCAAGCCGCCCTGCATCGTACGGAGAGTTCAAAGATGTGGAGAATGAAACATAAGATTTTATCTAAATGTATCTAACACGGATGATCCATCATTAGTAAGACTTCATCTGAGTTTCAGTAAAGAGAGGATCTCCTAAATAAAGGCAATTAAAAGAGAATCTATTTAAAACCAAATGACAAGACAGAGGGCACATTAAACATGTGTGTGTATGTGTGTAGGGACTGGGATGGTATCTATGTCTCCAATGTGGCAACAGTTATTTATCTCAGCCCAGCTACTCATTAATGGGTCTGTAGCTCTCTGGCACCACAAGGATTTATAGGACCACAGCAATCAATACACTGAGGCAGAAAAGTGTGTCTGTGTCTCTACACAGTTGAGCGTGCACGTTTGTTTGTGTGACTTAGTTTTTGGTTAGTGAGCCCGAGGACCGGATTTGGGTATTTAGGATTTTCCGTAAAAGGGATAGAACAGAACAAAACAAAAGACCTATGACATGGACCACTTTAAAACAAAGCAATTGTAATTATTCACATAGAAGGGGAACAAAAGCTTGGCAATGCTACAGTTTCTCAACAAAAAATCATTTACCTTAGTGCTTCTTTAAAGACACAGTGTGTAGGATTTTGTCAATTCTTTTAGCCGAAATTGAAATAATCACTAATGACAATTATAAAAAAAAAAACATGTATAATCATTGCAGACAAAGACCTTGTTTTATTATTTTTACCTTATAAAAAGCTGTTTATATCTCCATGGTCGCGGGTCGCCACACAGGCAGCCGCCATCTTGCACCGCCATCTTGCACCGCCATCTTGTCTACGAAGGCTCATGAAGGACAAACTGCGGTGGCGGTGTCAAAAACGGTTTTAGTTGTAATACTATAAATGTAATATTTGTTGTCTTTGTCTGTCATTGTAGCTGGGATAATTTTACTTATTAAAGCTCATAATCTTACCACTTGAAACATCACTAGCCCTGAAGCTGCTGGTAGACATCGCGGTTGGAATTATCAAAGGTTTTTGACACCTGAGAGACACCATAGCAACTCCTTTGTGTTTGGAAGGGGGTGGGGGTGGGGGGAGGACCAGGGAGGATGATTCATCCACTAGATGTCGCTGAAAACAACAAATCCTACACACTGTGCCTTTAAAGGATAATGTAAATGCACAGTTGATGCTGAATTTTAATACAATCCATAGTGCAGACATACTGTCTCAAACCTAAGCTTATATTATGTTCAGCAAACCATACATTTTTGTTCATCTAGCAAAACGCATTATTTTTTCCTTATGTAAATGTGTATTACCATCTGCTGGCAGTACTGTATGCAGACTACTTAATCTGCTCCACCATAGTAATAGAAAAATATCTGTGGATTTCTGCAGAGATGTTGCAAGAACTCAATTACTATCAATAGTGTAAAATGGGGAACGACTTGTGAAATAGCTGTGATCAAATGTAAACATCAGTTTAAACAGATGTGACATAAACTGACGTTAAAACATTTTTTTCTCCACGGAACATAAAGTATTAAGGTAAACACCAAGCTGAGCTGCTGCTTCAGACAAGCTTTACATTACATTCATTACTAGTGCTGTCCCAATACCTGCATTTTTACAAGTTCGTTTACTCATTCAAAACGCCCCGATACCTGGAACCGATACCATTCATTTTGAGGGGACATTTAAAATGCAACCTCCATTGGAATCCAGTGTGAATGCTTGATGCTGTCGATGCGATACACACTTCCAGCATGCTGTTTATAGGAGGAAACAGGACTTTACGTATGGATGCTGAATGTTAGCATGTCAGTTCTGAAGTTGCAGTACAATCAGAGCCGGTGTAAAAAAAATGATCCAACATGCTTGTTTAGCCCAACAAAATCTGAGGTACAAGTACTGGCAGGAAAAATACAGTAAGGGAGAATCCCCGCTGTTTTCCACCATGTGGCACTTCTGTCTTTTCATGTAGCTAAAACACAATTTCAGGATTCAACATTTGCCAAGTTTTTCTAAACTCTCAGTGCAGAGAAGCAGAATAATCTGTTTCATCATCATCTGTATGCTCCTGTGGTAATGTAATTATCCTGATGTTAAATGAGTGTCTGCCCAACTGGCTTCATCAGATGGTTCTTCCACAGACCCCCAGTGAGCGGGGCACCCACCCATGACCAGCTCTAATTTGTAACTGCGGTCGGTTTATGATATCGATGCTAATAAAAGCTGATATTCAATTAACTGACCGAATGAGAGCCGACTGGCCAGGGACAGGGGACCAAAAGCAATAAACTATTCATTTTAACAAATCATTAAGTTTGACTTTTAACAAGTGACATGACAAATAAATTAGCTTCAGCAGATTTAATGGTTTTGCTTGTATAAGTTAAACTGAAAAGCCAGCAGCAGTGTTGACATTGTGGTAAATAAATAAAGGAAACTGGGACCATGCAACAAGTTGATCGGACTTTTCCCAATAAACTTTCTGCCAGCTTACATTTCCAGATAACTTTACAAACATGAACCAAGTTGTTCAAATGGCCCCTGCTTTGCTATAGATTTGATTACAACCCGATCTATCTTGTCGACCTTCTGTGTGCATTTCAACATGAAAAAGAGAATTTTCTTTGTAAGTTTAACTGTGGTCATTACAGAGATTTATAAAGATGCTTGTATGGCTTCAGTTATGTCAAATCTGCAGAATCTGATCACTGACAGAACAGCAGAAAAAGATTCTGCTTTTAACAATGGAAGAAACACTTTTGCTTTTCTCCAGCTTGTCCTTTTTGACCTGACTAATTAAATTTTCCTTGTTTACCCAGTCACCTAGTAAATTATACATATTTTAAAAAAACTTCAGTTTTTCTAATGTTGCACCTTTTTATGATCTGTATCCCTTTACTTTTACTGGCTATACAGATAAGGTGTTTAAATTTTTACCTCAGTTGATGGAAGACGATGCTGATGCTGATGCTGATGCTGATGAGGAGAACGATGAGTGAGATGAGTGAGATGATAATGAGCATCATGCTGGCGATGACAACACAAATGATGATTTAATTACAGACTGAGGAGAAGTAGAATTGAAAAGTATTACTCTTTTGGCATTTCAATGATAATCACATGATGCTGTTTCTGTCAGTTTAAAAACCTATTTTGTTCTATGTAGACTGTTTGACACAGGTACTCAAATTATTCAGCTTATGTTAAATATATGGTTGGAAAGACAACTAAAACTCTTAAAGCCGTGATGCTGTCTTCATATGGATGCATAAAAATACAGAAAATAAATGTTTATTTAGGGGCTTATTTGTGCAAATAAACTGTAGAGGAATACATTGGACTAAATAAAGTGGAATCCATTTCAAATATCCTTTTTTTCAGGAGGGGGGGGGGGTATTTTTTTGAAAAATGCACATTAACCATAAAGCTACACTGCAAAAACTGTCCACCTAACCAAGTTTTAAAATCTTATATCAGCAAAAAAGTCTTTTTGATCTTGTTTTGAGACTGATTTACTAAACAAGAACTGATTGTGTGAGAATAATAATCTTGTTTTCAGAATGTGTAAGATTATTTGTCTTGTTAGTCTGAAAATTTGACTCAAGTTAAGTCAAAAATTTCTGCCAGTGGAGTAAGAAAATTTTACTTAGTAAGATTCTTGAAATAAGAAAAAACTGAGTCAAATCAAGTATTTCAAGAATCTTACCAAGTAAAATTTTCTTACTCCACTGGCAGAAATTTTTGACTTAACTTGAGTCAAATTTTCAGACTAACAAGACAAATAATCTTACACATTCTGAAAACAAGATTATTATTCTCACACAATCAGTTCTTGTTTAGTAAATCAGTCTCAAAACAAGATCAAAAAGACGTTTTTGGCTGGATATAAGGTTTTAAAACTTGGTTAGGTGGTCAGTTTTTGCAGTGTACTTTGCCCATGTCTTTAAAATGTGTCAAACTCAAGGCCCGTGGGCCAAATGTGGCCGCATTTATGAGGCCCGTAAGAACTTTAAGGATGTATTGATGTCTTAAAATAGGTTTGTGCTTCTTTAAAGCCAGCACTGACCAGGAACTACATCTAATGCATGCTGATTATTTTACCCACAAAACAACAACATCCTACCACTAGTTGGAGGTACACAAAAGTAGCTGGCAGCCAGCAAAATTTGACCTGTAAAATCTCCATTTTGCTCCACTTTCACTAGCTACTTTTGCTGTGGTCCAGTCATAGTGGGAAGCGGAAATTTCCCATATACAAGTCAAAAATTCAAACTGGAAAGCCGCTCCAGTGAGAGTGCAGAACTCAAGGCCATTACCAACAGTGAGAAGGACTCTCTTACTTTTACTTTTAATAGTATTTATTTCTTTCACATTTAGTCAGTTGTAAACTATGCACAAAATACCACATAGAGCTCAGGCATTGTTCGTTAGCGGTGCTCATCTGTAGCTATAAGACAAGAAACAAGAAGTTTCGTGTTCTAGTCGTAGTTAAACACGAAATGTAAACGTTAATAACTGGTTCTTTGAGAGCCGCCATAATTCTCATGTGGCCCTCACTGAAAATGAGTTTGACCACCCTGCTTTAAAATATTAGTTTTGTTTACCGTGCAGGGTTTTTGTCTGTTTATTCTGTGTAGCCTTTCTTTAAAGCTTTGCAGGATGTACAGGCAGTGGAATTTTCTCTTGTGAGGAAACAACGTACATCATAGATCTGTCAACACAACAAAAGAAAACTCTTTTAGAGCCAAACTGACCTGCCGACAAGGAGGAACTCTCCAACCAGCCCCTGACGTCTCATAGCCATGAGGATATTGCGGACAGTCATGCCTTCACAGAAACATGCCACCACTCTGGCCTTGGGCAGGTGTGCCCTCAGTCTCTCCAGCAGACGATCAAAGCTCTGCTCGCCGGCGTTGCTCCAGATTTTGCCTGAGGGGGATAAAAAAGCCAAACGCGTTAAACAAATATAAGTCTGTGACCCATCTGATTTATTTATACCTCTGTTTCTTCATCTGAAGAGTTTCTGTTTTTGTAGTAGTAGCACGTCTTTTATTTGGCTCCGGTGCCAAGCACCTGACACGTATGTGAAGTGGAAACCTTCTCTGAGGATTAAAACTCTTGTTTTACAACATGACTTTAATTACAAGATACCCCTCATGTCTCTTGTCTGCTGGAAGTAATTAAAAATTATGTGCAATTCCATTAGCGTTGACAACATTAGGTGTGGGAGTAAATGGACAAAAACAATAACTGTCAAGTGTGCTCGTCTCTATGCTAAAACAGCACTTCTCAGTGGGTGTAAAAATGTTAGCAGTTTTAGTGTTTTCTTCAAATCAATAATAAACTACTCTGCACTTTTTTTGTAATTTGAATGAATACACAGCATAGGCATAATTAAGACAGATATTGCTGAATGTCCTGTTGTTATTTTTATTTTATCTCCTACCTGAGTGGGCGATGCAGATGCCCTCTTTAGCCGCCATGTCCTTAAACGCTTCCATCCCACTCTCACCATAGTTGCCTGGAATAATTGCAAAACAGGACACAGGTTAAAACACAATGGGTTTGTGGTGAAACTTTAACAACAGCTTGTAGAGAAAAATGATTGAATGAATGGATGGAGCAGAGAAAAGTTGGCAAAGATGAGATTTAGAAAAAAATATATAAACATTTCAACTCGAAATCCTCGTCATTTAAAAAAAACTGTTTCCACTGTAACTTGTCTGCTTCTGGGCCACCCGTAGCAGCTCAAATGTCTGTCAGAGAAAGCATATCCCCAATGTGGCACCCCTTTCTTTGCCAGAGAAAGTGGGTGACCTGAAATTTATGCTAATGGAGGGTTGTGCACATTGGCAAAGAAAACGATAGGAATCCCCTCTCTAATTTCCAATTCTCTCTACTTTTATCTTCTTCCCTTGTTTTGTACTCATCAAAAAATATAAAAGCCCTCAAACTCTTTTTTTTTGTGTCTTTTTAATACCTGATGTGTTTGCGGTATGTGATTAGCATCCAACTGCACAGATCAATGACACCAAATTAGAGCCTGGCATCACTGATCTGTGCACTACAAAAACTGACGATGAGGAAGATGAACAGGTTAAAGACAAAGCAGAGACGTCCAGCGAGAAGAAACCAGGGATGACGAATCGTTACGCAAAAAGAAAGCATAGACAGAAGAGAAGGAGAGAGATGGAGATGAAACACCGACAAAGAGCAGATAAGGGTCCATAAAGCCAGTCCACGGTACATTTCAGTGTGTAGTCAGGCCAGTGCTGAGGGCTGGTGGAGTGAAGTGTAAAGTCCTGTAATTAGTGTCTCAGTGAGACGAGTGGGAGACAGATGGTACAGACCGTCCTTCCCCCTGTGCACTTTCAAACGCACACATGCCCACACACACATTCACACTGGCACCATTAACATAATCTATAGAGCTTGTAACCTTCTTCGCTCAGGCCTCGGCAGAGATTTATGCGTGTGACTTCTTTCTCTTTCTATCAGCCGAGGAACTTTTCTTCTCAGGTTCTGACTCTCAAACACACACGACCCGTCTTCTGTGATGTTCAACAGTATCAGCATGCTGTCCCACAAACACACCTCTGCCTTTAAAACAAGCCACACGCCTTGTCCACAAACCCTTTCATCAACCTGTCAGTGAGGTTTAATCCAGTCTTTTTAACTATTCTGTCCCGAAAAATAACTTCATTTGCTAGTTTTGCCTCTTTTTTTTTTTTTCAGTAGACACAACTTCATGTTGATTTATTCATTTGAGAGTTGGGGACTGTTTGGAGAAAAAATAATTTACATAATATACAAGTCAACACAAAGGTGCTAATGGAAAAATCTATGCATAATTTTTGTAAATAACAAACCCACAAGAAAAACTGAGCAACAAGCATTTCAGACCAAATGTAGAAAAAGATATTTTGTAGAATTTGTGCTGATTAATGGGTGAACAGAAAACACCTGGGAGAGCGAGATCTGATCCCTGCTAATGTCTGTTCAGTGTCAGCAAAAGAAGGAACGACAGGTCTGTATTTTAGCTATTTTGTGCATTTTAAACATCTTTTTCCAGACTTTCAAGTAAAAACCTTAAATAAATTAATATTTCTTCCCTTTATGTTCTACACAACACCCTTCACTCTCTTATTTAATTATTTCTCCTCATTTACAGCAACATAACAATGTTTAACTGAATGGAAATATATTTTTGAACTAAGCAACACTTTGGTTTAGAGACATTAGTGGTTATTTTCATCTCTCGTTTTGAAACTCTCCTTCTAAACCACCTAATGGTAGGTAATCATTTACAGCATCTCTATTAGATATTTATCTTCCTCCCCAACTTTGTCTTTCTTTTCTGTTCCTCTGTTCCTCCTGTCTAAGCCTGACCCAGAGAAAAAGGTTGCAAACCTGTCATTTGTATTAAAGGCACCTCTGCTGTCTCCTATTAGTCCTGACCTTTGTTGTTCCCTTATCTTCTTCCAGATCCCCTCAAATCCTACATCACAGCTGCTGTGCTTCTGAAGAACAGTCCTTGAAAGCAGTATTTGGCAGTATTTAGCAGTTTTTGGCAGTATTTAGAAGAGCATTTTCACTTGAAAAAAATTAACTGTAAATTTAACACTAAGCTTTTTCTTGCAGCTGCTGCTCTTCACTGTCTCACTGTGATTGATTAATTATGAACAAACATGGTCGACCGCCAATTTATTTAAATTGCCAAAACTGACTGATAAAAATCAGTTGACTTTCACCATTTATTACTGTAGTAGGCATTTAGTTTTGCATTCTTATTTCCCATATTTGAATGTGTAATCACTTGTTAAGAGTGTTATTAAAACACAACAACACAGTGTGTGATTCCCAAACCCCTCATAAACTGGCCCGTGAACTCAAGCCATTCATTTCTCCAAAAAAGAAAAGGAAAAAAAGAGGAAAAAAATGTTATAAGCTGACAGAAACCAAATCAGATAAAACTAAATAAAAGAAAGAGATACAGAAACCACAGGATCAACATCAACAAACAAGACATTCGAAAATGAGAAAAAGACTAGAAGAAAGCCAAAGTAAAGAGAATGACATGAAGAGAAAGTTGATTATTGGGTATTGATCAGCTGTAAGAGTGTGGTTTGTTGACACCAATAAAACCCACTGAGCTAAACTGAGAAACAGAGTAACAACAAAGGGATTTGGTGTAACGCCGGGTGATTACACGTGTGAATAATCATTACCGTAGTTTGTTTATGACTCGACTAATAATAGGTTGGGATTAAACGCTGAGACTAAATATTCACACTTGAACTGCGGTACATGTAAAGGTTGCTGCGATACTATAATTTTCAACTTAGTGCCGTACTCAATGCAATTTCCATGGGAGCAAAAAGGACTAATTAGGATAAATAAAAGTTAAATAAGCGGGGTTTCTAAAACATTTTTTTCTGCAGCAGCAGAACTGGTGTTCATTTCAGTAGAGCCTGCATAAAATTTCAGAGATCTGCTTGAGCTTTTTGGCAACACAGTACTGATTTTTTTAAATAACTGAACAATTTACAAAGCTTACAAAACTCTTGTTTTATTTGAGAAGCAAAATGTCACAAGATGAAGCAATTTTCCTAGTATTCTTTCCCTTTCATTAAAAACAAACAGGTCTTTCCAAGGCTCCATTGCCAATTCATGACTGAAGTACTCGTCGGTAAAGCAGTTCAGATGGAATAAACATTAATGCATCGAGTAGCTCGTTAGCTGCTCTTTGAACTGTGGAGCGCACAATTATGTGTAGCAACACAAACATTGGTCGAGAAAACAACTATGAAGTAAACAGCTTTCTGATGCAAGAGTGTTGACATGCTAAAAAAAAAATTCTGTAGTGTTTGCTCGGACGGTTTGAACTTTTTTCAGTTTGAGACATTTCCGATGCGTAAACCTGCTCGTCTTTTTTGTTCTCTCTGCATTAGTTACAGCTCTGCATTTTATTTGAGATTTTTAGTCATCCCTATAAAGATATACATGGAGCAGACATGTCCTGTTTTATGCTGTGGATACAATTTAATTTGAACAGTTTACAGTACACCCTCTACACACACACCAGTGTTTTCATACACACACATCTTTTATTTGCGTGGTTTTCTGCCTATTTTATATGCTTCCAATGTTTTCTATTCTCTAGTTTCATTCCCATTTATCTCCAAACTTTCCTTTTTCTTCCTCAGTAACACGGTTTTTCCCACCAATTTACATTTGAAATTAATTCATATCCTTAATTTTTCTATTTTATTTTTGCCACCCTTTTGTTCTTGCTTTTGGTGCCACAGAAATCTAGCATTTTACAAAGGACCACCCAGTGCTAAATAATAAATACAAGGGTAAAATTTTCTCACTGAGCTCAGAGATTACCACTTCTCTGGTGAACTTACATACATATGTTTGGCACACGAATGCAAACACGTGTGAAAATCCGATAAAGAAAACTTCCTCTTCTTTATGCAAAGCTGTTAATATACAGTGTATATATATATATATATATATTTTTTTTTTTCAAGCTCACAAAAAACAGTTACTATATATGGAGATCAGTCAGATGGGAAATAAATAAATGTTACAGTGGTTTGCAAAAGTATTCATACCCCTTGAACTTTTCCATATTTTGTCACATTACAACCACAAACATAAATATATTTCACTGGAATTTAATG
>NW_013952448.1:2261935-2280631 GCF_001266775.1 Austrofundulus limnaeus
CATTAAATTCCAGTGAAATATATTTATGTTTGTGGTTGTAATGTGACAAAATATGGAAAAGTTCAAGGGGTATGAATACTTTTGCAAACCACTGTATAAGCAAGACAAACGGCATTTCCGACAATAAATTCCAAATATGCTGTGTGATTTGTATGCAATTCTTATTTTGTTTTAACCAATTCAAACTAAATGTTAGAACTGTATTAGACATGCACCTGCACTGATTTCCTTATTTTTGCAAGACTGGAGATCGGCCGATACTAAGATAAGATCGATGCAAAAGATCAGCTTCTCGTCTACCTCCTTAAAGGTCTGACAATCAGCCACTGTCTCATTTTGCTCTGCTGTTAGCATGACCTCATGTCCAGTTAAACAAGTTTGTATTGTTTCAAGGGCATTGTTCAATGTTTTCCAATAAAATAAGATCAGAATCAGAAATGTTAATTATATTTTACGGTGCTTTTATTGTCTTAATTTATAGTTCCAAATTGACTTTTACAATTAGGTTTGTAGTTGTGATTTTTTTTCCTGTGGCACTACAGATATGATAAGAACCATCCTGCCAGAGGCCATGATGAACTTAGACATGGTTCCAAGTTGGTATCTATTTAGGTCAGTCTCACCCTCTGGAAAGTGAAGAACTGACTATATTAAGCCAACACATGCAGTCCACCCAAACTAAACGTGTGCAGCCTTCGGATACAATGCTACAAGTAGATCAAACGCCGTCTGCTAACTGCATGAGCCGAGAGAGGCCATTGACAACCAATTCCGTGACAAGAAAGGCAAAACGTGAAAAGTATGGGCAGTAGCTGTGGTGCAAATGTTAGGTGTTAGGAGCACATCTTTGTCTGTCATGACTTGCATTTTCCAAAGCAAAGTGATGAATCCCCCAAAACAGAGTACGCCACACCTAAGAGCGCATCCAACTCCATACAAGTGTTTAACTGTGACATTCACGTGCCTTTTGGACACAGTGAAATAATAGAATCAACTCTTTTCCAAAGACCATGTCATGTTTAGAGGAAGGAAACCTGTTAGTCCCACAAACATATTAGAATTTAATTCCTGTGGGATATATTGCAAGGTTGTACTGAAATCATTGTGAGCAGAAAGCTGGTTTTATGCTCTTGTGAGTCTCTGAGTGACTCTCCTTTACACGCTGCACAATCACTCCTCACTCAGCCTGAGATCAGGTAGTGGTCACTGTGTGGGTAGAACTCCTAGACGAGCCTGAACTCTCCAAACTCCTATCTTGCTCTGAGGAGAGTTTGAGCTCACGCCGTCTCTTAGCTGCAGCTCCACTTGTCTTCCTCATCACTAGAAGTAATGCCGGGGCTTTCCTCTGACAGCTTGAAAGACAAAGCACCTTCTGAACCAAAGTCTGCAGCTGGAAATAACTGGCAACTTTCTGGGTACCTTTCTGTTCACCCAGTTACTGCCAAGAAACGTATATGCCCTCTTTCCCAGCAGAAAAACTAAAGCTCACTGCATCACACGAGAAGACATTACATGAATGTCTGAATAAAAAGGTCAAAGAAAAACACAAAAAACAATGCAGAACCAAGACAATCTTACAAGTAGCTATAAATAGTATTATTTATGCATTTTAAAACAAAATATCACCTCTTTAACCACTAAGGCTTAATAACCTCTGAACCTTTCACACAAACAAAATGCAGCACAAATAGCAACAAATT
Organism: Austrofundulus limnaeus; assembly: GCF_001266775.1. Classification (NCBI taxonomy): domain Eukaryota; kingdom Metazoa; phylum Chordata; class Actinopteri; order Cyprinodontiformes; family Rivulidae; genus Austrofundulus; species Austrofundulus limnaeus. The sequence continues at coordinate 2,263,636 of NW_013952448.1, forward strand.
TTAATACAAATATCTATATTTTTATAGTACATTTTACTAGGGTTAGGTAAAACCTTATTGTGTGCAATTAATCATAAGAAAAACTGTCTCTGATTAATATTTGGCGCATTGCAATTACTGTGATCAGTGCTGTGTGATGATGTATTTTTTTGTGTGCACTCTCACTATCAAGTGCACAAGAGCCCATAGCATAAGAATGGCAGGAGGCAGCAGTAGAATAGAATAGAATAGAATAGAATAGAATAGAATAGAATAGAATAGAATAGAATAGAATAGAATAGAATAGAATAGAATAGAAACAGCCGTGGGGAAATTCAAGTACATCGGAGTACAAGGAATACGAGAAAATGCACTCTGTCAATCTGTCAATTAAAGACATGCTGCCCTCCACATTGTGAAAAACATTTAATAGCCTACTATTTAAAACTTTTAAAATAAAGAAATGAATTTGACTGATACTTTGTAAGTATAATTCTAGAACACAGGGTCACAAACATGCAAGTGCATTTGTCATCTGTTAATCGATAATAACAAATACATTTTTATCCCATATCATATGCTTCACACAGTTCAGCATCAATAACTCTGCTTAGCCAAATATTTTTCATCTCATTAAAACTTATATGCATCACCTGCTCCTGCTCATTCTCACCACCTCATCACAACTCTGTCACACCGATGATGCATCGATTCATCCAGAACAAGACTACTTCGACTCCTTACAAGCAGAGTTTGATATCAGAATCCACGGCCCTTCATGTGGAAATATTGATTTGTGCATGTTTTTGGGGACATTTTGTTTGAACACACACTACATTGTTCCTGCTTCAGGCCAACGTTGTAAATAAGAAACTGTTCTTAATGTTTTGCCTGTTGAAATAAAGCTTAAATAAAATAAAATAAATAAATGTTCAGGTAGTTGTCACATGTCCTTTTGGTTGACCATTCGGCTTTACCACAGTCATATTTATAGAACAAATGAATACACATAACTCTTAGTTTGTTTCTCTGACGGCTCTTTAATTGTTTTCCCTCTGTTGTTCTTCACTGATTTGAGGATTTATTTTGAGAAGTACTCAGAAGCCACTGGCACCTGACACAATCTTTGTTGGCTTTCTGGCACAGCTACTTTTCTTGTGACCTTTTTGTTCCAACTATCCCGCAACCATTACCTGCTAATCTACTTCCCTACTTTTGGACACCACTGTTTCATCATCTTTTTGACATCAAGCTGGCCTCAATTCAGTGACGGTAATTTAATTCTTACCACATTTTTCTTCATAAGCTGAAAACTTGTCTCTTTACAAAAAACAATTCACCCTCCTTCTCTGCTGCAGTAACGTCACTACAGTGCTGCAGATCTCATCAGTTACATTTCTCTCTCTTCTCTCTCTTCTTTTCTTTGAACTGATGAAGCACTTCTGTCTGGATGTAAAGAAAACTTTTTTAGGCTTCATGGTGCAGATTTACTAGAAACTTGATTCTCCACTTTTTTTGCACAAATTGCACTGACAAAATTATATTTACAGGATTTCTACTGTAATTTATGCTGAATCACATTTGTCATGATACAGTTACATTGAAGTTCCAAATATAAGCAAGCTTACATACAAAGTCAAAACCGTGTTATTGCTATAATTAAGTAGAATTAAAATTGACTTAAATTTTTAACATTGTGAGTTTGTTTGGGTTTTTTTTGGGGGGGTGATTAATGTTTAAATAGAGAAACACATCTTTGTTGTAATCTGGGGCACACAAATGTTTGTTTTTTAGTGTTTTAGTTTTTTAGTGTTAATAATATTTAAATTTAAAAACACACATATACAGCACACAGGTGTGGGCCAGATCTGGACTCAAGCTGACACTGCTGGCATGGCAAATGCTTTGTCAACCATTTGTGCGCCAGGTCTGGCAATGATGGCACTGTTTTAAGATGGTATGTTTTATTTATTTGTTTGTTTGTTTGTTTGTTTGTTTGTTTGTTAATTTATTTATTTATTTATTTATTTATTTATTTATTTATTTATTTATTTGTTTTGTTTTGTTTTGTTTTGTTTTGTTTTGTTTTGTTTTGTTTGCGGTGCTGGTTCATGCATGGACCACCTCTGGCACATTGCATCTTGGCCACCAAAGGGCCGTCATTCTTTGCAGTATCTGGGCTAAGCGTTATGTCGGCCAGAAGTGGGCTAGACAGATTTTAACATGTGGGCGGAGTCCATCTCACCAAAACTCAAACAGGCTGTGCATGCTCTGAAGGAAAAAGCAGCAGTTTGGTCACGCGCAGAAAGCTGGACACATCGTTACAAACAGTCCCGGAGAGGTCAGGGGTGTGGTGAGAGGGTGTGGGTGATGGTGTAAAAGCTTTGTTGTCTTCCCTGGCTGCAGTGATATGATCACATGTGCACTTGTAGAGACACCGCTGCTCGCTCAGGACAGGACCTGTAGAATGATTGGTGCTTTCACCTGCTATCTCTCACTTAGTTGTGACACACCTTGCTCTGTCCTGATTGGGTAAAACCATGGCTCTGGTTTTTACTTTATTCGTCAAAAGCAGTGCCAGTTTGATCCCTGTATCATAATTAGATCAGATGAGACCACAACAATAAAACACTTCCTTGCTGGCCATGTACAACATGACAGAAATCCATCATGGCAGCTTTAATCCCTGCAGGATGATATTTGGAAGGTGTTACATTTAAAAAGATGTGAGTGAACAAACTTGAGGAACAAAGATGGGTAAAAAAAATAGTGAAAAAGCCACACAGACCAATTTTGGTAACGCTTTCTTTTACGGTACCTTTATTACCATGTAATTACAAGGTAATAGAATGTAATTAAATGTAATTACTACCTTATTACCATGTACTTACAAGGTAATAGAATGTAATTAAATGTACTTACTACCTTATTACATGTAATTACAAGGTAATAAAATGTATTTAAATGTAATTACTACCTTATTACCATGTAATTACAAGGTAATAAAATGTAATTAAATGTAATTACTACCTTATTACCATGTAATTACAAGGTAATTAAATGTAATTACTACCTTATTACCATGTAATTACGTGGTAATTAGAGTACAATTTTACTGTGTAATTAATTGTCTTCAGTAATGTAGCACTTACCTGGTAATGTATTACAATTCATCATGTAACACCCAAATAAGTAATAGGTAATTTGGACAGTTTTAAAGTTATATTTTATTGCAATTAACCACTAACCCCCAAATTTTGTTGCATTCTTTTGGTTATAAATATAGTGTTGAGTTACTATCGAAAAGTAATTTGATTGGAGTTACCCAATAAAGGTAGTTTTACTAACAGTAGTTTTTTGGTACCTTAATTACCATGTAATTACATGGTAATAAGGTAGTAATTTCCATTTAATGACCTTTTTATTACCTTGTAATTACATAGTAATAAGGGTACCGTAAAAGGAGGCGTTACCCAGATTTTCTCTGTACATATCAAACAATAAAATAAATCAGTTTACCTTCAGTGTTGATAGCAGACACATAGCTCCAGTTGTATCTTTTGACAATATCCACCATAGCTCGTGCCTGCTGGGCATCTGAAGGCACGACCCGCATAAAATATTTATAGAGGCTCTGAAACAGTAGAAAAGGAAACGATTGACAAGAAGTTATGAAGGTGGCTAAATAATAAAATTGTAAAATATATGTATTTAAGTCAAAAAGTTGATTTTTAAATTGATCTGCTTCAGCATTTAGTGATGAAATCTGTCAATAGTTAAATGAGCTCACCTTATCGCTGAGGTCCATGCTGGTGGCAGAGTAGGCAATCTGTGGGATGTTGAATAGCTGTAGCAGATTTTGCACTTGAATGGCCACAGAACTTGATCCCGGTCCAATTAAACCCACAATGGGCTTCTTCCCCCGCATTGGAGTGGCAGCGGGGTCTGCGCACTTCATCGCGCCTCCTCCGCCCCCTCCTCCCCACGAGCTCATCCCGCCCCACTCCTCGGCTTCGTCAGACGAGACCAGAGAATCCCTTATGAACTCGATGCTCTGCTCCAGAGCCACAGCAGAGTGCCAACACGAGTCCCGGATCTCGCAGCCTAAGGTGATGTTGGGAAGGATTTGCAGGTCGGCGTTGATCCGGTCCAGCGTGTGCATCATGGCCTCCACCCTCTGGATGCCGTACTGCTCTCGCACGGCGCCACACTTACGCTCGTGCACCTGAAGCGGACAGGGCGAAAGATGAAAATAGATCAAACTGATTTGTCGTTAAAGCAATGTTGAAGTCTTGTCACCTTTTTAAACTGCGTCATTTACTCAGACTCATTACTTCACTTGTATTTTAGCAGGTTAAATAATCAGATTTTTACACGGATTTGTTGGACAAATAGGCACTTGGCTAATTTTGATTTTACATTCACAAGGCTTTCAGGTGCATAGACTTGGTTTTTCCACCTTTCTCCAATTATTCATAATGAGATGGGAAGAAAGCTTAAATGTCAGTGGGTGAGTGTTGGTTTCTGAGGCAACTAATAGGGCTTGAATGTTCGTGGACTCACAAAAAGGTACTCAGTCTTCAACTTAAATATAGTCCTTTGAAAATCAAAGCAGCATTATGACCCTTTAGTACAATAGTTTCCAAGTCTGGTTAAAAATCATAGCTGGTGAATTTTCTGCTCATTATTTAACATCTTCTCTTTCTTCATTTGTATATTTTCATGGCGTTTCTGTCAGAGATATTCTAATGAGATAACAGAAAGCTGGAATTTTATAATCTAATATGACACGAGCCGTGCTCAGACACACAAAACCACTAAATCACCTTGTCAGCGGGAGGCTGATGATGGACAGAGAACAATGCTCCGATGATGATGTCACCCGGCATGTGTGCGACGACTCGACGCTCGTTTGACCCAGCGGTGTCAGCGCGATCGGGCCTCACCCAGACAGACAAAATTAGCAGCAACCAGAGCCTCATCTTGGTCCGACGGTGTGACAGAGACGAGCCAGATCCTAGATTTTGCCGTGAAGAGTCGTCACAGAGTTGCTTGGGAGACACTTTTACCGCCCATGACAAGAGCTAGTGGCACAGTGGAGGATCAGACAAAAGTATGATTTTTTTTGTATATTCCTTTCTTTCCTTTGGATGTCAAGGAGGAAGCATCACTGAAACAGATGGGACAGGTGCAGCAATGCAACCTTGAAAATTCAAACCAAATTTTGGGCTGAGTCTCATTAGCTGAAACAACTCATGGCTCTTGCAGTTATAAGGCTGATCTGGTCTCCACAGCAGCAGGTGAATGAAAGACATGTTCACGTAAACCTATGAGCAGAAAAAGACATCATTAGAATTTGTTACCCTTTGAATTTGGCAAGAATAATAGCAGTCCTTGTCAATAGCAGTTCATTTCACATCCAAACTATATTTACTAACTATATTTGTAACAATGCCTCTTGGTAATAAATCATAAAGCAGGCACCTGATTGGCAGCACCTGAGGTTATCAAAACAACAATCAACTGCAAAATAAGCTGTTTGGCAGAGAAGATTTGGCAAATTTTCATGTTTGCAACCCACATAATCAGCTCTATTGCTCATCCCACAAATGCATGTTCCTTACAAATGTGGCACCATTTAAAAGGAAATATAACAGGCTTTCTAACAGTATAAAAGAATCATTGGTACAACAAAGAAATAATCTACCAAAAACATATTACCTTACTTTTTGTGCTAAATATATAACATGGAATTTCAATGTATTTTTTGTTGAACTTGAAGTGTACAGACATGTGGCAAATTGAATATTCTTGGTACTTTGTGGATGTGTTTGATCATATTTGAGATTGACTGAGATTAAATTAAAATGAATGCAGAAAAAGATGTGTTATTTGTTACAATTTCTAAATGAAAACGTCCTAAATGTAAACTGTTGAATTTTTTTTTTGAAAGGAAATAAAAGGTTGAGCTGATATTTTTCACTAAATGACATTTCATATGAAATCCCAGAATTTTTCTGGAAAACAAGCAAACAGTAAAAAGCTGCAGAATAAACACTGCATTGACCAACATTGCTACTGAAACATAAGAATCGCCTTGGTTCAGATTTTCTAGGGGACTTTTGTCATCTTTATTTGGTTGCAATAAAGGTTTTAAGGTTTTAATTTTAGGCTTGAGACAAATAGCCAGCAAAATCCTACACACCAGTGTCTAAACAAACCCATTCATAACAATATGCAGGAACATTAAAATGTTTTAGAACAAACAAACAGTTTTATACCGGCTGCTCAGTCTAGCTCAGTGTCGTTAATGTCAGCTGTATTTATGAGTTCATTTGCAAGTGAGGGGAGGGCTGAGGGCCTGCCTGCCTGCCTGTCTGCCTGCAGCAGCTCTGTGAAGCTGGAGCTACTCACAGAGCCAATGACTGCACTGCTGGGATCAATACTGCTGCTAATGATTACCTTATTTCATGTTCATTTTGAGCATTGATTTCTATCAGAGCATTCATTCAGACAGGTTTAAGTGAAAAACAGTGTGGCAGTGCAGCAATGACATGCAGCGAACACCTTCATGTTGCATTGGGTCAGAGCTACAGAGGCGTCCTGAGCAGGGGCAGTTCTACGGGGCATTGGCCCCAGCTGCAATCTGATTAGCCCTCTGAAGTGTCCCTGTCCTGTTGCTCATCTGTCCTTTGCCTGAGAGCGATGGTGGCGGATGCAGTTCTACACCCAAACACTAGTGGCACTAATGAGTCAAATAGGAAATTCCATATTTAATCAAGCTCACAGACGTCTTCTTCTTAAGAAAATTTGAAAAATCCTGCAAAAAAAGTCTTTCAAGGCTAGATTTTCTCACATGCTGTGTGTTTGAGAGTATTTTGTCTATGTACACTGTACATAGACAAAATACTTTGTACATTGCACAGTATAAATTCATGTAATATTGGTAATGAGAAGTTGTGGTGATAGCTTTTTTAAATTATTTTAAAATAAATGTACACACTTTAACAAAACTGGGGATTTGTGTGTAAAAATGTTGAACAAATGCTTGACCCCTCTATGAATATTGTGGCTCCTTGATGGCCTCCTACTCAGAAAAATCCTAAATCCACCGCTGGTCCTGAGCAGCCATTTTTTTTCTGTTAAAGCTTAATGTGATGACTATAGTACTGGCTGAGCTCCAGCACTCTACACACCTTACGTATTGATGCCTCACAAACACTTGCCCAGCTTTTCCAACTTGTACTGTTCACAGCTGGTTTTCTGACAAGATTTATACATTACTCCAATAAGATCTGGGAGGTGAACCTAAAGCTCTTGTTTTTTTACGGGTGTGTATGTTTTTGTCTCATGAATATATTTTTGTTTGGAGTTATAATGACTAAAATACCCAAAATGAGTTTGAACATTATATTTGGGGTCAATCCATAAGTAAGTCCTTTGACTCTAACTCAGAGGGAGCTTACGGTTACCCTGCTGCCACTACTTTATTGAACTACTTTAACAGCAGGAGTTCTTTCTAACAGAGTCCCATGCATTCCTCCTGCAACAGCTTAAGTTGTTTTCAAGATTAAACAAAAACATAAATGCTTTAGGGGGGGAAATGTACATTTGCTGTAATTCTGGATTCGTTTTGGTTTTGGTTAAGCAAAAAGAAAAAATTCACAAACAGGATGTACCAGTAAGACCCATTGTTAGCATGATCAACTCTGTCACTTACAATGTTTCTAAATATCTGACGTCTATACTTGGTCCTTTAGTTGGCAGCTCAGAACATCACATACAGAACACTATGGACTTTGTGGACAAGGTGAGGGATGTCATCATGGAGGCGGATGAAACTATGGTCTCTTTTGATGTTACATCGCTCTTTACGTGCGTTCCTGTTGATAAGGCAGTGGATGTGGTCTGTGAAAGATTGAAATCAGACACCACTCTCAGCAGCAGAACCACACTTTCCACAGAACAAGTGTGCCAACTCCTCAAACTGTGCCTGGAGTCAACCTACTTCACGTACAGGGGGCAATATTATAGGCAGAAACATGGGTGTGCCATGAGATCCCCAGTTTCTCCTATTGTTGCAAACCTGTACATGGAGGAYGTGGAAAAGAGAGCCTTGATGTCCTTTTCAGGGGTGCCACCGAGCCATTGGTTCAGATATGTTGACGACACCTGGGTTAAAATTAAAGCCCAGGAAGTCCAACATTTCACTGATCACATCAACTCTGTGGATGAATATATTAAGTTCACACGAGAGGATGTAAAAAATGGCAGGTTGGCGTTCCTGGATTGCGATGTCGGTTTCGGATGGAGGACGGTTGGAAACTGGCGTYTATCGTAAGCCCACCCACACAGACCAATATTTGCGTTTTGACTCCCACCACCCACTGGAACACAAGTTAGGAGTGATCAGGACTCTGTACCACAGAGCAGACAGTGTCCCTACAAACCCAGGAGCCAGGCAGAAAGAGAAATCACACACACGACAGGCCCTGGAGCAGTGTGGTTATCCTGACTGGGCTTTCCTGAAAGCAGACAGGAAACACAGACAGGATTCCATGCAACCTTCAGGTGAAAATGAAGACCCCAAACCCAGACCCAAACCAGTGGTTATTCCGTATGTTGCGGGTGTTTCGGAGAAACTGAGACGTTTATTTTCTAAACATGATGTCCCAGTGGCTTTCAAACCCCAAAACACATTACGGCAAAGGCTGGTTCACCCCAAAGATCCGGTGCCCCGGCACAAACAGAGCAATGTTGTATATGCTGTTAAGTGCCAGGAGGACTGCAACCAGTTATACATCGGGGAAACAAAGCAGCCACTGTTCAAAAGAATGTCCCAACACAGACGAGCTACATCTAATGGCCAGAACTCTGCAGTTTTCACTCATTTACAGGCCAGCGGTCACTCTTTCAGAGATGAGGATGTTCTCATTCTTGATAGAGAGGAACGTTGGTTTGAGAGAGGAGTAAAAGAAGCCATTTTTGCGAAGAAAGACCGTCCATCATTAAACAGAGATGCATCAGGACAAAAAGAAAAAGACAAATGTGGGCTTCTGCATTGTTGTAAAATTATAGACTGCATTTTCAATGAGGTGCAAAACCAAGGTTAGCACAACAAATACGAATCCCCTTTGCAAAATATTGACAAGCCAGCTTCTGTGTGGATGCCACAGATGAATCTAGCAATCAAAATACATCCTATGTTTAACAGTCAGTAGAATTTTTTTAAATTGTTAAGCCTAATGGCACATAAATAACTCACTTCTTTTCAATGGAGCAATCTAATTAATGATAAGGAAAAAAAGTAGCAAAACCTGGACTGATTCCTACAGCAGACGCTGTGAGTCACTGCCTGTGCAAAAGAGGCTCTTGTTTGTAAAATGAATGTTGGGACCATAAAGGGGACAAGATGGACACAGAGAAAATGAAGGAAGTAGTGTATCCTAAATAACAAAAGACAGATGGAGAGAAGACAGAGATCAACTAAATGAGGAGGAAATTGTTTAAAAATAAGAAAAAGAAAGAGGAGGCAGAGAGGACAATGAGATTTAAAAAAAGGCCGGAAGGAACAAGAAGTACAACAACGCACTAAGGGATGGAGAGTCTCCCCGAATGTAATCAACTGGCAGCACGGCAGAAAGGTTAACTGCTGCTCCAGTGACGAACAAATCAAACAGAACGAAGCTCTGTTTCACACATACTCCCAGATAATAAGTGATGCGATTGTACGTCGCTCTCTGTCTCCCGTTCTCTCCGTCTACTGCTGGAATAAGCTGCTGCTGCTGCTGCTGATGTTTAAAAGACACCTTAGGTGTGGGGCCACGCTCCTTGCTGTGTGCTGTTTATGCAACACGTTACATTTCCTTTCTTGGCTCCCATGTTAACAGGTTAGAGCATACAGGCTGACTTCAGGTAAGTCATGTCTCTGCTGCAGCTCAGGCCACACTGCATCCTTGTAAAATCTGCACTCTAAGTGCGCTGCTTGTTTTATATGTGAAGGGTAATCAGTGCTAAAATATAAGCTGCTCATTATATTGATATGGTTTCAGATGCTTCTCTATAGTTTCAGTGAACTTCATCACAGAGCTTAAACAAACATTATTACTATGATCATGGCTTTTGTTTAATCTGAGCAAATCTCCAGTTACAAATGATTCACTTTTCAGTATTCACTTTTTTATGTAAAACACTCACTTCAATAAAACTGTGTGTATTGACATTTTTACAGGTAATGTGCATGCTCGGCATCAGTATTTTGGGATGTACTGTATAGATGCATTTATGGCTACTTCCAGTCCACTGAAACACACATGGGCTGTGTCTCAATTCAGGGTCTGTGTCCTCTGTAGTGCACACTTGTGGGTCGGTTAGGTCACTACGCTGCGCTAAAGGCTGTCCCTTTTCATGGGCTCCTTTTCATGTGACCTTCAAATGCAGCTCTAAAAACCCCGAAAACAAAGGTTGCATCTAACTATCCTTCACAGTCGACGATATTCCAGGATTCTCTGTGTCGTCATCAGTTTTTACAGGAAAAGAAAAATAGTGGAGTTTGGACAATCATCATGGATTAAAGAGTTTGTTCTAAAGCAACTTAGCTGATGAAATTTATGCTGCGATGTGACGTTAACTAACATGCAATTACAAGTACTTACACTGGAGCTAAACCCAAATTATTATTAGGTGTATTTACGTGTAATGTTTTTAAAATATATTGAATTCTGGGAAGTTATGTCTCCAGTGAAAAAAATGTATAAATACAGTACATGTTCCAACCTACTTTATGTTTTAGGCATTAATGAGTAATGTGGTAGAAAACGTAACACTATGATAGTGAGGCAGTGCATGGCATGCACACATACATCATCCAAAGGCTAGACCATCTTGTTTATTAGCTGTTAGATCTATCCTACCTGGACTTTGTGGGTCACAGTCTACGTGGGCTGCAATCCCTAAATTAAGACATAGCAGAAGTTTAAATAGTGTTCAGCTATGTTTCAGCTTTACATTGCGCATAGAGGACATTTTGCTTTCACAATGTAAAATCCCAGTGAACTATTTTATTAGTGTATAAAAGTCAACAGAAAAGCAGGTGAACCGGACCAAAAGGCTAGAGATGAATGATGATCTTGAATACCAGAAAAAGCTATGAATGCATTTGAGAACATGGTACTTAAAAGGTCAATTTCTGATTGTTAATAAATTAATATTTTAGCTCTAAAAAAGACAATTAAGACAACAGCATGAACGGTCATCAATGCAACTCCCCACACACAGCCACACAGTTCAGAAATGTATAGTGTTAACAAATAAACTCAAGCTCTTTTCACTTCATGTACCTGCTCTCTGTTTCACTAGATTATTTCACCACATGATTCTCTCCCCACTATCAAAAAATAAATAAAAAAACAAGCCACTGTTTTATTTGTACCATTCTCTGAGTTACATGCTGAGTTACTCTATCACTCTCCCTCTAGGTTGCTTTCTTGTTGTGAAGGTCTAACAGTAGAAAATGAACAATTCATTCCCTAAAAAAATATTACCTTCGTACCATTAACCATTTATATCTTTAGCTCTGTTCAAACTACACATGAGTGTACCACAAAACCTTAAAAAACAGCTTGTACACGGGGATAAAAACACAAAGTGCAAACACACCCTGTCCCTTTCTCTGCCTCACTTTGATCCAGTGCAGTTTATTAGTGCTGGCACACTGTTCTCTGAGTTCAGAAAGCTTTTAATTCACCACGCAGTTAACAGACAGCATGATCTGTTTTAGCTTTAGCAACAACTTCTTACATATCATATACTTTCTCTGACTTTATCTTATACAAAGCACAAACATTTGTGATTAGAACTTATAGCAACAAATGTAGAAGAGGATGAATTTTAAAGTGAATTATACTCGGTGTTGCTCTGTTCATCATAACACAGAGCAGAGTTATTTGGTCAAACCTTGTAAATAATATCATGCATGATGTCATGGTATATTGGGTTAGGGTTATCTTGTGAGATTTGTTAGAGCTCGGAGGATGTGCTGAGGATGACTCAGTGACGATCCCCCAAAAAGCTCAGTATCAACAAAAATAGTGGCAATTTTTGTGTTGGCTGGAATTGATTAACTGCAGCAGCCATTGGGTCAATATGAGTTTCAAATAATTAGGTTCTGAGTTTCACTCATATTTGTACAATGATTCATGAGATATTTTGCTAACAAATAGTGTAGAGCTAAGAGACAAAGCTACTAACAGAAAATTTTAGCTCCATTTTTATTGTAGCTCATTTCGTGTGTTGGCTAATATCAATTATTTGTGGTAGCCATCTTAAATTTTATGCCCAATAATTACTTTCTGAGTTTTCTTAAAATCTGCCAAGTGTTTCTGTAGATTCTTTTATCAACCAGATATTATGGACCTCAATATTTAATGGCAAAGTTTTGAAAAACAAATTTTAGCTCAGTATAGTCAAAGCTCAAAATATATCAGTATTTTGTTAACACCGTCAAACAAACACACAAACTCCATCAAAAACATGGGAAAAAACTGTGCGTTCCTGTCATTTCTGTAAATGAATAGGATAGAAAATACACCAAGACAAATAAAAATCCGTAGGCTGCTGCCTGTAATGATCAACAAGCTCAAAATCAGAAACGTATAACAACTGAAAAAGCAAACCCATCATATGCCATTCACAATTGGATGTGCAGCCACCCACACATATTTAAAAGAGGACTATTCTTTTAACACCCTGGTGGTGTGCGCACCTCTCTGCCATACAAGAGCAGTTTCAGTGAGAATTTAAAATCCTTTTTTTTTTCTAGCTGAAAAACAAAGGAACATGAATTCTGTACTGAAAACTGAGGAAAGCAGAACTAGTCAGACATCATATCATGTTATTTCACAAATTAATCTTAAGAAACTAAAATAGGTCACTCCAGTTGCTCTGCTGAGAATACACAATCACTTATGCACAGAAGGCTTTTACTGAGCGACAATGTGTCTCAGATCAATGTGTTTCTTCTTCTTTGTTGACAGGAAATGTATCGTTTCAGCTTCAAATCTGTTTCTGTTGTGAATTGATTATCATTAAGGTCAAGATAATGTTTATGCTTGTGTTTTCTCTCCCATCCCGTAGGCAAAATATCTAATTACCCAGAGGTCCAGATTTTAATAAAAACTTCATGAAGTTATGATTAAATTTGAATCTTTAACTGACTTATTGTGGAGTCAGTTGGAATCAACATGGCCGCCATGGCCCAAGTGATCTTGTAGAAAGCATAGAAATGTAAAAAAAAAAATCCAACTATTTTATAAATATTGAGATAAAATTTGGCATATTAGTATAGCTGCCACACAAGATCACATGAGATATTGTTATGTCCAATGAGATTGCACTTGTTACTAATGTTTAAACAAAATGGCTACATCTCCATCAATTTATATTTTCAGATCTTCCAAGGTGCCATTTTTGGAACTCTCTGTGCATTGTTGTCCAAATCAAATTCTGGAAGGGGTCATTCAACTAGATCTGTTACAAAAGGACAACTGATATTACCAACTTTCAAAAACTGCAGCCAGAGGTCTTTCTTCTATGTTTATACTAAAGCATGGAAGGACATTCCTCAAAACATAAAGTCCATTTCAAAACTACAGCCCTTTAAGAAGAATCTTGTCTGCCATCTGCTGGACACTTTTTGTTGTGCTCGTATTTAGATGTCCTATTTTGCAAATGCTGCCTTCTGGAAATTTGGTATACTTGTTTGTTTTTGTGTCTATGGTGTATAATGATGTGATTGTGATGCTGTATTTCTGAGTGTTTTATGTGCTGCAGAACAGGAACCTGCTGTAAAACAGCAATTATGCTGAGTCAGGCTTGATTTTTAATAATCTTTTCCTGTTAAATAAATAAATCAAATCTAATCTAAACATAAGATGATCTCAGTATAAGACCTGACATGAAGGGTGGCGAGCGATATGCATTCCTTCAGTGGAGGCTTTTATTTTTTTTTTTTTTGGGAGGGGGAGATTATGCAAAACTAACTTTTGTTTTAACTTTAAATTACGTTCTAATGTTATTCCCTCATCAAAAACATGCCCAGAGTGTTGCCTTGAGTCATTCATACATGTCTGAGAAATCCTTGAATGTCCTGTGGACATGTGGAGCTGTGTAAATACTTGCTGGTACAAAGCACTGCCTATTTGTACAAAGCTCCTCCCTGGAGCTCAGTCTGCAGCCGAGCTCCTGCCCCACGGAGTACTCTTCCCCCGAAGCACTGTTGAGAAGAGGTGCTGAAGTGGGAGTGTCAGAAACGGTAGGAGGCTCTTTAAAAAACAGAAGCCCCTTTCAAGGTTTGTCAGATTTCTTTTTGATATTTACAGCATTTTCATAACAACTGAAGGTAAAAGCTACTTGATTGTGGTATAGAATTGAATGCCTGCAAAATACACAACACCCCCTCTTTAATTATTGTTCACTCAAAAGCATGTCTTGTTCTGAGCGCCAACATAAGACATCTTTGAAGGTAAAATCAAGGGCAACGCTACATTAAAATGGATTTGAGATGTGAGTTCTTACTAGTGTTAGTTAAAAGCTGCAACCAATTACTTTTTCCTTTTCATTTCATCTGTAAACCAAATGAATCTCCTGCCTGAACTCAGAGCTCTCAAAGGATACATCCAGACGCCTCGGTAGATACTGAGCTTTGTTGTGCCTCCTCAATGCCTCAGTAACACAGCTGTAATCACATCTGTCAGCGGAAAGTGAAAACACACTAACATCACCTGAAACAGAGAAATCAAACACTCTGGTGCTAGCTCTGCATGGAGAACTTTCCCAAGCAGGCACTGACCTCAAATCCATCACCCTGCGATGTTTCACAGAGTTGCAGCCTCTTGGGAATCCTCTATTGGCACCCAGTTTCTCTCTACTTATCGTGGTTTCCATCGTTTTTGGCGTCCATTTTAAGTTTAATTAAGCGGCTGATGTGACATCTCGCGAGCCTCTAATTAATCACTTGGAGCAGCAGCAGCAGCAGCAGAGTCTCTGGTCAAACAGCCTCTCTCCAAGGAGAAATCCTGTCGCAGCGCTGCAACCGCAGAAAGCTGACAGAGTGTCACCGCTCAGCCCCCGGAATCAAAGCCTTCCGGTTGCACGACGGGAGAACGGTGCAAAGCATGACAGAGACACCGACTGAAATGAACATGGCTCCAGCATGCGCGGATGAAACGCGGGGTTCCGATCCCCTGCGGTCCTCATCTGCATGATCGCATGCCCCGCGCGCACCAGAGCAGCTGTGGGGGGGCTGTGACAGGGTTAAATGTTTGGTGCCTTAAAAAATCATGTGTTTTAAAAATAAATAAATTAAAATAAAAGTGCGGCAAATTGACTCCAATCAGAATACTGAGCAGAGACACTGGGTGCATATTAGTGAATAAATTAAGGTTGGATTTCATTTGAGATGCAGTCAGCCTGCCTCTCCTCTAAAAACTAATAATAATAATAAAATAAAAAGCGTCATCCTTACCTTATTAGAAACCTACATGTCTCCGGAATCACTTGCAACGGCCCTGTTTGACAATCGGGGTGCATGTAGAGAGAGAGAGAGAGAGAGAGAGAGAGAGAGAGAGAGAGAGAGAGAGAGAGAGACTGCCGATGGTCCAATGTCAAACAGCCCAGAAGCAGCTACTGATCGCGGTGCAGCTCCCTCCGTTTTCCAGTCACGCACACCTGAGCTTCACTCCAAACACCTCCTCTCTCCTTCATCCCACCCCTCTGCTCCTCTGCTCCTCCCCTCTCTTCTCCTCAGCTCATCTCCCGCACACACCCCCACCCGCACCATCCCTCAGCGACCCCTCGGCTGCCTGAACCAAACGCTGCTCCTATTATTTCTACCATCAGCTTGTCATAAAACTAACCTTTATTAACTCCTCATGGAGTCATATGTTGAATGACTGGTTACATTTTAAACACTCTTCTTAACTAAGATGAGCTTGTATTTGAAACATTTCGTTAATTTTTATAAAGGACTTCAAAATAAAAGGGTACAGGCTACAGCTATAAATTTATGGGTTGCATCTATGCAATATAACCAACACACTGGCATTTGCAACAGGGCTGCAGAACATGCAATTGAGATATTACTGGTGAGTTTTGCGACAACACGTTAAGCTGTAATAAACACGCTGAAGAAACAAGTGCATGGCCAAAACATGTTGGCATGCAGGGCGTGAATGCAAGGCACTTAGAAGATAATATGATTTATTGTGGTCCATGCAGTCTGTTGCAATATTGATACTGCAACGGTGATACAGTAAGTTAAGTTATTGCCAGCCATTAATCCAAATACAGATAACTGCTTTTAAACTAGTTGTAATACGTTTACAACTTCTTTAATGGCATTTTAAATCTAATATTTAACTAGATAGATAAATACATTCCTTTGTTTCTACTTGGGTGTTTAAAATATGACGTGTAACAATGCAATTGTGGATAAATGAAATCCAAAAAGTCTGAGAACATCTGTGGGAATCTGGAGCTGAAGGCCAAGGCGCATGAAAGGTATAATATTGTTTCACCTGAGAAGAATGACCTCACATGTCTAAAATGTTGATTATAAAAAAAAAGTTAGTATTTTTGCATATTTTTCCCAGGAAGAATCTGTTTGCTCGATTCTTGTTGTTTTTAGGGGTTCCTTAAGTGGAAAGCTGAGGAATTATCTGCTGTAAAGATCCTGTTTGATGAATAAATAGCAAATTCTCTTGCCATAATCAGCTCTCATATCAGCTGTTCTTCTGTTGTTTTGCTTTTAATTCCCAATCTCTTTTGCTTCTTTAGCTCCCAGCATGAAAAAAGTTCAGAAAAATTGATTATTCCTTATGCTGAATATTTCTCCATGAGTTACAGACCAAATGTGGAGAATCCAAGTTGAATTCTTTCTTTTTGCTGATCAAATGGCATCAGAGGTGATGCTGAGGGCTGGGGATTAATGATGCAGTGTGCTTGTGTGTGTGTGTGTGTG
>NW_013952448.1:2280660-2284585 GCF_001266775.1 Austrofundulus limnaeus
GTTTCATAGCAGTCACAAAAGAGCCATTAACCTATACAGCTTCATTTCGCCTAAAAGAGCCACAGAGATTAAATCATTAAGGATAAAAAATCAATGCAGAGCTAATGAGAACATCCCACGCCCCTCACCAGCATGAGGGAAACTCTGACTGCTGCCTCCACAAACCAAGGGCTTTATTTTAGACTCTGCAAGGAGGGAAATAACAGAAGTATGAATATCTGATGTCATTGAACTTTTCCACTATATACTGTCCTAATATATCTAACCCTTTATAAGAAAAGAGTGCTCTCATGAACATGCTAAAATTACTTTTTTTTCTGTTTTGAAAGATTAAAAATAGCATCACAAATGATCAGTCTCTCAGTGACCTAACTGTTCCACCTTTTATGTGATGAGTTACAAACGGGTCATTTGAGTAAGCATATTGTTGCTCTTTTTGAGCATTCATCTCCTCAGAAGAATTCAGCTGGATGTGGACAAATAAAAGCTCATGTTTTTTTCCATCGTCCAGCCGTATCAATAAAAAAAATACCTCTCCGGACGCAGAAGCTAGAGTCACATACCTTTGCTTGCAGGGGTGAATCCTCCCGGAGAAACACAGCATCCCTCACAGCATCATGCTTGTGGTGGTTAATCTACTTTTTCACTATGGCAACAAATGTCTCGCCCTCCCTCCTCTCTCTCTCTCTCTCTGTCTCTCTCTCTGTCTTTCTCTCTCTCGCCCTCTTTTTCTGTCTGTGTCTCTCTGCTCCGATGAAGAGGCTCCCCCCGGTCCGCCTCTTGCTCCTCTATCTCACTTCACACCTACCTCCAAGATACCATCTGGAGATGAATGCTGATGGAGTGAAGCCTGCAGAGAGGGCGAGGGAGAGATGGAGATGGGTCCATGGGATGGAAGGAGCTTTAGAGCTTGGCCATGACAAGGCTTGGATTAATTTGTCAGCCAAATGCATTTGGGATTAGTAGACCATTAAAAGAGCATAGACATCCTGTGCTGTCTCTCTCGCTCACACACACAGACACACACACAGACGCACACGTTCACCCACAGCCTTCTCATGCACACACACGAATGCTGGACATGGCTTTAGTGGTGGCCTTAAACCTGATCTCTGGCTCTAAACATATTTTGACACAGGATGACTGAAAAATAAAGCAGCCTTTGGACGCATAAACGGTCTTTAGCTTTCAAACCAGTGTTTGCCTGCTTGGAGGTTGTAAAGCATATTCAGCGTTTTATGTCTCTGAGAACCAAAACAACAACAAAAAAAGGAGCAAATTCAGTTGGAACTGAACCACCAATGAGCACAAAGGATAATGTCCCCTGAGCCTTCAGTCTCTCAAGCTGCTTTTTTTGTTTGTTTGTTCATAAAAGAAGCTTTCTGGTTCACATTCAAGCTCCAGTCGTGTTCAAAACAGACAATGCCGTTTGCTCTGTGGTGAACCCACGTATTTCAGCACAACTGCCACATCAAGTCGGTGTGGAGCTGAAAGTGTGCTGAAATTCACCGCATGTCCGCTCTGACACTAAAAAGTTGAGTGACTTTATGTGAACACTATCATTACTTCCTGTCATGTGTTTAGATGCGAGCTGGCTCACATCGTCCAATGACTGCAGTGAGTTTGACTGATCTTGTATTCTGAGAGGTCAAATCAAATTTTAAGTTTAAGTTTAAGAACTTTTGCATTTTTCCAGTTAAAATTTAAGGTAGGCCTAAGTGCTTCTGGAGCTTTACATGTTTTAAATATACAACAACTTAGAACTTCTGTTTCTCCAAAATTCATTGACTATTAAAAGACCATAGACATCTATGTTTGTCCTTTCACTACAATGTTTAAAAAATAACTAAACAAAATCTATGTTTACTTTTTTTAAAATCAAAAATTCTAATTCTTTTGTCCCGTTAACTTCAACTTGACAATTTTGAGCCGCACATTAAAAAGTTTGGACACCACTGCTTTAAACTAATGTAATTTTTCTGGGGGAGGAAAAAAAAAGAGAGACTTTTGTTTTGCGTACAGTTTACAGAAGGCTTCATGTAAGAGCAGAGTTTAGTGGTTTGAGAAAAAGCTGATGACTCTGTTTTGGCTTCAGCATTTTAGATGCAAAAGTGGGAGATTTTGCTTTATTTTTTCTTTATTCCAGTTTATGCTTCCTCCCACCAGCTCAAGTTGTCTCTTCTGAAGAATTGTTTATTAATATTTTCTTGTGTTCACCTTTGGACATCACTCAGTATGGAGGCAGATATTTCTCATTTGTTCATTTACTTTTTCAGAAACCCAACACTTGCCAGTTGTGAGCAGGCCCTTCAGATTCTGCTCATTAAAACAGAAGCTTGTTGATTAGCATCCAGTTTGTAAGTACAGAGGTAGGTGTGTGTGTGTGTGCTTACACGCTGAAACACACAGCTCTAACAATGCCGTTGTCACTCAGCTGATTCTGCCACATTGTCTTGCTGTTTGTAATTACACATCGATCACATCGAGCCACCTCGGTTCAATCTGCATGAATGACCAAAGCGAAACGACTTAACAAAGATGTTCTTTCTTGTGCTGATATTGAAGGACCAATGCCTGACAATAACTGCTGTCTTTGTAAACACTTCAGCAACCTTCAAAGCGCACGTCAACCAACAAGCCAGTTTTTATTTATTTAAATACCATTGCTGTTACAGATGTCTATGTTGTGTATGTTTGTTTTTGTTTTCACATGATAGCTACATGTCTAAATTTACTCAAAAAAAGTGGTCACTCAAGTAGGTTTACAAAATCTGAATATTTCATCCAAAGATAACAGCATCAGTGAATTTATTTAGATAAGAAGTGTTAGGATTGTATGTGTGGAGTGACTGAAACAAATTATTTGCTTTGACAATGTACATCTGTTTTATTATCTTTGAAAAAAAACTTATCTTGTTGCCAAAGGTTATGTTCACTCCTCCAACTGACAGGATCTGAATGTGTAATTAATTACAGCTTGAATCATGTTTGTTGTGTATAATATTTGCTTTTAAGCAAAGTGATCGATTGCCAGAAATTCCATCTTGTTTCATGTTTCTTTTGGCACTGATCCAGACCATGTTGAGTTTTAACTTTTGACTGATGACCATGATTAGTGATCATTTTAATGCACCACTTATAAACTGACAGTCTGTTATGGATTACAGGATATAAATGTCTACGTACCAGATGCGTGCAACAGATTAGACTTTTTTTAAGGCATCTAGTTTTCAAATGTAAACTTTGTAGGTTTTATCTTCTGCACTTAGATGGAGTATAATCCCTCCATCTATTTATGCATATGCTCAACAGGTTTACATCAGTCCCACCATTCTTCAACTGGAAAGAGATGAAGGCTGAGTCCAAATTCGGGGCTGCATGCTTCAAACGTGGGCCAGGTCCTTTACCAATCATGAAGACTGGAAGAAAGTGGTTGTGGACGGTCTGATGTTCAGTGTTCTCTCCACTATTCTATAATATCCTCAGTCCAGGTCAGCATTTCCTCACCCAATCCAAGCACAGCCTGGGACAGGGAACATTTTCTTTTTGTGAGTTACTAAACAGTTTGCCAGAAACTCCTCATGGAAAATTGAAAGTTGTTCTTCATGGGCTTCTGGACACCCTGTAACTATCAACTGCTTTTGGATTCCTCTGGGAAAGCCAGGTCCTGAAGATCTCCTTGATAGATGGATAGATAAATGGTTATGGTGAGTGAAGATGGATTAAGAACCCATTTGAGTGGGGACTTGGTAGGTAGATAGGTCAGTCGGACGGACGGATGGACGGACTGACAGACTTTGTCTTTAACACAGCACATAAAACAAACATGGCCTCCATTGACAGACACAATTGCAAAATTGATCATCAACCTTTGGATTAAATTTGTTTTAAAGGGATCCATGATTAGTTGTAACATTAGACTTTA
>NW_013952448.1:2286055-2291215 GCF_001266775.1 Austrofundulus limnaeus
CAAAGCATTCTGGGTAAATGATGACGTGGATAGGTCCTCGGTGCGAGGCTGCTAGCGAGCTATATCCACCCTGAAGGTTAATCTGTGACAAAGTGACTATATCTGACGATTGGCTCTTTTAAATGAAACCAGAGAGCGTTGACAGAGAGGAGAAGGTAGAAATGACTCAGCCTGTAACTGAAAATATGGATGGAGGACAACAGAGCTGCTTCATGGAAGAAGAACCTCAGCTTAGTCTGTTAGCTTTAGCGTTAGCCCTGACGCTATCACCATATATATGTATTAGCTCAGCGCTACACATTCTCCTCTTGTCACTGAGGTCCTCCATCCACATGACAGAGAGGCCAACACAAAAATAACTCACTCAGCCTGCAACTGAAAATATGGATGGAGGACCTCAGTTTAGCTTGTTAGTTTGTCATTTCTACCTTCTCCTCTCTGTCAACGCTCTCTGGTTTCATTTAAAAGAGCCGATCGTCAGATATTGTCCAAAATTAACCTTCAGGTGGATAGCTCGCTAGCAGCCTCACACCGAGGGCCTATCCATGTCATCATTTACCCAGAATGCTTTGCGTGTAAATAAAATGGCTCCGTCCGTGTTAAAGTATATTTTTAAAAATTTATAAAACTAAGCAGCCTACAGTTTTTTACAGTCTTTATTGTTTATCAAACATAGTCTAATGTGACAACTAATCATGGATCCCTTTAACCTCTGACCTAATGTAACCCTGATCCCTAAAGATAACTACTGACCATGAACCTAAAACCTAAGCTGACGGGTCAATTGATGACGAGAGGCGGGTACCCACTGGCAGTGAGAATGAGTTGCTCAATAAGTTTTAGTAGTAGCTGAGAGTCATCCAACATATATTCTGAGGACTAACAGGTTGCATGAATTTTTTGTTTAAAACTTTTGCACTTTTGGTTAAAGTCAACCTCATATCATTTGCAAATTATCTCAGTGGATAATTTTTTTAATAAAACATGATTTAAGTTAGTTGACATATCTAAATAATTCAACACTCACAAAAATGGCTTTAACCCTGTCAGTTATTACAGACTCTGTAGCTGCAGCTGAGAGTCATCCTAAACAGATATGAATGCAGACCACATCAGAGATCTTTGTTCAAAACTTTATTATACAAAGTCTCACACAAAGAATGCATATTTTTATTACTTGGTTTTGTTTACATCAAAGCATTATTTTGTTCACTGCATGTAGGTTTTTAGGATTTAAGATCTCTCCGTTGTATTTCTCATCTTTTCCTGTCATTGATTCCCCCCCAAAAGAGCTGCAATGATCTGAGATCAAATTTCCACAGCGGTTCTCACTGGTGCAGGAAAAACAGAAACTCAACAAATTAGTGTGCTTAGTGTGTTTCACAGTGACACCGACACACTACCAGCCTGAACGCTTGTTTACAAGAAGCCACTTTGACATTTGATTGATGCAATTGTAGATCGATAATTAAATTAAAATTGATCAAACTGAGTCTAATCACTTTCATGGAATGGCGTGAAGCTAGATGATAGAGAAATGCACTGAGGGATAGGACTGATGGATATCATCCCATTACCGCTGTAAACATAATGTGACAAACTGATGCTGTTACGGCAGTTTGTGGAGTACACAGGAAAACAGTAAATAACACTTTCAGTCCTCCTGGTTGGAGGAAAACGAGAATAGAGCAGCACAATAATTGCTTCGAGGTTTAAAAAGCTAAAACATGATATGTGTGTTTGTACAGTCAGTGACCAGTTCTTGGCGAGGCATGTAACGTCTATAGGGTAAAATTTTCTTTTTTACCACACTCCTCCGCAAATCATGAGAACAAGAGAGTCCATGTCACAGTCAGCAAATCAATTATTCAATGGCATTTCAAAATATCAGTGGATGCCCGTGGTTGCCATAGACACATACTGCGGCTGACTTACAGATTTGTCACTTTTTCTGTGATATTTTCACTCCAAGTAGGACAAACAGAGAAAATAAATACATCATCTGAAACGAGGACGTCACTTATAAAAGATTCACTCCCACTTAATGTGATTCCTGCTTGAGTGACCCAACAAAAATTGGATTTTAATGATGCCTATTAGTTTTAAAGGAACCGGACAAGTTTATGATGATGTGGGGATATTTTTTAAGTTCCTAATTGGTGTCACCAAAAATTATAATGTTGACATAAGACAGATCTGTTTGTTGACTTCGAGCTTACGCAACACAGTCTAAGATAAGTTAACTTATGAGGGAGAAAAAAGTTCTCATTATCAAAGTTTTTATTATAAAATCACTGCCAAAAACATGACATAACTCTCTCCATCACAGCCAACTGGAACGAATGTTATTAATGTTCAAGTTCCCCCACACACACAGAGAAATGCAAACTTTAAAGAGTTTAAAAGACTTTGTCCTCAAATGCAAATTGAGGCTGCTCTAGATGCGGCGGTGCAGCTCTGGTGTGGATGTAAAGTGTCAGCACAGGTTGACAGACTGTCACCATGTCTCTGACTACTTGAATGCTCTGATAACAGGCAGGCTCAGCACACAGACAGGAGGCTGCAGCATTACTCTCAGCCTGTTGGAACAAAATAAGAAAACGTGTGAAGTCCTTTGGAAAAGTAAATCACACATACAGTAAATAAAAACCCCGTCTATCTGTTTTCAGGCTCAACTATTTCAATTTATATTCATGGTGACCCAGTGGTTTGCTCAATTATGCAGTTATTTGGCTCGTAGAAAGAGAAGAAATTTATCCACTCTGACTCCATGGGGAAAATGTTACAGTTTATTACTAAACAGACTGAGTTACAGTGGGTTGGGTTGGGATTCCCTTTATATTAAAAGCTACACAGAGCTGGGTTTTATGGAAGAGTGACCAGAAAGAGGCCAATGTTTAAAGAAATTCTGTTCATGTCAGTGTTTTAAATTAGGATCATTTTATGCCGAGTCGCTTACGTCAAATCTTTAAAATATTGTCATGCGTGATCACGAGGTCATGATCAGAGTATGTGTTGTGAATCACTCTTATTTACCATTGTAACAAATTATAGGTCAGTAACTGTACAATTAACTGAGTTGTAGTCATTTTTGTGTTGCCTAGCGCAAATACAGCTTTGGTCTCTTTAAGTGAAATGATCTATTAAAGAACATCATAGAGCAAAAAGTCTCCGTTTGTTGAAACTTTAAATTAACTCATTAAAATAAGACTCACACAACACGATTCTACCAAGAAACCAGGATATTTAGAAATGGCTCAGTTAATCTTTAACATTAAACTGTCTTTTAAAAACTGGTTTTATTGTCCTTTGTGCATCTTCTTGAAATATTTACAGTAACTAAAGCTGTGGGATGTATGTTAGGCAGTTTAACATTTTCCTACAAAATGCTGAATCACACACAAATCACATAAATGAAGTGTTTAAACTGTTACAAAGTGTTTGTCTTTGGACAGATCCACTTATCGTTTATCATGTGGAGCAGATTAGCTCATCCCATCCCACAGAAGAAACCACAGTCATGATCACAAATCTTACTTATTACCCAAAGTGGAGGGCATAAAATACCTCATTAATCCCTGAACAGATTTTAATGAAATAACAGGAAGAAATGAGTGGATGAACGACAACCGATGAGCTATCGGAGACAGCCTGACTCAAGATGGCTGCTACAGCAAGGAGGTCTTATCAAACAGAAAGGGAACATCGGTTTTACACATACTGAGCTGAGGTTTGATGTGGTAGTAGCTGAGAGTCATCCACAACACATATGGCGTGATAATACACAGAGCTTTTAAAAGGTTTGATCAAATTTGTTATATCTTTTCTCAACATAAGATGCTCGTAGTTTAAAATTTTGCAATCTTTAAAGAAACACTGGTCCTTTAAATTTTAGTGCTAGTTCTGACACTGAAGCAGCTGTTTGTTCAGCATATCTTCATTAGTGTTTTTATTTGTTCTTTTTTTTTTTAAGGTTTGGCAGATGTTTGACTTTCCAGCAAAAAAGGACAAATTATCCTCATGAGGAACTGGTTTACGTCTTGTTTTTACTCTGTAATTCAAAACCAGTGATCAAATTACCTTTATATATTATTTGATGATTTTCTATTGTGCAGATTTTTCTTGAAATTAAAAATAATAAATTATTGTGAAGAGTCACTTTAGTTAGTCAAGTTACTAGTAATTGGTTCCCTCTCCCTTCTGGAGGAGATAACAGTGCTAACCACCCAGAGGTAACCAGCAGCAGAACAAACAGCTCACACTGGCCCCTTGTGTCTGTTTGAGGAATAAACCAGCTCACATTAGAGGCTCTGAGGTTGCTGGACTATTTTCTGGTCTGAACCGCTGTGACTTCACGTGTTTGTGTGAGGTCAAATTCCTCGTAAGTTCAAAGAAATTCTGTGTTTTCTTCTGAAAGGAGGCCTGAGGGTGGGTCTATCCTGTGATGGTCATTCCTGAGCATTGCGCTGCCTCCCTGCAGGCCGATAAGCTGCACCCCGTGCCCGGCTGCAGCAGCATGTGACCGGCTTGTGATCCTGGATCCTACGCAGACAGGACTCTGAATGTGCTGCAGGTCCTGAGAAGGAAACGTTTCTTCTGTTTGGTCTCTGCTCTTCAGTCATGTACCACATGCTGGAAGTGATGCAGATAATTAAATAATACTGATAAAAATAAAACTTCATGCTGTAGTTTATTTAATGTCTTAAAACTTTAAAATTAGGTTATGCTTATAGTATTTTTACACAAGTTTGAGTAAAAACCTTTTAAAAATAGAGCTCAACACATTTAATCCCTCCTGCTGCCCTTGGGTCAAAATGACCCTTAAGGCCTCAGATTTTAAAATGGGGCTTAGGTCGTTTTGACCTGAGGGAAGCGGGAGGGTTAAAATAATGCTGGAATCAGTAATAAGAATAATTAAAGACCTTGCATTAAAGAATGCATCCAGCCTGCTGCCTTTTCAGACTGAGATGATCTTATGATGACAGGATGGAGAGAGAGTTGTCGACTGGAGAAAATGTCTGAAACTAAAATATAATGAATTAAATTTATAAAAGGGCTGATAAAATTAAAATAACTTAAATGTCACCAGAACATTTCAATCTTTCAGCTTTTTATTTTGTTATTTCATGATTATTAGATTGATGTGTGTGTGTGTGTGCG
>NW_013952448.1:2291234-2302304 GCF_001266775.1 Austrofundulus limnaeus
TGTGTGTGTGTGTGTGTGTGTGTGTGTGTGTGTGTGTGTGTGTGTGTGTGTAAGGAGGGATTTTTTGTTTTTTTCCCCATTTTCTGAAAGATGCACTGGGCAGAAAAAACTATGACAGGAGCAGCTGGAAACAGCAACTCTGTCGACATTTTAACTGATGCTCTAATATTTTATTGAAAAAACAATATTTTAACACAAAAATCCCACTTTGTTATCAAACAAAAATCATTATCACAGTTTATTCTTAGTTTAACAAGATCTTGCAGCAAGCACATGCTATAACCACAATTTAACAAAAACTTTAGGAACAAAAATGTTCTTTATGGTTTAGGGTTTTAATTTCATTGTGAAATTCAAAATTTTGCACATTGTTTTCAACTTTTCTTAATTTACAGCCACATAGTCATACTTAAACTCCAGTATTTAACCACCAACAAAGGCATCATTTTCATTTTATTAATTTTTTTTCACATCTTGTTCTTTTGGTGCAGGGATTTTGTTGCTTATTTAGTTACTGTAAAATGCAAAATGCTTTAGAAATACTAAATATGGTCAAAAACATATGTCAAAAACCTAATGAAACAAACACGGTGATAATCTCAAAATGATAGTTCAGATCAAAAAGAAAAAATAAGTAGGTCCTCTGGACAGGTTCTTTTTAACGAAACGTTTCGTCTCTCCTCCAAGAGACTTCTTTAGTCTGATGAGTTTCAGGTGAACTCAGCCTTATAAGCACTGCCTCCACATGGACAAACAATCAAAGAAGAACCCGTCCAGAGGACATGCTTATTTATTTATTTATTTAATTTTTTATTTGTTTTTTTTTATACTACCTGGATTACTGAGATGCATCAGGATAGTGTAGATATTTTCAAGTGGGGTTCTAGGGAGCGATTATGAACAGTTAATATCTTACCTGTTGAAAATAGCTCTTTGAGTGACTTTATTTTAAAGAGATAGACTTTAATTCTGTCTGAATTGATGAGCTAACCGCTAAGTTGAGATAGGCAAAACCCAAAGTGGAATGCTGCCATCCTAAAATATCTCTAACTCTCAAAATATTCACCAGACCTTTAAGATGTGGCACAGTTGATTAGCATGTTTGACTGTTAATTGAACGGTTGGTGGTACAAGCCCAGCCAGGGACCAGTTCCATAATGTTCTTTGTCGAGGATTTAAAAACTAACAAAGCTTTCAATCTATCAAGTGTAATAAATGTCAAACAGCCCGTCATTTATTGCAACAACAACATATTTTTTGTCAATTGGGTGCGCCAAACTGTTTCAAGGTTTATAAACACAAGTTCATCACCAATACTTTGACATTACACAATTATTTACGTAAATATCTTTAGCTATTTGTAAGTGCAAACAATGGCAGAATCAACTTGCTGTGGCTCCTTCAGGAGTACTTTCTGAGTAGGTCGTCTGTACGGTTTCTTCTTTAAACCGTCCAGAGGACCTAGTTTTTTTCTACCTGGATTACTGAGATGCATCAGGACATCTATTACATGTAAAAACTATGAACATCATTAAGTAACTTGCAGACGTTTCAGATCACAGTGGCAGAAGCCCCACATTTAGTCAAAATTGTGTTTAATGTCAGATATCCTCCCTTGTATCATCTTTTATTTCCTTCCTCTCGCTTTTTTAGTAGATGATATATTCAGTCACACATAAATTCCTGCCCAGACTTTGCACAGAGTGGTGGGTAGAGGGTTGGGGCCTGGAGGGCGAGTCGTGGTGCTCACGGAACCACAAAACTACCCATTTCTGCCTGAGGTGTAACATAGCAAGGGTCAGCTGGTCCCAAGACAAAGTGAAAAAGGAATCAAGAGTATTATCCTGAGCATGTGATGCTCATAATAATCTCTGTGTGTTTGAGTGTGTTTTTTCAGAGGACAGCCCCCAAAGCGGCTCAGTGAGCAGGGAGAGACCAGGAGACTGGAGTCTGGGTGTATGAGGGGGTGGACGGAGGCTCGGGAGCTGGCTGGATGTTGGGTCAGGTAGGTTTGAGGAGTGTCAGCTTTTAAATTCTTGCTATTCTTTTTGTTTCTAGCTAACCATTTCTTGAATATTTAAGAATTCATATTCCTGTGATTCTAGTTAGCGCTTTATGTTTGACCTTGCCGGCAGACGTTTGTGAAGGCAGCAGATCTTTTCCCACAGGACTTTTTCCTCCATATTGTAAAACTGAAGTGGATGTGACGTTTCATCATGAGGACGCTGCTTGAGTCTGTCATTCTGTTGGTCCTTGCTGAGGTTTGTTTATGCCAGTTCCCTCGCCCTTGTGCCAACTCAGAGAGCCTGCGAACTAAAGAGTGCTGTCCCATATGGGAAGGAGATGGTTCTGCTTGTGGAGCCATGTCAGGCCGTGGATTTTGCACAGAGGTCCTGGTCTCAGATGAGCCCAATGGGCCACAGTACCCTCACATTGGGATTGATGACCGCGAGCGTTGGCCTTTGGCGTTTTACAATCGGACATGTCGTTGCGCTGGAAACTATGGAGGCTTCAATTGTGGCGAGTGCAGGTTTGGTTACTGGGGAGCAAACTGTGCTCAGTACAGGGAGTCGGTCCGCCGGAACATCCTGACCATGTCGCCTGCCGAGCAGCAGACGTTCATCTCGTACCTCAACCTGGCAAAAAACACCATCAGCCGCGACTACGTCATCTCCACGGCCACAAGAGCAGAGATGGGTGAGAACGGCGAGATCCCCATGTTCTCAGACATCAACACCTACGACCTGTTCGTCTGGATCCACTACTACACGTCCAGGGATGCCTTCCTGGGTGGGCCCGGAAACGTCTGGAGAGACATCGACTTCGCTCACGAGTCCGCGGGCTTCCTGCCCTGGCACAGAGTCTTCCTGCTCCACTGGGAGAACGAGATCAGGAAGGTGACGGGGGATTTCAACTTCACCATCCCATACTGGGACTGGAGGGACGCCCAGTCCTGTGAGGTGTGCACCGACGCTCTGATGGGTGGACGCAGTTCCCTCAATCCCAACCTCATTAGTCCTGCTTCTGTCTTCTCCTCGTGGAAGGTGAGACAATCTGTTTAATTCTGACTTTATCTTTGTGAGGATGTAAGAAAATCTAGTGTTCTTTAACTCAAATCGAGACAAAACCACATAAATGTTGAATAAATTGAAATGTGAAGGGAATGAGGACCATACAACACCAGTGACTGGAAATGAGCAGAGATTTAATGCTCTCAATGCAAGCAGGAAACCCACGCTGAATGAAAAACCGGAAATAAGTGCATATTCTTCAATGCCTGGTACGCCCACTACTGGCCTACGGCTGAATCGCAGGCACTCTGAATACCAATGCTCACCTAATGTTTTATAAACGGTTTCTTATGTGTTGCGATAATGTTTCGGGCATGTATCTAAGCTATTTTAATCAAGACATAACAATAGTTAAACAATGGATTATAAAAGTCAATACTTAAAAGGAAAACTAAGAAAATGGTGTAGTGTTTTTAAAATCAGTATCTAGCATGACTAATAATTTTTTACAAGAAGATTGCCATTTTATCCCATTCAACACGGTTTTTCTTGGTTTATTTTCACTTCATGCTGCAGGGTTTTTAATTTTGGGGGTTAATTTTGGTTTATCCTGTTATTCCAAAGGAATTAAAGGGTTTTTGGTGGGTTCATTCTCAAATTATCATTTGAAACCAAAAACTATCTCAGTCTAAAAGGGTTTATAAATATCAAAAAAATCAAATAAAGAAAATGCATGAAAGACAACATTACTCTGTAACATTAAAAATATCCATTGCCAATGGATGATTGCTTCAACGAAAGGATTGTTTCGCTAAAAAGTCTATTATATTGAAAAGCTGTTTCACTAACCTTAAACTGAAGCTTTAAGGAGGCTCATAGGCTTTATGACTACAGCAGCTCTGTGTCTTTGCATGTGCAGGTGATCTGCAGTCAGCCAGAGGAGTACAACAATCGAGAGGCATTGTGTAACGCTACAGCAGAGGGGCCACTGTTGCGTAATCCCGGCACCCATGACCCAAACCGCGTGCCAAGACTCCCCTCAACAGCTGATGTGGAGTTCACGGTGGGGCTCCCTGAGTACGAGGCGGGAAGCATGGACAGATTCGCCAACATGAGCTTTAGAAACGTCCTGGAGGGTACAACACCCAAACGCTTACACTTTTCACAGAAAAACTTTTTCAACATCAAGTTTGCTTCAGTAAGAAATTCTTCCACCAGATTTATGCAGGGATAGAAATCCTTTAGACTGGATTTGTTAAAAATTTGGAGCAATCTTATTAGCATTCAGACTTTACTTTAGCTCATCAGGCTGGTCAGAATTAAACTCAGTTCCTCCAAACTAGGTCATTCAAAGACCTTTTTTTTTACTATCACTTGAAAAAAAATTTTTCTCAACCATCTCTCACTACTTCAACATCAGTTTGAAGTAAAAGTCTAAAGAGTGAGTCAATATTCTGCCTAGTTTACAAGTCCAACAAACTTTACTGTTAAAAGATACATTGGTACGTACTACAAATTCACTTTTGTTGTTGTGTATCACCGCACATTTTATCATCCTCTGTCTGAAACTCACACTGCAGCTCTCGTCTCTTCAATGCTCCTATAAGGTCCTATCAGAGCAGAGATTCAGGGTTGGTTAACAGAAGTGGCCGTGCATTTTTCATTTGAAGCACACCAAAGGAGCCACTTGGTAAACTTTAAGCAGCTGTGATAAAAGACGAGTAACAGCAGAAAAACTTGAACGGATGAGGCCTTTATGTGAATCCAGTGTCTCTGTTGGCGAGAATAACTCCCTGAGGTCTGGACTTCATGCTTTGCAGCACACAACGCTACACTTATTTTCCACTTCTTTCTCGTGTTATTACAATATTTTTGCAAATTCTTTGTTTTGTTCCGCTAAGCTCAACTTTTTCTTCATGCAAATTCTCCAATCCCCAGCATATTTTATTTATTTTTTTCCTGCTCCCCTTGATATCCTCTCATCTTTCTGTCTGCACTTCAGTAATAATAGCTGTCATTTATACCCCGGTGATAAGCCTTGTTTTCCTCGCTCTGTTTATGGCAGGTTTTGCCAGTCCAGAGACGGGTTTGGCGGTGCCAGGGCAGAGCACCATGCATAACTCCCTGCATGTCTTTATGAACGGCTCTATGTCCTCAGTCCAGGGTTCAGCCAACGATCCAATTTTCCTCCTGCATCATGCTTTTATTGACAGGTAACACACAGTCACACACACATGCCAGTCTATACATTAGCAAATGCCAAGCTTCTTAATTGAATGCCGCAGGATGCACGTAATCTTATTTACCTTGCTACAAGCTACAACCCGCAACAAAATGCGGGAGTTAAGTGGAAATTATGAGTCGTTTTTAAAAGGTTCAACATTATTTCTCCTCTAGTATCTTTGAGCGCTGGCTCAGGACCCACCAGCCTCCTCGGACCATCTACCCACGTGCCAATACCCCCATTGGCCACAACGATGGCTACTACATGGTGCCCTTCCTTCCTCTCTATAGAAACGGAGACTACTTCCTGTCCAACAAAGCTCTGGGATACGAGTACGCCTACCTGTTGGACCCAGGTGAGTTCATAACATGTCTGAAATGGCTGATTGTCACTTTCTGCTGGTTTTCTGTTCATGTGGCCATTTCAACCCATCTGCCTCACCACAGGTCAGAGGTTTATGCAGGAGTACCTGACGCCCTACCTGCAGCAGGCCAGGGAGATCTGGCACTGGCTGCTGGGCGCCGGGATCCTCGGAGCCGTGGTCGCTGCAGTCTTTGCTGCACTGGTTGTTGTCGTAAGGAGGAGGTGGAGGAGGAGGAAGAAGAGGGCGTCGAGCTTTGGGGAACGACAGCCGCTACTGCAGAGCAGCTCAGAGGAAGGCTCCTATCAGACCACGCTTTAACGCACAGATCCTGACCGCTCACGTGGAGATGAACAAACAAACTAATCAGGGTGTCTTTAAATGAGATGCAGACCAAAACATGACTTAATATAATATTATTTTACAGGAATACATCTGATACGGCTGTTTAATAAAAAAACCAGGTGCTGATGAGACAGTGAGGCATTTCTAAAGATTAAAAACTAAAAACCTCTCCTCACTTGAGTATAATGTCTTTGCATTTCTGTCATCTGCATCTAAAACAATATAAATAAAGTAGTTTTTGTGGCATCACTGTTAGAAAAATCAGTAACTACATAATACAGTCTGGTATAATCCCAGTTAATACCTCATACTTACAGGGTAAATATTTGATACTTACCTAAATTTATTAACCTGATGCACTCCTGGTACTTGTCAGGCTGTTTTACATTTTGCTTCAGGAAAATATATTTTCAGTTCTACTGTCTCAGTTAAAAACAGAGAGCTTGTTTTTTTGTTGTTCTTACTTTTGACATTAAAGACTTTATTTCCCTCATTGTCAGGAACTAAACCATATGTAATGTCATTGATTACAACCTTTTTAATATATTCATGGATAATTCAATTTTCAGGCCAGGGTGTGAATAGCATTGGTTCACTTAAATAGACTGTTGTTGTGTTTTGTTTTTACTCAAATAAATTACTATTGAAGTGGTGTTAAAGTCAGGTTTGACACTGTTCTCGCTGTTAAACTCCCTTTTTTTTCCCTTTTTTTGCTTAATACAAAATAAGTCAGATGTACAATAAGCCAAACAATGAAACACAAAAGAAAATGTGAAATAAATGTTCTGCCCTTTGGATAAACTGTGGCTGACATCAATGCTTTTTCAGGTGTAATTCTGTTCAAACATTTCAAACATCTCAGTGGCGTTACAAAGTCACAAAGCCTTGGCAGAACCAAAGATCATCTTGTCTCTGTGATTAACAAGAACTCCAACAAAATCTAAAAACACACTTCAGTGTGTTTCAGCGGTGCCAACGAGTACTCAACTCTGATCTGTAAAAGGTTTTCCTCACATGGTAACAGAATGAATCATGTGTTTGTGCTGCATTAAAGCCAAAGATGAATCAAATTGATTTTGATTTTCTTTTTCTATAAAGACGCTGCAGAAGATGATCGAACAGGTTTCTTATAAAACAGCTTTTCTGTAAAGCAGCAGAAATCTGTAGATGAAACGTCTTTATTCTTTGGTAACAATGATTTAGCAGGCAAGCAGACATTTTTCCTTTTAGCTACTATCTGTGGTTTAAATTAACAAACAGGAGACTTTTTGGCAATAAGTAAAGTTTAGTTTGTAGATCTTAAAGCTGTCCAACACTGAGTTGATCTCAAAAATAAAATGTAAAAAGTATAATTAGGATACAATAAATATAATATCTATTTTATTTGCTTTGTTCTTAAAAACAAATCTGAAATTAAACATACAACATGTTCATGTATTTTACAAAAGCTACACCACTTATTTTTTCAATTATTTGCAACAGTCTAGAAGCTTATCTTTGCTCTCAATACTTTAATTCTTTAGTTATACAGAAATATATTGATTTAAATATTTTGCAGATTACCAAAGAGGTTGATCCTGACTTAGATGCATGTTTATTTTAAACGCTAAATCTGTAAGTTTGTTTACTGCAAACCTGATAAACAATTAAAATGATGTGCATTATATGAACCCTGTTAGGAAAAGAAGAGCCTGAGTTACATTTATTTTTATAAAAGAATGAAACATTTGACAGAACATCCCAGCTTTGTTGAATTAAAGAGGACTCAAATCAGGACCAATTCCAGTAGTATTTTGAAGTTAAATCTAGTATAAAAATCCACACTGTGCAAAATTTGAAACTGAATAAATCTCACAAAAACAGTGGGCAGATCAGCATTAGGTCATGACCCCAGTTTTCTAAATATTGCCTGACTAAAATAAACAGTGTACCGTATTTTATTGTTTATATTTAATTAAGACGAGATGTACTGCCAGTGTGCATTTCACTTAATATATCTGGTATTCCAATAATCTTCATATGGGTGTTTCAAGTTACACTCATTAAACAGATGGATTTGCTTAACCAAGTTACGTCAACACTCAAATGAGTTTCGCATTTTCTTTAAAAATAAATGTGACGGTCAGTTGAGTGGAAGTTGTGTAAGTTAGTGATGTAAATCCAACAATCTATAAAAAAAAAAGTCCAACAAAGTAAATCCTGCAAGGGAACTGGCTATGATGCACTTGGAAATAAATGTAAGAAAATAACTTTTTAAGTGTTGATTTGGAGTAAAAAAATAAAAAAAAATAAAAAAGTTTTTCAGTTGACTGGCACTAACCTGGCATTGGGTTGCTACATCTACAGCTGCCCTCTCAGTTGCTCTCGTGCACTCTTTGGCATCAGCTAATCTCTCTCATCATCTCCTCCACACCACCTCCTGGAAAACATTTAAGGAGCTCTTCAAGAACAAAGTGTCTGGGCTTCATAACTATTGCCTTTGATGACCTCCAGTTAGCCCGGAGAAGAAATTTGATATTAAAGTCTTATTTTGTGCTGGCTTTAGTGTTTCAGTTTGCTGTCTCATCCCTGAGTGGTTGCACTGAGTGATGCTCGAACCCTGGAGAAGACGGATTTCCTCCAGCTGTGTTTGTTGGAGTCTGGCTGGTGGAGTTGGACCTTTTTTTTTTTCCTTCCCTCTTGTTAAAATCCAGCATGAGGAAACAAAAGAGGGTAGCACCGATGCTTGGAGGAGGAAAAAAACAACACAGCATTGAGCAGGGAGCCGCAGTCTTCAGTCTCCCTCATCTGCTCACACAATCACGTGATGAGGCTGCAGCAGCCGAAGCCCTCAGCTGGACGTCAGGATGATCGCGCAGCAAGTAAAGCCCTTCGGTCAGTTTCATTAATGCCATGAGCCACGTGACAGCCAAACATCCAGGAACGTACTTCGTCTGAAAAAAGCTTTTGTCCTAAAACGAATAAAAACTTGTTCGTCCAATCCACCCAGCTGCAACGCTGAATTAGCTGAACGACTCCTTGTTGAACTCAAAGGTGGTTCCGCCGGATCGGGCCGAGTTACACAACCTGTGGAGGGTTCTGGAGATGCCTTTGGGTCCACAGCAGAACACGCCAACTCGATTCCTGAAACATCAGAGACATAACCAGGCGTTAAGTGTTACAACGATCAATCAGCTTGTTCCTAAATATTCTGCTTACTGTTTATTGCTCTTTCCAATCTCGTCAAGAAGCAACTTCCACCTGGGCCGACCGACCTGCAGCCGGGACGCGAGCAGATGGTACCGCTCCTCGGACATGCTCTGAAAAAAAAAGTTTCGATTACAAATAATGCAGGGAAAGTGTGATACAGTTCAGATTATATTTGTTTGGGTGACACACAGAAACCGACTAGTTTATGAGGAGCAAAACAGGAATTGTTTATCAGCCATGATAAATTCTGCTTTAATATTATTATTACCTGCAGCTGAAGACATCATTTTTAGTTTTATGTTTGTGTTTTATCTTTATTTTTTCTTATTTTTTGTAGATTTTTTGTGTATTCCTGTAATTAAAATGAAATAAACAAATAAATAAAAATAAATAAATTAAGACAATAATGTTTTTGCCCATGTCTGTGTGTGGCGTTAGCAAAATATCTCCACACCAACCGGAGGAACTTTACTGAAACTCACAAAATGTAATCATTGAATTAACATATTCACCTGATTAACCTTCGAAGTCAATCTGACTCAAAATGGCCGACCTGGCTAAGCCAAATTAGCAAACGCTAAAATTTCCATAACTCAGTTTGTTCTACTGATCTTGCGCTAAAACTTGGTGTGGTAGTAGCTGAGAGTCATTGCCAAAAAATACTCTAAGTGCAAACTGATCGCATGAGATCTGGTTTTAAAACGTAGTTATTAACTATTGGGGTCATAGATGTCTGTCTGTTAGCAAAATATCTCGTGAACCACTAAATGTTTTTTAATGAAACTACCAGAAAGTAATTATCACATGTACAACTACAACTGATTAACTTTCGGTGCCAACTCAATTCAAGATGGCAGCCACAGCTAATGAACCTTTGCTAACACACAAATAGCTATAAATTAGTCTAATTTACAGATAACAAAATAATGTTTGTGTGGTAGTAGCTGAGGCTGATCCACAAAACACACTCTAAGTGCTAACAAATGAGAACTCACAACATAACAGTATTCTAACACCTTCACTTCCCTGAAAACAATAACAAAATGACGATTATTTCAACATATTTTCTTGGAAGAAGTGGCTCAAATATCACTTTTAAACAAATAGATTAATTTCACAACTAAAGTTTCTAATTCATTTGTTTGATTTGAGCTGTTTTTGTCTGGCGCCAGCAGCTATGTAACTCAGTGAAGCCATTAGCACAAAGCTTTTCGTGCACGTGACTCAAAGCTTTTTTTGTTTGTTTGTTTGTTTTTTCCTGATCAACTCTGACCTCACAAGAGGTCGGGCACACCGGCTGTTATGGGTCAAGAGCTCTCTGTCAACAGGGTGTAAGGTAACACCCGAGTGTTATCTGATTTCCTGCTTTGACTTCGACTTGTGCTAGAACGTAAAAGCAACAAAGCTGCTCGTCTGCAACCCTCCCAAAACAGAAAGAAAAGATTACATGTTAGTGGTGAAAGAAGTTCAGTTACATTCAGGTTTAATTTATTGCTTTTTTCGTTTGTTTTTTTTTTTAAATCTCAGGAATGAAGCCTGATGGGTTGTCGTAAACTCGCTCAGTTGTTAAAATAAGGACGCAGCTGTGAAAAAGTGAAAAGAAACTCTCCCCGTCGGGGAATCGAACCCCGGTCTCCCGCGCCGGAGTCGAGAATTCTTTAGCTAAAACGGCCCTAAACCGTTTCCCATTCATTTCCAATGGTAGTGCTGATCCACTACGGATGCAATGACAGTTTTGGCCGCTACGTGCTTTGGCGCTGTTCCTTCTTTCAAACGGAAGTAACGCAGCAGTATGCCGGTCCGTCGAAAGAAAACAGTTCTCGCGCAGGAAGAAGGTAAATAAATCGAAGAAAACAGATCGTCACCTATTTCCATCCATTCTTTCGTGTTTTAAAAGGTAAGTTACGCTGATAGTGAAATAAGTTGAACTTGTTTATTGT
>NW_013952448.1:2304614-2310486 GCF_001266775.1 Austrofundulus limnaeus
AGGTTTTGTCTTTGTCGTGTTGTTTGTGTGTGTGTGTGTGTGTGTGTGTGTGTGTAGTACAGTTGTAACCACACTTGTTCGAGGTGCATTTCTGACGTGCTGTTCCTTTTGCACATATTGTTTTGTACATTTACCCAAGTATCGACGTTGTCAAAGCTCAAAATTACATGGCTCTGGATCTAAACAGTTTGACTGAAAGCCATTTTTGCAATGTTTATAAGAAATATATTCTTTGTGCATTGATATATGAATATATTTTAAATAGAAATATTTTATATCTGTTGTATAAATATATTATCTTCATAATTGTATATTATATACATATGTACTTATATTTTAAAATATTACTATTTTGTTTTGATAAATAATTCTTAGTTCTATATATTTGTGAGTATTTGAACTGTTTTACTCTCCTTTTAAAACAAAATACAAAGAAATATGTCAACATACAGTATTTGCTTGTTTTTATTAAATTGCACGTCCAATGAAATATATTTACAATATGCATATAGTTGCCATAAGGAAGGTAAKTGTGTTGAAGGAAAAAAAGCAATAGGGCTGCTAATGCAGTAATGGCTCCTATTTTCAAGACACTAASAAAATCCTAGCATAATTAAAAGTAAAATAATTACAAGGGATTCATAACTCGTGAATCAATAACAGTTTGGTTGTGTAAATTAGAGCAAACACTGATGCTACATGGATTTAATCCTGTATCAGGGGTCCTGTATTTGCTATTACAGTAGTAACTCATTTTTTTTACTGTTGGAATTATATAAAATATCACAAAGTTAATTAACATAAGAATATGTAATAAACTAATTATTATTCATAAATTATGTATGAAGACTCAGGCATAAACTATAAAAACTTTTATTTTTAACATTAAAATGGTTAGACACAACTAGTATTTTCTTCCTCATCAACAGAAATCTTATTATTGCTCAGAAAAGCCTCTCCTGGAGGTTTGAGCATCTTGGATGATGGATTCTCTGTATCCTCAGCATCAGCATCCCTGTGTCAGGAATGCTGCAATTTGATTGGCTGTCACTCTGTCACAGCTATTCGCGGCTGGCCCCCGCGTGACAGGCGGGGATACTCACCACTATACTAACGAGGAGTTGAGAACAAATCTACAGAATACTGATAAAGTACAAACTTAGATGTGTTCTAATACTGCAAATATCTTTGTTACTAACAAATACAGATGATAAAACAAAATAAACAATAAATATTAAAATGTTTGTTTAGATTTGGGTATTTTGATTTCTGCTTTGCTCTGAACTTAGACATTAACTCTAATGGAGGGTATTTTATACTGTCACAATAAAAGCTCAAAGAAGTTACAATTTAAAGACCTCTAAATAAGATGTTAAACCAGAAACTGACTTAAGTTTTATATATTTCCAGAAGAAAACAGACATATTTTGTGTTCAACAAAAGACAGCAGACTTTGTGCTTTAGATTTTTGATCTATCTGTGTTATACTGCCCTCTAGTGGAGCATACATACAACTGACAAGTAAAGACCATAAAGAAATGTGCAAGTTGTGATGAAAAGTAAAAGCAAACTAAAGACGTGTGTGCAAAAATTTACCTGCAAGCTGTTTGTGCAACTGACATACAGCTTCAGATTAAAGTAGTCAGGTCTGTTCTCCTGCCAAAGCTACAAAACAAACAGAGGAGTTCAGTATTTCCTGGTACAGACAGAGTACACAAAAAAAAAAGGAAACAGAATATTTCATTTTAATTGCTGTAAAAATACATGAAAGAAGCAGTATAAGTACTGTAGTCCTTTTGTTACCAAACCATATTTATCTGTAATTTATTTTTGTCAGTGATATGACAAAGTTAAAAACGCAGGAGCACCTGCAATTTTCAACTTTCAACTCAGTTTTCAACACCAATCACTTTTCAACTGTTTTTAATGACAATACTGTGATAACAACTTCAAAAACATCTACTGTAAAGACAGCAGCTCCTTGGATAAATGAAACCATTCTCTCTGCTAGACAAAAATGTAGACAAGCTGAGCATCTATGGAAATCATCCCATTTAGAGGTGCACAGGCTTCACCTTAAAGAACTTAGGTCATCACTACCAGGTCCCAATACTTTGCACAACTGGTCTCCCGTTTTAAGAAAAATCCCAGAGCTTTATTTGGCACCATCGATAATTTGGTTTCGCCAGCTGCTCCATCTCCTGTTGTTCATTCACCGGCCAGCTGCAATAATTTTCTAACACACTTTGTTGAAAAAACTGATAACATTCGCTGTAGCATCGTATCACAACAATCCCGTGCCCCACCAGAAGTCACCACCCAACCTGAAATTTCTCCTTCTCATTCGTGGTCCACTTTTGACCTGGTAACAGTTGACATCCTCAGGACCATAGTATGAAAAATGAAACCAACTGGTTCCCCACTTGACACCTTACCTCCCAGATTCTTAAAGGCTGTCTATGACGTGGTAGGGCCTTCACTAGTAGACTTGATAAATCTCTCACTTACATCTGGATGTGTACCGGGATCACTTAAAAAAGCGGTCGTGGAACCTACAGTATATTTAAAAAGCAGTCTTTAAACCCATCTGACATGAACAACTACCGACTGATCTCAAAGCTACCATTTCTGTCAAAGGTCGTAGAGAAAATAGTCTCAACACAGCTCACTGACTACCTGGATGTTTATAAACTGCATGACCTTTTCCAGTCTGGCTTCCATAGATCACACTCTATAGAAACTGTTCTTCTTCATGTAACAAATGATCTGCAAATGTCTGCTGACGGAGGAATGTACTCTGTTCTGCTTTTATTGGACCTATCCTCAGCATTTGACACTGTGGATCACACCATCTTACTTCATAACCTGAGGAATATAGGGATAACAGGAACTGTCCTAGACTGGTTCAACTCTTACCTCATAGATCACTCTTTTTCAGTCAAACTAGTTCAGTCTTTCTCTGACTCAGCACCACTCACCTGCGGAGTACCACAGTGTTCCATTTTGGGCCCATTTCATTTTCCTTTTATACATCCGCCCCCTGGCTCAGATCATCAAAGATTTCCCTGACATCTCTTACCATTTCTCCACTGACGACCTGCAGTTATACTGCTCTTTTAATGACTCGACTTTCTACAAGCTAACCTCCCTCTTAAACTGTGTCTATAAAACAACTGAATGGCTGTCAGACAACTTGTTACTCCTTAACTTCAATAAAACAGAGACCTTGATCATGGCCCCTGACAACAAACACCAGGAGATAAAAGACCATCTCAGCTCTTTAAGTTCAACTGCCCGAAAACATGTGCACAACCTAGGTGTTTACTTTGACTCAGGACTGTCTCTTGACAAACATGTAAATAATCTGGTCTCCACCTGCTACTTCCAACTTTGAAATATTTCGAAGCAGCGGCCCCTGTTGTCCATTTCTGACCTGGAATTATTAATTCATGCATTCATCTCGACCCGCATAGATTATTGTAATAGCCTGTTCACCTGTCTGAACCAGAAACAGATAAATCGCCTTCAGCTCGTACAAAACTCTGCAGCAAGACTCTTAACCCGAACTTCAAAATTCTCACACATCTCCCCGATCGTTTCAGAGCTTCACTGGCTCCCTGTTCATTTTCAAATCAAGTTCAAAATCCTGGTCCTCACTTTCAGAGCTCTCAATGGACAGTCGCCTGACTACATTAAAAGTCTCATCTCCCCTTACAAGCCCAAACGCAGCCTTCGCTCACAGGATCAACATCTCCTAATGGTTCCCCACACACGTCTCAAGACCCGTGGTGACCGAGCCTTCTCCTCCATGGCCCCCAGGCTCTGGAATGAACTTCCTATCCATCTGCGCATGCTTGAAAGCATTGATTCATTCAAGAAATATCTGAAAACACACCTCTTTAAACTAGCATTTAACTAACTAATTTCAGCATTTTTCTGCAGCCTGACCTTAATGTCTGTTTCACCAAACCCTACATACTAACCGAACAATTCATCATATTAATGTATGTCAAACAGACAGTATTTTCATCCAAAGTCATTTCAATTTATCAAAAATGTATTTTTCTAAAGTGTACCTGTACTCCACAACCTACC
Organism: Austrofundulus limnaeus; assembly: GCF_001266775.1. NCBI lineage: Eukaryota > Metazoa > Chordata > Actinopteri > Cyprinodontiformes > Rivulidae > Austrofundulus > Austrofundulus limnaeus. Next base: position 2,308,710 of record NW_013952448.1, read on the forward strand.
CATTCGGAGACCTGCCTCCAAATTAATTTCTGATCTAAAAATCCTTCGTCTTAATACAGTATGTTATTGTTTTACTCTGCCCTCCCCATTTTTGTCTAGATATCATTTACTTGTTTTATTTTTCGGATTGCACAGTCTTAATACTTTGATGGTTGTACAGCTTTTATACTTTTTTGTTCCAAATTTTTGTATATCCTGTTCTGATCGTATATATTTTGATTTGCCTCTGATTGTACAGCACCTTGTGAATCTACTTCTATGAAAGGTGCTATATAAATAAAACTTTACTTTACTTTACTTACAATTTCTTTTACAGATTCCTAGAATTGACATTGTTTAAAATGGACACAAAAAAGCAACTCTGACCTTTTGATGCAGGGCACTCAGCAGCTCCGCAAACCAGTAGAAAGACTGAATCTCCCTGCAGACCCAAACAAAGTACAGCCTCTGCAACCTGAACCCCCTCCAGCCATCGCTGAGTGCACAACAGAAACAGACCGATACAGAATGAGGTACTATGCAGAAATCATTTACGACTTTGTTTAAATGACGAGCATAACCTACAGAAGAGCGTGCAGCACACAGGCGAACGGCGTGACTCCTATTCCTCCAGCGACACACAAACTGACGTCATAGTTAAAGACATCCTCTGACGGGCCTCCAAACGGACCATCGACATAAACCCTGATCAAAAAATATGGACAGAATAAAAATAATGTCTTGTTAATTAAACATTACAAACAGTTCAACAACTTTTCTCATTGAAACACAAACGTGAAAATAAATAATGATCAACCACATGATAATAAAACCAATGTTTTTTATTAGCAGTGTCATGCTATCACTCGTCTGGCCACAGGGGGGCACTGTGGAGCAATTCATTCATCACCAGGACAGAGTTTGGTGGTTTGAACAGTTTGTTCTGGTCCTGTGTCACAAAACAAACTGTCCGCTCCTCAGAGCCCACATCTAACCCCTGTCGCTGCCGGCCCACGGTCTCAAAGAGCCAGAGGAGCTCAGTCAGCAGGTCAGACACCTCTGGGATACTGAGCATTCATGAGAAATCAAGTCCCCCCCCCTCCACGTCCCTCATAAAGTTACTGACTCACAGAAACCTACTTGGGATAACTCCTCTGTTGGACCACGGGAAGGATCTCCACATCTGTCCTCGGTGGAGGAAGTAGCAGCTGTGTGAAGCGCTCTGAGGAGAAAAGGGGGAGAACACACCATCTTCAATACTGCATCCCAATACATCTGTCTCCTTACAGCCTGTCGTCAGGGCAGATTAAGGGGCCAACACAAACAAACCGGCTTCCCTTCTCATGTTCTGGGAGGATGTGAGCGTAGATAGATACAGTAGCAAGTGCAGGCAAACACACAGGCCCCGAGGGCCACAGCTTCCTCTCAAAAAGATTTAGAGTTGGCTGCATAGCAACTCTCTTCTCAGCTTTTTATGTCTTTAAATGTTAAAAACAAGTTGTGACGTTCTGTAATGTTGTTGTTAGGAGTGAAAGGACTTGTGGGAAATTGAATTTTCCATCAGGACAACAAAACTTTGAGGAAAAAAAACCTAAGACACAATGGGGGTTCCCTAAACCCATGAGATGCAGTTTTATCTGAGTAAGTCTGATGGCATGTGTCTTTGTTGTTTTATTATCTGTGGTTTTGTGTGTGTGTGTGCTTAACAAGTGTGTGTGCTTAACAAGTGTGTGTGTGTGTGTGTGTGTGTGTGTGTGTGTGTGTGTGTGTGTGTGTGTGTGTGTGTGTGTGTGTGTGT
>NW_013952448.1:2310672-2317381 GCF_001266775.1 Austrofundulus limnaeus
CACACACACACACACACACACACACACACACACACACACACACACACACACACACACACACACACACACACACTGACACTGGAAAGTACAGGAGAGCATACACACATAAAGTTCAATTCAAGAGAATCAAACGTGCACACAAACCCACACAAATCAGAAAATGCATGAAGTGTGGAGATCTAACTCTTCTCATTAAATTTAACAATGCCCCTACACACACACGCACACACACACACAACTACACACACACACAGACTTTTTGTTGGCAGAAAGCGTTATTAGCCTCAGGGGTCTGTCTGCTCTCTGTCAGTGTGATTCTTTGCCCTCAACCTCAAAGCAACCTAACACACCAGGTATGCACACAGTCATTTTGAGTCTTTCAGTGTGTGTGTGTGTGCGTGCGTGCATGTACACGTGTGAGTGTGAATGAGTGAATGAGTTCATCCCTGAGCGGTATTTCTTGAACTTCTTTTCTTTTTGTTTATTTCATTCAATTTGAACCAAATCTAAAATATCAATAAATACAGTTAAAACACAATCTAACCTGATGACTCAGCTGTCAATCAAAAGAGCTTCAGAGTGGGGCAGGGCTTTAAAAATAAATGAACTGCTGGCTCTTTTTGCCCAGAGAAAAAAAGGATTAAGTACCTGTGAAAACAAGTGTGTGTGTGTGTGTGTGTTTGTGCATCTATGAGGACATGTATGTGGGCTCCTGTTGTGTCAGGAGTGAATTAGTTTTACCTTCGTCAGCGTGAAGGGGTGGTTCTCAAATGAAGACACACCTGGACAGTTAAGAACAACATACTGGGGAGGGAAACAAAACTGTGATGGAGAGACATCAGGATGACAGAAAAAAGGAAATATACAGTAGATGGAAAAAAAAGAAAACCTATGATAGTGATACTTATATATATTTAGTAAAATGGTAAACAAACAGAAAAAAGAGATTAAAAAAATACGTACCTGTCCCGGCTGTGCTTTGAAGTTCTTCTTCAGCATGCGCAGCTCAATAACATTACAGGGATGCCTGATCACTGTTACTATGTCAACAGGGTCACTGCTCTGGACGTAGCGGTACAAACGCTCCACACAGTAGAGACAGAGTGGACCGGACACCCACAGCCAAGTCTGTCCACAAACACAGACACTGTCAGGTTAGCAGGTTGGTATGTTTTTCACCCGTCAAGCTGAAAACTGCCTGCTTCCAGCCACTAGCTGATTGGCTGATGTTCCTACCTGTGTATTAGCATCAACTTCAATTATTATTATTATTATTTATTAACTTCAAAAAGACATAAAACTTCCATTTATTGGTTTATTTTACTTCTACAAGGACACATTCTCGCTGTATAAGAGTGTGTGTCCTTGTTGACAGAAAACACTAAACTGTGCTAAACGTGTCACATTTGAGGTTTTGTCCTTTCGCGTGCCAGATAAGCAAGGCCACTTTTACAAAAGCAATAATCATTCTAATATATTTACGTGTTAATATTTTTAAGATTTAGAAAACTTTTTGTATTATTAATTCTTAGAGTCTTTCCCATTCTGCTAACTCGATCCTCATTAAAACACAACGTGGCTTCAACTAAAGAGAATGATCAGGAGAATAACAAATACCGTATTTATTCATGTATAATACAATCTCGAGTATAATGCGTTCATCATTTTTTGAGCTTACAAAGCATAAATATCTAATTAGCAATAACCCATGTATAATACTATCCCCCCCATTTTATGGATGATTTTTAGAGTTAAATTTCTAGTATTATACATGCATAAAGACAGTAAATACCATTACAATGTTTTTTTCTGTTACCTTTAGCAGACTAAGTGCTCACAGCATCATTTGAGCATGGAGAAATACCATTAATGTACCAATGCATAATCACACACACAAACACAGATCTTCATGTAAAGAGCCCCTCCCCAACACCTCAATTAAACACAGCCAACTTCCTCCAACACATGTGCTTTAACACAAACACACAAAAAGACAAAGACCTGAGGGGAATGTGGCTCAAAGTGAGCATCCTCTCTGCATCTGCTCCCCTCATCTTCAGCCTGGACCAGATCTTCGTCCTGCTGCTCCGGGCTGCTGTGATTGGCTCTCAAACAGCCGGGGGGGTGGGTCTCTATGTTGGTCTGATACTTCAGAGCTCCACTGAATAATAATAATAATAATAAATAAATAAAGCAGTTTAAAATGTTGTTAGGTTGATGTTTTTCTATCATACTGAGTCACATAAATGAAAATAGACAATAAACATGTACCTTACAAGTATTTCATTTCACTTTATTCGATCAAGGATAGCACAATAAACGTTACATGATAAAAAAACAAGCAACCGTTGCTTTGTACAAGGGTTTTCTAGCCATAGGCTAATTTGCAAACCCAGTCCTTGGTTGGACTTTTAAAATAAAAACAGCTAAAAATAAAATAAAAACAGACCCCTCTCTCTCTCTTACTCACTCACTCACTCCCCCCCCACACACACTTGAGTGACTATAACTAGTGACAAGAAATACATGAAAAGATAAGCATTAGAGATATCTAATTAAACAACCCAACAAATTAAGCTGTTTTCCTTCAGTGTTCACATATTTGCTTTTGTTTCAGCCAATGTTTCACCTGAGAATTAAAAACTTTAATATCTGTCAACATTTTTATTGCTGATGGTAAACTGCTCCAAGTATGAGGGCCTCTAAATAAGAAGAAACAGTGACCAAATGATGTTTTATATTTTGCAGGTTTGCAGTCTTCATTAACTGCACCTCTCGTTGCAACTCCAGTGCTGCAGACTTTTAAAATCATTCTGCACACTGTCTCTGGGACAAGACCGTTGCTACACTTAAAAGTCAATTTTAAGAGAGAAAACTGTAAAAAAAAAAAAAAAAGCTGTCAAAGCTTAATAAACTTTATTTCTGCTGTAGTTTACAGTGGTGCCATGTCAACGGTTTTTGGTCTAAAACTTTCAGTAAGTGTTTGTACAACAGCCTCACAGGTTTTAAAGCAGATTGAGTTTCTTGGCTCCAGACAGATACAGTATGAGAAATGAGACAGAATCATGGCTTGCAGGTAGAACTGAGCAGCTTTTCTACATAGACATGATCTTATAAGACAAAAACAGTTTATGTTTGTCTTAATGGTTTTAAACATTTTCCAAATGTGAGCCTCAAAGTTAAGGTGGGAGTCTAAAATGACACCCGGATATTTTAACTCGTTCACTTTTTGGATTTCCCTCTGATCAATCACAATTGAAAAGTTGCTACAGATGTCATGGTGGATTGTGAAACACATTGAGACTGTTTTGTTGCAGTTCAGAGTCAGACAGTGAGTCTTAAACCACTGAGACACTCCCACCATCTCCGTGTTCAGTAGCTCTGCTGCCTGTTGTAGAGTCTTTGCAGATACATATATGATAGCGTCATCTGCATACATCTGACATTTGGCATACTTACAAATGTCTGGTAAATCATTAATGTATAAACAAAAAAGCAACGGACCCAAGATGGAGCCTTGTGGAACTCCCATCATGCAGTTTTGAAGACTAGATTTCATTCCATTAACTTTAACACATTGCTCTCTATTTTTTAGGTAAGAGTTAAACCAATGGGAAAAGTTTTATTTACTTAATAAATTTACTTTAAGTTTATGTACGAGCATGTCATGATTCACCATATCAAAGGCTTTTTTCAAATGTAAGAATACTGCACCAACCACCCTGCCATCATCTAAAGATCTTTTAATATTTTCTGTAAGGTAAGAAGTTGCCAATTCTGTTGAATAACCAGAACGAAACCCAAACTGGACTGGACAAAGAAGCTGATTTTTTTCCAAATAACTAGTAAGCTGCTCAGCTATTGCTCTTTCAATCACTTTGGATATTATTGGTAAGATCGTTATTGGTCTATATTTACTGACTTAATCAGAATCTTCAGATTTCAGAATTAGAGATATGAGTCCTTTTGTGTGAGGAAACTGCCCTTTTGCAAATAAGTTTATTAAGTAAGTTATAGGGTTCAACAAAACAGTGTGTCTCTTTATAAGTTATGTATCTATCCCAAAAAGGTCTTTAGCTTTTGATGTTTTCAGTTGATTAATTATATGTTGAGTTTTACAAATACTGATCTTGTTAAGAGTAAAGGAACAGTTGTATCAGTAACTGGACTGTCTGTTGGAATTATGGGATTAAAGATTTTTGCTAATTCTTCTACTGATTTAAGGAAATAATCATTAAATACATTTGCCATTTTTTTAGTGTCAGTTATTATGTGTCCCATTCAGTATTTAATTGTCTTAATGCTCTGACCTATTGGGTTCAAAGATGTTTCAAATAAAGTACAGAGATAAAAGCAAAAACACACACATATAAACTCATGTACTCTGCCTACCCGACCATGTGCACCATCAGGATGATGTAGAAAACAATGAAGAGGTTGTGTGTGTACCAGAAGATCTCATAGTTAGTCACTCTGAGAAAAACAAAAGAACAAGATCATCAAAAGCAATAATGTTTGTTAAAGTGGGGGAAAAAAGGTTTTATAGCATGAAGCAGGGAAACAAGCGAGAAAAACAACAACAAAAGGAAGAGGAGTTTGTTCGGAACTACAACAGACTCTCGGTTCAAAGGACAGCAGAGGTCACAGAGGTCATTCCCCACAACCACCCACCATAAAAACTGCAAACAATCACCATTATAAAAACCTGTTCTCTGCCTCACTGCTGCTCCTTTCAGGGCTGTGCTGTTGATGTATAAACCAAGAAACACAATTAGTCCTGGATTAACTGAACTGTTCTTTGTGGCTCATCCAGACCAGTAATTATGGAAAACAAGGAGATAATGAACACAGCTGTAAGATTTGTTGACTTATTGCAGTTTTCTCAACCTTGACAGAGCTGCACCAAGCAAAGCATCAGATGTACCTGAACTCCTTCCTATAATCCACTAAAAAATTCAAGCTACACAAAAAATACACTCTCATGTGTTGATATTTTGTACTGTTTTAAATATTAAAAAAGAAACCTGGAGATGTTCAGCACTCCAGATGTTTTCCATCTCAGACGTTCACATGTTCAGAAAGAAACTGACATGATTTTATCACAATGACTCATTAGTATGGTCTGCAGCAGCAGCAATCATCCCAACCCTGCAGCCACTCATTTAAAGCCTTAAAACGGTCCAGAAAAGCTTCTTATTCTCTATTCAGGAACTGAAAGAAGACAATCTCTCTCACACAGAAGTCTCACGTGGTCGCACGGTGGCTGACCCTCTGTGACCTGACTAATGACAGAGCTGTGATGTCTTCTGCTAGCGTCGCAATCATCGAACAAGATTAGAGCGTCAGCTCAGCAAGAGGCAGACACAACATGACGAGTCGGACAGAGAAAATAAAACACTTTGGTTTTAAGAGAAATAGATGTCAGAGTTCAATATGGCTCCTATTTATGAAAGTTGCTCCAAAAAGTTCAAATGGCAAAAAGTAAAAAGACTTTTTACACATTTTAACTTGTCACAGAATGTTCTACCTTTGTTTTGAAAGTCCTAACGATAGACGCCTCCAGTCTGAGCTGAACTGAGTTCTCTCCTCTTAAAATGTAAACTCTGGCAATTACGGGGTGTGGGGGGGAGGGGTGCTTTAACATACCGAATGCAGTGGGAGGAGGATATGAACATTAGGAGGAGAATCAGAACCAGCAGGACTCCAGTGACTCCTGGAACTGAACAGAAGAGACGTGCCATCACGAAAGGTGGGGGATAATTAGAAATGCAGATATCAGAGAGTAAAACATAGATATTTAAGATCTATTAGTGGAGCTTTGAGAGACAGGGGTCCTTACTTGTGGTCAAAATGATCCGTTTGGGGTCCTGAGAAGGAGACAGAGAAATGCAACTGTAGCTTCATGTAAAGGTGAACTAATCAGAGCATTCAGCCGTGATAAAAACAGGATTTTAAAACTGTTTGATTATTTTCACTTGGCTTAAAAGGCAGGAAACTGTGAAAAGGACAAGGGTGTTGACTTTTAATTCAATTCTTTAAAAGAGTTCATCTTAAAGCCTTCAGTTAGCAGTCTTATCAAGTAACTTTCAAACAGTTTAACCGCTGCTACAATCCTCTCATCTTCACCTTTCGAACTTTCAAACTACAGAGCAGTAGGAGGACATGTGAAACATGGTGCATGTTTGATTGTGCGAGCTGTGACTGGAGGCCCAGCGAAGCCTCACCTCTCCTCGGTAGCGAGCCAAGTTGAGAGCAGGAAAGTCATCGGAGTAGCTCGAGCTGAAGTTGATGACGTTCACCAGGTGGGCCGAAACGTGCACGACTGCAAAGAGGAGGGGAAAAAAATGACCCCAAACTCATTTAAAACTCACACTTTGCTCGACACAGACACAAAACATCCGAGCAGGATGCAAACACGATTCATTAAGGGCAGGAGGACAAACATTTCTTTTGTCCACTCAGTAAAAAGAAAGCAGACTTCCTCCTGACAACACAGGCCAGTGACCCAGCCGCTCAACAGCTGACGGGATAAGAGGGTATAATTATGACTCACAGGGGTCCTTATTTCTCTCCCCAGTTCCTTTCCCACTCCCTCTGCCTCCATCCCGCCCTCTCTCTCCCCCTCTATCTCTCCCTCTCCTCCATCCTGCTTTGTCCTCAGGGTCCTTTTTTGTCTTAGAATATGTGTGTGTGCGTGTGTGTGTGTGTG
>NW_013952448.1:2317650-2320291 GCF_001266775.1 Austrofundulus limnaeus
GTGTGTGTGTGTGTGTGTGTGTGTGTGTGTGTGTGTGTGTGTGTGTGTGTGTGTGTGTGTGTGTGTGTGAATTTTAATGCGTATAAAAGTGTAGAGTCATGAGGAGAAAAAGAAAAGTTTTGCAGATGATGTCATAGTGAAAACCAGATCTTTCTGGCTGTCAGGAAGTCAGAGTTGCCAAATAATAGAGAAATACTGTAAATCTGCTAAACACTCATGATCCCTTTAATATTAAACATTTACTCTGACTTGATCATTTTTAGTTTAAAGTGCCTTTAAACGTGATTTAGTCTTTCATTAACTTAACATTGTCTTATTTCCAGGCAGAAAAAAATTTGGAAATGATCCTTGGCTGGTATACATTTTTTATTACATTCATAAAAAAAATACTTTAAACAACAGTTAAATGAAGTCATCAAAACATCATACCTTTAGATTAAAACGCTGTAAATTAAGAAAAAAAGAACAGCAAAGCCTAAAAGTTTATTAAGATAAGATGCAACAAAAAGTATGACCTGCTGACTCACAAACACATTATGGAAAAAAATGTGGCTTTTTGATGATTTAGAAGTTTACTTTGGCTTGAAATGCTCGTTCCCTCAGGAAACCCCACCCAGCTTCATGTCAACACTGACATCTGCTTTTTTTTTATTTAACATCGAGTCTAGAAAAAAGGGGAAATTTGACATTTGGAATACATTTTCTCTGATAGTAAATCGAGACGTTTTGCATTTGTGAATACAGAAGATTGTTTTCTGTCTGTTAAAATGCAATTAAAGGAGACATGTCATGCTTTTAAATCCTTCTTTTCCATTATTAAATTCAGTTGGGGTCTATGTAAAGTGGAACTGCAATGCTTTGGTCTGAGTTCCTCCTTATTGTAACTCCACGAGCCCCTCATTCACCCCTTAGATCAACTCGTTTTGAGTCTGTCTCTTCACATCTAAATGAGGAGCTTCACACCCCACCACCCCTCCAGCTTCCATTTCTATTTATTTATTTAAGAGGACAATGCACATTAACCAATACTCTGTGAATATATTGCGCCGGAATTAGCACAACAACTAAATTTCATCCATAGTCCTGAGCAGATAAAAACAGTCCATTAAACAAGTGCACACAATTCAACACTGCCCAACAAACACACAAACTCCTCAAGTTAATAGGGTATATAGTTAAATAATGTTACAAATGAATGCATGACTGATTTTTTTTCAGCCAAACTTTAGGTTTCTTTTTAAAAATGGAATGACTGTCACAGTCTCTGATATTTGCATGTAGTTCATTCCATAAGAGAGTTCCTCTGATAGACGTGACCTTTCGACCAAACTTACAACAACACAGTCCCCTCTACTTTTGGATGTATATTTGTGGATAAAATTGTTTAAAGGTGGAGGAGTGTGTCCATTTAAGGCCCTAAAAACAAAACTTAAATCACTGAATCTTTGATAATTTTCAAAGTCCATTTATCAATGATTGTACAGTAATGAACATGATAAGGTTGTCTATCAAGAACTTTGTCTTTTTGAAGAGATTTGATGCGTTTTAACACAATTGCTGTTGTATGGGACCAAGTTGTAAGAAAATAAGAAATATGAGAAAAGACAATGCATGCATATAAATTTTAGCTGCCTGTGTAGTGAGAAAAGTGGTTCATTCTAGTTTGATAGAGGAGTTTACAACTATATGGTGGTGCAGAAACTTTTTATTTACAAATCAATTAAAAGACGTCAACAAGGGACGACTTGTTGGTCCAGCCTTACAAAGTGGATTTAGCATATGTTCCCTTTATATTGTAGTGAGTTATGAATTTACCAACAAAAGAGAATATTTATTATTAGTAGTAGTAGTAGCAGTAGTAGTGAACCGGTCTGTCGTGGTGAAGCAGGTGATGAGCCAGAGGGCGAAGCTCTTGATTTACCGGTCGGTCTATGTTCCTACCCTCATCTATGGTCACGAGCGTTGGGTAGTGACCGAAAGAACAAGATTGCGGATACAAGTGGCTGAAATGAGTTTCCTCTGCAGGGTGTCTGGGCTCTCCCTTAGAGATAGGGTGAGAAGCTCAGTCATCCGGGAGGGACTCAGAGTAGAGCCGCTGCTCCTCCACGTCGAGAGGAGCCAGTTGAGGTGGCTCAGGCATCTGGTTAGGATGCCTCCTGGACGCACACACACCTAGTGTTCCGGGTACATCCCACTGGGAGGAGGCCCAGAGGAAGACCCAGGACACGCTGGAGGGACTATGTTTCTCAGCTGGCCTGGGAACGCCTTGGGATTCCCCCAGTTGAGCTGGCCCAAGTGGCTGGAGAGAGGGAAGTCTGGGTCTCTCTGCTTAGGCTGCTGCCCCCGCGACCCGATCCCGGATAAGCGGGAGAAAATGGACGGACGGATGGACTGAAGGATTTGCTGCTGCTTTTCAGAACTATTTTTATTTGTATCTCACTATTTATGCTGCTACTTTTGTTTCTCTTGCAGTGAACTAACACTGCTTTAAATATGTTGTTCTCAAGTGTTGATGATTTTATTGTTTAAAAATTTATATCTTCCTAGGGTGCAACTGTAAAACTGGCCACCAGGACTACAGATGAAAACTAGCCTTTGGCTAATTCTGGCATGTTAAAGATGTACTGTTATTAATATGCAC
>NW_013952448.1:2320301-2335634 GCF_001266775.1 Austrofundulus limnaeus
GATACAAGCGGCCGAAATGAGTTTCCTCCATAAGAAACTCTCTCTATGAGCTCTCCCTTGGAGATAGGGTGAGAAGCTCAGTCATCCGGGAGGGACTCAGAGTAGAGCCGCTGCTCCTCCACGTCGAGAGGAGCCAGTTGAGGTGGCTCAGACATCTGGTTAGGATGCCTCCTGGACGCCTCCCTGGTGAGGTGTTCCGGGCACGTCCCACTGGGAGGAGGCCCAGAGGAAGACCCAGGACACGCTGGAGGGACTATGTTTCTCAGCTGGCCTGGGAACGCCTTGGGATTCCCCCAGATGAGCTGGGCCAAGTGGCTGGAGAGAGGGAAGTCTGGGTCTCTCTGCTTAGGCTGCAGCCCCCGCGACCCGACCCCGGATAAGCGGAAGAAAACGGACGAACGGACGGACAGCAGTAGTAGCAGTAAGTAGTAGTAAGTAGTAGCAGTAGTATTTATGACAGGTAAGAAAGAATAAATATACTTTATTACTAGTCAACATCTTAATGTTTCAACTAACTAAAAAGTCTACGTTACTGACTGACTTCAGGTCTGATTTAGATCATTATTACTTACAAATTCTATATTTTCTTGTATATATCCATCTAGATGTTTTACATGATTAAAAAATGAAATTAACATAATTAGATAAGTTCATTGTAAAATTATTAGATCATTTGTGACACAGATCTAGTTGGACTTGCTGTTAATCTAATAGCTGCTATGAAGGCTGTATGGACGCCATTTTTGCTCCTCCATGTTGTCACACATGCTAACAGTGGAGGGGACAGGTGGGGTTCTCTCTAGTGTTATTCAACTATGTCATTTAAATCAGTGGACTCTCTTCTGCTGTTGATTCGATGGGTTGAATCCTAAATAAACAGCTGTAAAGATTTCTTGTCAAAAATACCTGCCCTGGTAGAAAAATATCTTCCACCACAAACTGTGATTAGTCAACCGAAAGCAGATAAAAACCTCACACAGCGAGATGTTTTAACTCAACCAGTGCTGACTTGACTTGAAGTTTGTCCTTTTTTCAGAAACTAGTACATCGCTTTACTTACATTTAATACAAGCTGGGCTTCCCAGAAAAAAACAGGGAACAAAACAAGCATAAGAAAAAGGAGGAAGTCTGAGACCCAGCTGCCTGAGGCTCCCATGATGTCATGAGAGGAGACTCAACAAATAACAACAGCACTCACTCACACACACTTTAACAGATAAAACACACACAACTGGAACATGACATCCCAGCTGGTGCAGCAGGAATGCACAGCCAGCATGGACTGATTTATACACACACCCACACACGCGTAGATGAATGAATCGGCACATGCAGCAGCGATAACTTTTTACCAGAGAAGAGGCAGACAGCGACGCCGCACGCAATATGAAAGGTCTTGCTCTTGTCCAGCAGTCTGCGTGTCTTTTTGGATGATACCTGAGCAAGAGAGTAGCACAGAATTATCAATGTGACTGCAAAAGATACAACTTTTACTGAACCACTTTGTTCTTTACAGATTCCAGCAAAAGTTGAAACATTTAATCTTACAAAAACCCTTTTTCTTCCTCAACAAAAAGCCCCTTGAGGTTGGAGTTCATGAATGTTCTGCTTCATTAGATTACCCCCACACTCACCATCCTGTGATCCCCTCACCCCTCTGTGTTTGCCTCACCATGTGTGTGCCTCGTATGAAGGTGAGCAGAGAGCGGCACATGGGCAGCAGCACCAAACTGCAGTTCAGGTTCAGCACCGAGGCGGACGCTCTGCTGACGCACAGTCCGAGCTGAGAAAAGACAACAAGACAAAACAAAACCGCCCCATGTTAGACGGGCTGTCACGGGAGGGGGAACCGATTAAGACCCTCACTTCAGAGGCTTTTCTCTTCAGGTCTGAATAATTCAGTCAAAGCCAGCTGAGAGCTTGGCATGACTTCACCCCAGAAACTACTCGTGTCTTTCTCAGTGCGTTCGTTCACAGGACGTCACTCGTTGGACTCGATGGCATTAATTACGAGTCGATTCTTTCTGGCATGTTCTTGGTAACAGCTGTGGAGATTTAAATTCAAAATGTCTTAACGAAAACATGAAAACTACTAAATTTAAAAAGGAGAAAGAAAATGCAGGCAAACCTAAATACACATCAGACCTGAACGCACAGATTTTAAAATGAATCAATAATAGTTAAGTTTTAGTGTCAAACTTAAGTCCCGCAGGCCAAATGTGGCCCAACACTGCATTTTTCGAGGCCCGTGAGAGCTTCAAAGGTGTTTAACGTCTGAAAATAAGCTGCTTTCAAGCCAGCAATGACCATAAATTACATCTCTCATAATAAACGTTGATTATTTTACACACAACATGACAGCATGCAACCGCTATGTGGAGGGTTCAAAATTCACTGTGTAAAATTCTCCATTTCACTACATTTTTGCAGGCTATTTTTCTTGTGGCCCAGTTGTACTGGGAAGTGGGAATTTCCTACTTACAAATGTAAATTTAAACTGGAATGCCGGAGTGGGAATTCCCTGTCGAAAAGTGGAAGAGTTCAGAATTCAAGACGGCAGCCACTCGCCGCAACTCAGCAGAGAGTAAACACTCTTACTTTGACTTTTAATAGCATTTCTGTGTTATTTATGTTACATTTTGTCAGTCATACACAGTTGTTTTCAGTGTTTCTAAGAGTACGTGTTAAAATGTTGTTTCTATGCAGGAAATACCACGTAGAGCTCAATTATTGTTTGATAGTGGTGTTCAGCCGTAGCAACGAGACGAGGAACGTGACGTTTCTTGTTTAGCTGAAGTTAAACACGAAACTTCAAAGTTAATTATGAGTTAGACAACCCTGTTCTAGCAGGAGAACACGCTGCGGAAACATGTTGAAGCCCAGATTACCTGAAGTACAGTAATCTGGGAACAATGTAAGGCAGATTTTCTGGTTTTATAAAACTTAACTCAAACAATGGAGCGTAGTTTGGCATCTCAGAAACTCAGGGTGAGCAAACTCTTTCCAGGAAGAACTGTGCCATGCAGATTCTGTCACTTCTCATTTTTTTTAAAACCACTAAAGACAGTGTGTGTGTGTGTGGGGGGGGGCATTTCTGGTGAAATTTGGGGGCAATTTTAAGACAAAATGCCTACCTTTGGGGACAACTGGTGCGTTTGAGGACAAAAGTCGAGTCCCCATTTGGTTTAAATGCCATTGGTGGGTTGGGGGTTGGGTTTAGGACCAAGGTGTGAATTGAGTTTAGGTTAGTTTTAGGGTCAGGTAAGTTTCTGTGAGGTTAATTTTAGAGTATATGGTCAGGGTTAGGCTATAAAGTCTAAAAAACATGAATGGAAGTCAATGGAAGGTCCCCACGGGGTCGAGAAACAAACGTGTGTGTGTTAGGGTTTGACGCAAAATACGAGCTAAATGATCTACAACTGGACGAGCAGCAGTTAGTCAGTCCAGCTCAGTGCCAATCCACCCACTGTTCATCAGGACATAAGAGCTCAGCTGGCTGCACAGCTGACCGAAGTGCTGAAACGTAAGAATGAAGCAGAGATCAGGCCGAAGCTCCAATCCAAATATAGCCAGTTAAGTCGGAAGCCTTAACGTTTAAAAACTTCCTCCTGGCTTCCAACACAGCTTCTTAAAGAACAGCAGCTGAAGGCAGAAACCACAAGACGGAGATCTGATATCCTGCTTTCTTTGCACACACACACACACACACACACACACACACACACACACACACACACACACACACACACACACAAACAGGTGAATGAGATAAGCTATTTGAAGCATTCATGCTTTGAAACACATCTCTCATGCACACATAAAGACAGACACTCATAAACTTCAGCCCTCTGGTGAGGCGTTCAGTGGAACCAGCGGCGTGCCCACACTTGCCCCTTTTCTCCCCTTTCTGCCTCCCACAGAACAGGCAGTGCAACAGTTCACACACGCTGTTCGCTGCCACTTCCCATTGTTTCATGCAACTCTGACGGCACGTGTTTTTCTTCTGGTGCACTGCTGTACGGCATGGATGAAGGTTTTTTTTTTTTAAGACGTCACTTACAAATGCTGCTCGTTGTACTTGTTGCTATTGATCCTGTAAAATTTTTAGATTAATTGTCTTTGTTCTGGATTCAACATTAGGCCATTTTAGGTACATGTGAACATTAAAGGTATTAATGTACCCCTATACCATCAGCGTGGTCTGATAACAGGCTGGTTAGTGCATTTTAAATGAGCGCTGGTCCAGGGAGGTGGCTTTCACATACGCCTTCTCTGTTGCGTGATAGAGCTTTAACCAGTGGTCATGGACGTTACAGTGATCTGTGTTTACAGGCAGTCAGGTAAAAATGTTCCTGAGCCCAGTTATGTCCAGTTCAGAATACACCGGTGTTGATTCTCAGTCATCCAGGAGGTGATGAATTAGAAAAAAATTTAAAGGGATCCCTGATTAGTTGTAACATTAGACTTTATTTGATAAACATATATTTTAACTGTAAAATAAAGACTGTAAAAATGCTGTAGGCTGTTTAGTTTTGTACATTTTTAAAAATATATTTTAACATGGATGGAGCCATTTTATTTATATGCAAAGCATTCTGGGTAAATGATGACGTGGGTAGGTCATCGGTGTGAGTGAGCTATATCCACCCTGAAGGTTAATTTTGGACAATATCTGATGATCAACTCTTTTAAATGAAACCAGAGAGCYTTGACAGAGAGGAGAAGGTAGAAATGACTCAGCCTGTAACTGAAAATATGGATGGAGGACAACAGAGCTGCTTCATGGAAGAAGAACTTCAGCTTAGCCTGTTAGCCTTCGTGCTAGCACTGATGTTATATTGCCTTATATATATATTAGCTAGGTGCTAGTGCAACAAACAAGCTYKWCTGTTGTCCTCCATCCATATTTTCAGTTKCAGYCTGAGTCATTTCTACCTTCTCCTCTCTGTCAACGCTCTCTGGTTTCATTTAAAAGAGTCGATCATCAGATATTGTCCAAGATTAACCTCCAGGGTGGATATAGCTCACTAGCAGCCTCACACCAATGACCTAGTTGACATCATCATTTACCCAGAATGCTTTGTGTGTAAATAAAATGGTCCCGTCTATTAAACATCCTACAGTATTTTTACAGTCTTTAGTTTACAGTTAAAATATATGTTTATTAAATAAAGTCTAATGTTACAACTAATCATGGATCCCTTTAAAACAAATTTAGTCCATAGGTTGATGATCAATTTGCAATTGTGTCTGTCAATGGAGGCCATGTTTGTTTTATGTGCTGTGTTAAAGACAAAGTCCATCAGTCCGTCCATCCGTCCGTCCGACTGACCTATCTACCTACCAAGTCCCCACTCAAATGGCTTCTTTAGATGAGAAGTGAAATGTCTTCTGCCGCAGAACAGAAGTCCAGTTGTTGTTGTTTTTAACAGTTTTTTGGCTCCAGAACAGAATCAGATCTGTTTTTAATACAGTGCTACCTGAGGGCCTACAGGTCACGGGCATCCAATATTGACTTTCAGCCTTGTTCTTTGAGCTCAGAGAGATTTCTCTGGATTCTTCAAATCTTTTGATGAGATTACCTGTAAATGATGGGCATTCAAAGTCTTCCCAATTTGACATCAAAGAACAAATTATTAGACACCGTTTTTCACAGACTGGTTGTCCCTCTGCCCAGCGTTACTTCACTCTCAGCCTCTCTTTTTAAACTCAGTCCTCTCACTGACCTGTTGCCAATAAACATATTTAATTGTAGTTTGCTCCTTCAACTGTTTCTTATTTGTACCACTTAACAGCCTTTTGTTGTCCCTTCCCTGTCTTTTTTTTTTTTTACATTTGCTGCTGTCATCGGATTCAAAATGGTCTCATTTAACAAAAAAGCACAATTTCGCAGCTTAAACATTTGATATTAATTACGTTTCATTGCAAATAAAAAAGAGTGTGAGGTTTGCATTCAGCTTCTTTTATTACACATCACAACTGTTTCATAATTTGAGTTGTGTTAATCATTGCAGTTAGAGTTAAACACCTGACAGTAAGTATAATGCTGAGATGTATTTTAGTGTTTTTTGTGTGCTGATGAAGAACAGCAGGCTCATACCATCTGAACAATGAATTTTGTTCCCTAAGCACAATGAGCATTTTCATTTTCTCACGCACGCTTTCAGAAACCCACACAGCCGCTTCAGCAAAAAAATAAAACCTGTGACAAAAATCCTACCAAATGAGTCAGCAAGCCTCATAACCTGATCCTGACTCTGTTTGTGTGTCCCAGAGCCGGACACAAAATTTATAGTCTGCGCGGAACATGCTTAATTGTAAAGTTAAAAACTTATTCTTGGAAATATTTCACAACCAAAACTTGCAAAAACACAAAAGAAAAAGCAGCAAATAATGACAGATGAAGTCGCTTAAGTGGTGAGGTAAGAGCTTTAGATGCTTTTTTAGACACTTTCTGCAAACTTGGATGCACCAGTTTACAAATTAGTAGAATGTCTCCAAATATGATGCAGATGTTGCGTTTTGCACTTACATTTGAAACTAATTAGGATAAAAATGAGTTATGGTGTGTATATTTTCATGACACACAATCTGGTTTATGGTAACATGAAAAAAAACACAGTGTTCCTCACCCCGAGCATGTTGTAGAGGTAGTGGTACTGCTGTCCTGTGGAGTACAGCAGGTAGGTGCGCAGAAAGAGCCAGGTGTTGGCTCCCAGCCACAGCATCTGCACCCCATGGACAAAACACCCAGTCAGAACTTCTACATCTTCACTGTCACAGAAAGTATCATAAAGATAAACTGTCTCTGAAGACTTTAAACCTTATAGCTCATTCAATAACTGCTGAAAATGGCTGTAAAATGCAGGATCTAAAACATTTGATGTATGAGCAAATTTTCCCCTCAAATTACATGCAAAAACTTTGTAAACATCCCTAAAAAGTAAAGTACTGGCAGATAAAAACAGATGTTAGGAGCTAAAGAGTTAGGTTTTAAAAGTTTTCTGGCAAAGTTCCCCCACCAGGACCAAGTGCTTCCCTCCCTCGTTGGCGACCCAGCTCCGCAACGCCACAGCCATGGTGCGTTCAGGGACCCCGCTGCTGCCCGCTGCCCGACGCTCCCACACACAGCTCCCGGTCCGGCCGAGGAAATGAAGAGGCGTCCTCCCAGCTGCTGTCTGTCCGGCCGGCCGGCGTCCGTCTTCCCGGTACTCCTCCTCCTCTCTGCTCCGTGCAGGTTTGGACTTTTCATCCCCCCTCCTCCTCCCTCCACCTTCACCTCCTCAACAACTCCGAACAGCTCAGATAATTTATCTTCACTCGACTACTTCCGGTTTGACCTTCTGCACAGCTGGCATGTGCTTAAACAAGAGGCGACCTAAAACAATTAAAAGGTAACATTATTTTCATGCACAGGCTAAAAATATTACACAGAGAGAACAATGAGCTTCACTGAGCTGCATCTTCTGTTGCTGCCGCTAGAGGGAGCCAGAGGCCAACATGTGCAGGAGAAGGCTGCTAAATTTAATTAGAGCGTACAAAAAAGAAATACTGTTTATTGCCATTGCAGTTCAGGTTAAAAGAGCAGATTAGGCAATGGCAAAGGTAATAATAAAAATGAAGTAAAAAAAAAAAAAGCAAATGAAAAAAATCTTAAAGTTGCTCATTGCAAACTGTAAAATAAAACATAAAAAAGGTTATCCTGAATTATACCAGTATAATGGTAAACTACTTAGGAGATGTTTTTTTATAAACTAGACGGAACTCACGTTTCAGAAAGTATATTGCAAAATAATGTGTTTGACACTGAATTTAAACTATTAATGTTTGCACAATCGTAGTTTTAAACTAATCATGGATATTACTTTTATTAACTGATGACCATATTTAGCTTTGTTCAACAAAAATCAGAGTCAGGTTTATTGGCCAAGTATGTTGACAATGAATTTGTTTCCGGCTGTTCGTGTCTTTCTAGTATTAACAATATACAAGATACTTTAATTTACACACAATACATAATATAGAGAAAGATACACATTATACGAAGACAAATCAGCACAAAAGCCTAAACTAAACTAATAATAAACCACTATATTGGTTGGGCAAAATCGTATTGTGTGCAATTAATCGTCACCAAAACTTTAATGGATTATTTTTTGGCACTTGACGAGAATTAATACAGTACAATACACGAGCATTTCTACCAGACTAATACAATTAATGCCGCCAAGCAGACTGACTGGAGATTTCCTGTCAGTCCACTCGATACTCTTCTCTGCTTCAACTGTAACAAACATTTTTTTTAAAGTTGTGCAATAAATTTATCATAACTCTGGTTTTACTTGGTCTATCAACACAATTTAAAAATTGATGTACAGTATAGCCTGATGTCTGTACTTTTTGGCACAATTTGGAACAGATTTTTACAAGAAAAAAAAAGAGAGTGCCATGTGACTAGGGCATACAAGCGTGCAGTAACTCCAGGGAATTAATCGTCATATTAATCGTTATTGGCTAAATACCACAATTAATCATGATAAATTTTTTGTAAATATCGCCCAACCCTGTATGTACTTGTGAACAGTCAAGTAAGAAATAAAAACAGCATAATGCAAACTGTGTTAAAAGCTACATGTGAATCACGAGATCTTTAAACTGATTTTTGTCAGACCTTCTGACTGAAAGTGTGATCAAAGTAGTTCACAAATTGAAAAGCAAATATCAGTTCAGGCACTGTCTGTCTGGTATATTTTTCAGATGGCTGAATGTGTTAGAAAACTCTAAGCCAAATGACTGGACACACTGTAGAAACATGAAATAATAGATGTGTTTTTTCTTCCACCTCCTCCCCAGCTGTAGGAGGGAAAGAATATTCAGACTCTGATGAAACCACTTGGGACTCTCTCTTGTTTCAAGCCCAGATCCATGATGGGTTTTCCAGTGTGCTGTGGAAGAACTTGGCTGGTCCTGACCTCAGCAGTCATGTTTGGGTCACAGCTGAACACAGAGACTCCGTCTTGTACCCCAGTAATACTTGGAATATGTGTAGTATTGGATTTTTGCTCAGCACCTACAAATTAGACAGGCAGCCATCTTGAATTGGGTTGACTCCAAAAGTTAACTAGTTGTTGATGTTCAACTAATGATTAATTTCTGAAGGAGTCAAGATTCGTCCACTGGGGGATGATACATTTTCTAATAGACACACATACAGCGAGTAAAATAAGTATTGAACACGTCACCATTTTTCTCAGTAAATATATTACTAGAGGTACTAATGACATGAAACTTTCACCAGATGTTGGTAACAACCCAAGTGATCCATACATACAAAGAAATCAAACCATAAATGTCCAGAAATGAAGTTATTTGTAATAATATGGAATGGCACAGGGAAAAAGTATTGAACACACTTACTGAAATTTATCTAATACTTTGTACAAAAGCCTTTGTTGTCAATGACAGCTTCAAGACACCTCCTGTATGGAGAAATTAGTGGCATGCATTGCTCAGGTGTGATTTTGGCCCATTCTTCCACACAAACAGTCTTCAAATCTTGAAGGTTTCGTGGACCTCTTCTATGAACTCTGATCTTTAGTTCTTTCCATAGATTTTCTGTTGGATTCAGGTCAGGTGATTGGCTGGGCCATTCCAGCAGCTTTAGTTTCTTTCTCTGAAACCAACTGAGAGTTTCCTTGACTTTGTGTTTGGGGTCATTGTCTTGCTGAAACGTCCAGCCACGTTTCATCTTCATCATCCTGGTAGATGGAAGCAGATTTTTATCAAGAATGTCTCTGTACATTTTTCAATTCATCCTTCCTTCAATTATTTGAAGTTTGCCAGTACCATATGCTGAAAAACAGCCCCACACCATGATGGTCCCACCTCCAAACTTCACTGTTGGTATGGTGTTTTTGGGCTGATGTGCAGTGCCATTTGACCTCCAAACATGATGTGTATTCTGGCATCCAAACAGTTCAATGTTGGTCTCATCTGACCAGACTATATTCTCCCAGTATTACACAGGCTTGTCTAAATGTTGTGCAGCAAACTTTAAAGGAGCTTCAACATGCTGTTTCTTCAGCAGTGGAGTCTTGCGTGGTGAGCGTGCATACCGGCCATGGTGGTTCAGTGCATTACTTATTGTTTTCTTTGAAACAAWCGTACCTGCTAATTCCAGGTCTTTCTGAAGCTCTCCACAAGTGGTCCTTGGCTCTTGGACAACTCTTCTGATAATTKTTTTCACTCCTCTGTCAGAAATCTTGTGAGGAGCACCTGGTCGTGGTCGGTTTATGGTGAAATAATGTTCTTTCCACTTCTGAATTATGGCCCCAACAGTGCTCACTGGAACCTTCAGACGTTTAGACCTTCTTCTGTAACCGATGCCATCATTATGCTTTGCAACAATAAGGTTGTGAAGGTCTTGAGAGAGCTCTTTACTTTTACCCATCATCAGATGGTTCTTGTGTGATACCTGGCCATCATTTGGGACTGAACCAGCTGATATTAACTTGCACTGACAAGGGGCAGGCTTGCTTTCTAATTACTGAGAGAGTTCAGCTGGTGTCTTGGCTTTCCATGCCTTTTTACACCTCCCTTTCTTCATGTGTTCAATACTTTTTCCCTGTGCCATTCCACATTATTACAAATAACTTCATTTCTGGACATTTATGGTTTGATTTCTTTGTATGTATGGATCACTTGGGTTGTTACCGACATCTGGTGAAAATTTCATGTCATTAGCACCTCTAGTAATATGTTTACTGAGAAAAATGGTGACGTGTTCAATACTTATTTTACTCGCTGTACAAGTAAAAACATTATCACCTATTTGTAAAGAGGCTGTACAAGGAAAGAGTCCATGTTTACACTCATGTTGCATTTCATTTAAGACACTTTTTTGATAAAAATGTAGTTTATATGTTAAGTGAGAAGTCTTGACCATAACCTCAGAGTACATCAAGAGGATGCTGTGTTACGTTTAAATGCTCATAAACACACACACACACACACACATACAGCTGCTGTGCCCTCACACACACCAGAAAAATAATAAAAAAATAAAAATATTTGAGAATGGTTAATGATGTCAGAATTACTTTACACCTCAAACAACTACAACTAACCTCTCCTCAGCTGCTCATTCAGTTAAACCTCAGTGGAAAAGCATGTTGCTGTGACTTGTGTAAACACAAGTCCCTACATTCCTGAACCCCCCACTGATTCACGCTGCAGCCCATCTCATGAGAGCTCAGTCCTCATCACACAGCTGCTCTGAGAGCTGGGAGGGGCCGGGGAACAACTGAAGGCCTGCGTGTGATGTGGGAAAACACATCTGACTAGAACTCTGCAGGAGAAACTTTTACCTCCACAGAGACAGAATCAAGTAGAAAGTTAAAGGGATAGCCTGATCATTTTTAAAGGGGTGTTCTGTTTAATATTAATCAGCTGAGAGGTCAGTCATAGAGCTACTGTAGTATGGAGGAAGACATTTGCAATGTCTTCCTCCCGGCAAGGCTAAAAGCTAACTAAATGAGGAGCCCTTCTTTATGACTTTTTAAGGCTTTTAAAATGTCTCTTGATTCATGACAGTTGTTTAGTTTGTCGTCGCTCTCTCAGTTAAACATTGCCCTCGAATATCTCCTGAACCACTGAGGAAATCTTAATAAATCTTCAAGAAAGTAATCCACATGTCTACAAGTGATTTATTTAAGCTCAGTCCAATCCAAGATGGCTGCTACAGCTAATCAACGTTAGCCAACACAAAACGCTCTATAACCAAGCTGTGTTTTTCAGAAGCTGAGCTAAACTTTAAAGTGGTAGTTTAGCTGAGAGTCTCACAACACATCAAGCTCTGAGTCTTTGCGTTATGGTTCCTTGTTCTTAGGTTTCTATATTTGAGGTTTTCGTGTTTCTCATTTCTACTTCAGCTTCGATCGTTTCATTTGTCAGATTTTGTTTTAGCTTCTCACACCTGTTGTCTTTCTTAATCAGCTCAGCTGCCTGTACATCAGTCAGTTTCTGTCCACCTACACATCATCGAGTTACATTTCTGTCCTCGCCACCGTGTTCTTGTCGTTTGGTCTTCCCTCCTGATGGTCCTGCCTCCTTCGTACCTTTTACTGCACCATCAGCTTTTTGTTTTCTAAAGTATTTGTAAGTGTGCTTTGTCGTCTTTGTGAGTCTGTGCTCTGGTCCAAATTTGCCACCGAAACCTTACTCTGAGATCAACATTATTATTCAGATTTGATCAGAAACAGCTACAACTCTGTCATTTATTAAAAAGATCTTTTGATTTTTAACAACTGACATGAACGATGGTGGGTGATATGCATTTCTTCAAGAAATAAAAGGTCTTTGTTTTTTTCAAATGAAAGGAATTTGTGCTTATATTCAAAGTTTTATAGCTGTAAACTTGTGACCATTTTTTGTACTTTATTTAGAATAAACATGTGAGCTGAAGGAGCTTGTGTTAATCATGTTTAGCTCTTTTTGAACTCTTCGTCTTTTGCACCAGATGAAAATTTCAGCTGGTGTTTTCTTTAAGGAAACCCTCCTCTGCCCTCATAATGACAAATCCTGAGTCAGCACATTATTGGCTAAGGTGCACAACACAACAGTCAGTGTCCTGGCTCTAATGATCAGCTCCCTCCTCCAGTGTTGTCCTCACCTCCCTCCCTCCCTCTTTCTCTCTATCTCACCCCATCTCACTCTCCTGTTCTTCCCACAGAACACTAGTAAAACAAATTGCTCCTTATCTGTGGCTCTGCAGAGCACGCCTGCAGTGTGTTGGACAACTGGGAGCTGCAGGAAAATGAGGAAGGAGGGCAGGCTGGTTCGTTGGGTCTGGTGGATCGTGGTTGTGACAGCTTTGTTCTTCTTAGGCTTTACCATCGGTAAGGAACAGGAACACGACTTAACACTTACCTGCAGTTTGAGTCAAATAGGTAGTTTCTGAAAACAACAGGAGCTATCAGGTTATGCTGCAGGAAGCCACTGAAATTGTATAGGAAATTGAATAATTGGCAAAGAAAACGTAATTAGTTTTAGATTTGTTCAGATGACGTGCGCGGTCCTGTTTCACCTCGGTGTGACTTGGAGTTTGTCACCACATTGACACTTTTCACATGTTTGTGCTCACAGCAGGTCCACTCATCCTCCTCAACCACATCTATCTTTAACAAACTGGTCATTTTATGGTCATAACATGTATGATAACACCTGCTGCTGTAAAAAAAATAAACATGCTGTAAACATGATTATCATGATGATGATGATTTTTATTTTGTGTGTTGTAGGTTGGTTTGCCAAACCCTCAAATGCAAACTCTGAAAAGCACCAAGATTTGAACAAAAATCTGAGGGAGTTCTTGGAGGAAATGCAGACGGACCAGATCAGAGAGCATCTCAGGTATTTAAAAAAACAAACCTCACTGAACCTGAAATGTCCATTAGTTCCTTCACTCTGAAGCAAGGGGAGTATACTTTAGGAGACCGCAGGTGCCAAAATGCTCCATCTACACCAGTGATTCCCAACCAGGGGTATGTGTACCTCTAGTGGTACGCGAGCATATTACGGGGAAAAATTTCCCAGGTGTGTAAATAAATTAATAAAAATGGGACTGGGAAGTGTAAGTACCTATGATTTCCAAGACAGAATTGTGAAATTAACAAAACAAAATGGAATCCATCATAAAACGAGGAATCTCACTGAATTTGCTCATTTGGGCGAGTTTCTGATGTATTTTGGACAATAAAATGTGTTTTGGATGCTTCTTCCTGTACCTGTACACTTTAATCTTTATTTAGTTACTTATTCACTTTTAAGGCAATATGTTTTTCTTTATGTTTAATTTGAATTGAAAAAATAAAATGCATTAGCATTAAATGCTCTATTTAAGGGGGTTTAAATAAATAATTTTCATTTAATAATCAGTTGTTGTACATTATAGTTTTGAAGAATCATCATTACGTTTGACAGAGGGGGTACCAGTGGTATGACAAAATGGCTCAGGGGGTTCACAAGTGGAAAAAGGTTGGGAACCACTGATCTACACTATAAGAGAACAAATATCTCATTGTCCATTTCTGTTTGTTAGACAGACAGAAGCGTGTCTATTGGGAGAAAACCAATAAACCCTAAAGTCAGAAACAACCGTGGTGCCTAATGCTGGTGTTTTATTCCCCGACGGCTCTGAGGCCTCACGAATCACATGAGTGTCAGGAACTCGTCTTCTTCGCAGGAAATTTACTCGCCTCCCTCATCTGGCTGGAACGGAGCAGAACCGAAAATACGCGGAGCAGATCCAGAACGAGTGGCTGGAGTTCGGGTTGGACTCGGCGGAGATGGTGCCGTACGACATCCTGCTGTCCTACCCCAACAAGTCCCAGCCAAACTACATCTCTGTAGTGGACCAGCGTGGCGAGGAGGTAAACATCTGCAGGGACATCTTCTAAATTAGTCGTGTTCATGTTAATGAACTGCCTGTTAGCAAAATATCTCATGAACAACTGGTTAAATTGTTAAACTTTCAAGAATTAATCCTTGGATGTTCAAGATGTTGCCACAGTTAAATGACCTCATAACAAAAACTGTTATGAGTCTGTTTTATAGATATTTAGCTAAAATTTGGTGTCAACATAGCCGAGAGTCATTCACAACAATTAAAACTTTAGCTTTAGCTTTTGGAGTCAACCCCATTTATCTGGTAGTAAAATATATTTTCCGAGCCACTGGATGGATTTTAAGAAACCTTTCAGATAGTATTCACTGAAAGTATATCTACAAACCTTTGGAGCCAACCCAGTTTTAAATGGCCACCACAGCTGATCAACATTAACCAATGCAAAAATGTCTCTAACTCAGTCAGTTTTACAAATATTAGGCTAAGCTTCGATGTGGTATTAGCTGAGAATCATATACAGTACATACTCTGAACTTTTTGTGATATTGTATGAAACATGAAGTTTGAACTTATAGCTTCATTTGTCAACCTAAAATGATTTTAGTCATATACTCAGATCCTTTTAATTTATATGTGCATCTTGGGTGTAATTTGCAAACATTCAGCAACGCTAACCTAATTTCCCACCTAACGATCCGTGAAGGAAACACTTCATCCCCCTCAGCTCATGCCCTTCTCTGCAGTTTCACAGGATGCAGATTTTCTCACACACTTGAACAAAAACCTTTATTCAGAACAAACTTTCTGCGTGTTTGTGGAGCTAACAGAGTTACAGGCTGCATGTGGAGTTCACAGAATCACACACCTCTCCAGGCTATCTCTCTCTCTCTCTCTCTCTCTCTCTCTCTCTCTCTCTCTCTCTCTCTCTC
>NW_013952448.1:2335644-2346142 GCF_001266775.1 Austrofundulus limnaeus
TCTCTCTCTCTCTCTCTCTCTCTCTCTCTCTCTCTCTCTCTCTCTCTCTCTCTCTCTCTCTAACCTCCTTTTTGCTGGGGTTTGCTCAAGTCCAGAGTCCTTTTATAGTCTCATTATTGGGAGATAAACCTCTGCTTGAGTTAGGACAAGAGATAGCGATGCAGCACAGAGGCCACAAAGAACGAGGTGCATTAGAGCTGCCTGCTGAGAAATGTTGCAATCATTGAGTTTGGATGTTTCAGGTCTCTAATTAATATCAAACAAGGATCTGCTATCGATTGTTGCAGAATATACACTGCTCAAAAAATAAAGGGAACACTTAAACAACGCACACTAACTCCCGATCTTAATCAATGAAATATTTGCATTGAGTACTTTGTTCTGTACAGAGTTGAATGTGCGTCACAAAAGTTTGATTTACTTGGACTTAGCGTGCGTTGTTTAAGTGTTCCCTTTATTTTTTTGAGCAGTGTATAAGCATGTTAGAATAATCTGAATAAGTTTTGATAAAGCATTTATATATTTCACATTTATTAACAAGTAATCAGCATTTAGTGTTGTAAATATACTTAACAATTTGTGTTATGGTGATTTTCCAGAAAGAAACTCCAAAAATTACTGAAATGAGGTAAAATTTTGAACAACAAACTAAATCCCGTAAACAAACTTGCAAATAAAAGCAAAACATTATTTCACCCTAGAACAAAAGCAACAATGTACTCAAGCTGTTCGACTCTGATGACCTAATAAACCAACTTATTAGACTGATGGTTACATCTTACATTATCACATTGTCCTCAAAGAAATGCTGAAGTCATTTTTTTTTCAAGGTTATCAGCAATACTTCAAAAGTCATATGGTACAATCTTTGGTAAAAAAAAATTGTTTTCTTGAAAAAACTTGAAAAAAGATGATTATTTTAAGGTGTCTGTGAGTGGCTTAAAATAAGTCTCATTTCATCCCATTAATAGAGGCAAAGAAGTGTAGAGACATAAGAATCTGTACTAAAAACTAAAACTAAAGTCAAGTACAAGTTTTATTAGTGCTGATCAGCTTTAGGGCATTTACCGAAACCACTGTCTTCTGTCTTTGACCTGTCAGATTTTTAACACTTCTTTGGCTGAGCCGATTCCACCAGGGTATGAAGATATTCCAGACATTGTGCCCCCATACAGCGCTTTCTCTGCCAAAGGACAACCTGAGGTACAGCTTCCAGCAAACGTGCAGCATCGTCGAAAAGTAGAACCGTGCGTTTACTAAAGGTGCTTCCTTGGTTGTCTTTGTGCAGGGGGATTTGGTTTATGTGAACTACGGTCGAACAGAAGACTTCTTCCAGTTAGAGAGGGAGATGAACGTCACTGTGACGGGGAAGATCGTCATTGTCAGATACGGGAAAGTATTTCGGGGTAATAAAGTAAGCAAAGCTCTGATTCTTACACCACACTGTGATTTTTTTATCTATTACTTAATACACTTGATGAGTTCAGTCATCCCTGTTTGACTCTGACAGAGATAAATATAATTTAGCTTAGCGTGAACACCACCCACAGCTCTAATTTACGCTCTATCCAAAACGCAGGTGAAAAACGCCATGTTAGCTGGAGCAAAAGGGATCATTATGTTCTCAGATCCAGCTGATTACTGGGCGGATGGAGTCCAGGTGAGACTTTAAAAGCTCCGAGTCTACAAAGTAAAATGAAAACATCAGCCACACTGTAAAACATGAAATGTTGGATTTACTTAACCATGTTATGTTACCTGGTTCCACTTAACTGAGTTGAGTAAATTCAAAGCAGCAAACTCGTGTTCTTTGGTTAAAAAAACTGGTATATTGCTTTGAATTTACTCAACTCAGTTAAGTGGAACCAGGTAACACAACATGGTTAAGTTAATCCAACATTTCATTTTTTAAAGCGCAGAAATTTAGACACTAGCCTCATTTATTTTCCCTCAAAAGATAAGATCAGGACAGAAAACAATGGAAGATTTAAGACGAGTTAAATGTGCTTGTGTTCAGCCGTACCCTAAGGGCTGGAACCTGCCTGGAGGAGGAGTTCAGAGAGGAAATGTTCTGAACCTGAATGGAGCAGGAGACCCCCTTACACCTGGATACCCTGCTAAAGGTGTGTTGTATGTGTGTGTCTGTGTGTAGCCTGTGTGACAACACAATAAGCTGCAGAGAGGTCTTTTTTTTCCAGAATACACCTATAGATTCAGCCCAGAAAAAGGAGTGGGACTTCCCAGCATCCCTGTGCACCCGATTGGCTTCCACGATGCAATTCATCTGCTGAAGTACAACTGCTTCAATTTCTGATTTATCTTTTCGTGTAGCTGTGCTAATTTTTATTAGCTTAGCATGAAAAATGTAGAAAGGTGTTTTAAATTGATGTGCATGGTTTTTGTGCCTTCAACAGGAACATGGGAGGACAGATTCCACCCAACAACTGGAAAGGAGCACTGAATGTCTCCTACAGGATCGGCCCAGGCTTCACTGAGAGCTTTAAGAGCCAGTAAGAGCTCCTCTGAACTCGTCACTCTGCACGGCGTTAAAGTGGCCACTTGTATCCTCTTCATGCTGCCATTATGAGATTCTCACATCCTGCTTCTTAGCTTCCCCCCTCACTTATTTCCTCTCATCATATTATTGTGTTTCTGCCACTTCACTCTGTTTTAGGTACCCTCACAACCCCCTTTTTGTTGCTCTTGCTCCAAAAGTATGAGCTGGAGTGGCAAAGAGCCAAAATGAGGAACAATGAGGGCTCTTCTGTTTTGTGGCACGCATTCATGTTCACATTACTGTAACCTTGTATGGAAACATGTGACTCAATCAACACCCCCAGGAGCACTAGAAGCAACTTTTTTACCGACATTTTACTTGTGTGAAGAGCTGAATTCATGTTAGATGCTGCAGACTGAGTGTGTTGATTTTCTTTTATCTGCATGACCATTCTCACTCTGATGTTGTGCTCTGTAGCTTTTGTGTATCTCTTTATTGGCATGTGTATCATTTATTTTGTTTCTGTATGTTGCAGCAAAGTGCGTATGAACATCCACACTAATAACCAGGTCACCAGGGTCTATAACGTCATTGGAAAGATCAGGGGAGCTCTGGAGCCAGGTACTGACTAAAAACCAAAACATGCAACAGAAAACCAAAACCTTTCCTGTATAGATATGAGTGTTAGAATAAATGTGATGTTTGTTTGAATGCTTCCGGACTATCAAAGAGTAAAAACCAGATTCTGAGCTGTTTGTTTTCTGGTTTTCTCTTGCTTTGTGTTGTTGGTGGGTTTGTGTAGACAGATATGTGATTCTGGGAGGTCACCGTGATGCCTGGGTGTTTGGAGGAATTGACCCCATGTCTGGAGCTGCAGTGGTTCATGAAACCGTGCGAAGCGCCGGCAGGCTGCTTAGAAAAGGTACAATTCTGCAAGTTAGTAAATGAATCAACATGTGCGTGCTTTAAAGTGGACGTCTCGCAAAATCCACCTTTTTTAGCCATTAAATACAGTTTGTTGTGTACTTGGAGTTTCTAGGAGTTCAGAAAATTTGAATTTAGTCTCTCCCTGTGCTAAGTCACCGAATTTGTAACAGAACAGCACAAGGTCTGGACTTACCAACTACAATTCTGTCGTCTCTGTTCTCCTCTGACTCTGGGTCAGACTCTGGCTCCAACTGGATGGACAAGTCCTCCCTTGTTGACATCTTTTAATTTGTAAATAAAAGGTTTCTGCACCGCTATATAGTTGTAAACCCCCCTATCAAACTAGAATAGACCGCTCTGGAAGCAAGAGAGGGGCGGGGTGTGAAGCGCCTCATTCGGATTTAAAGAGGCAGCATCAAAACGAGTTGATTCGAGACACACCTGGGGTGAAAGAGGGGCTTGTGGAGTTACAATAATGAGAAATTCAGACCATAGCATTGCAGTTCCACTTGGACCCCAGCTGAATGATTTAAATGTGAAAAAGAAGAATTTCAAAGCACAATATATCTCTTTTAAACTCTCCTCGTTGTGTATTCCTGTGTAGGATGGAGACCGAGGAGGACTATAATATTTGCCTCCTGGGATGCAGAAGAGTTCGGCCTGCTGGGATCTACAGAATGGGCAGAGGTACTATATATATGAACATACAGATATCTGCTCACTGAAGGACACACATCTTCACTACATTTCATTCTCTCCAACAGGATAACGCCAGGCTGCTGCAGGAGAGAGCTGTGGCTTACATCAACGCAGACTCTGCCATAGAGGGTGAGCATTAATGTCCTTTCAGTAAAACAAAACAATGAAAAACAGTAATGAAGTTGGGGTTGGTTTTTATTGGTCACATATGAGAAAGTAAGCATGTCTTTAAACCACAGGGATGTACACTCTGAGGGTTGACTGCACTCCATCTCTGCACACCGTAGTGTACGACCTCACCAAGCAGGTGAATAACCTGAAACTGATTTATACATACACTGAATAACTTATCCAGTATTTTGTTATTCTATTAATCATTTCCTTATTTATTTATTTATTTATTTTTTTATTTTTTTTTTTGTTTATTTTTTTTTTTTTTTTTTTTTTTTTGTCTCTATTTTTCCTTTCCTTGTTTCTGTATAGATAGCCAGTCCAGAGGAAGGAGAGGAGGGAGTTTCTCTCTATGAGAGTTGGCACAAGAGGGACAACTGGACCAATGATCGAGATGCACCCAGGTAATTAAACCTATGGGAACAAAATAACAAAAATACTGAGTTTGTGGAGAACAGAATGTTTTGCTGTTTGTTCTAAAAGTCTTAAAGTAACTAAAGCTACAAATGAATCATTCTTTACTGTAGCAATAGCTTTTAAAAAGGGTTGCAGGATCTTAATGTAAGTTTTTACATTTTGTTTTCATTACAATCCTTCAATATGATAAAACTAGGCAAATGAATTAAAAATAAAAGCCAAAACATGTAATTTAATTACTCAGATTCTTCACACACATGAGGTGTGGAAAACTAAAAAGATTATGAATAATTATGGAAACTAAGAGATATTTTTGTGTATTTTCTTTTTGACTAATGGATTCAGAACAAGATTTTAACATAATCATGTTATCTTTTGTGGCTCATTGTTTACCAAGAAATGTCTGTAAAAAATAACTACATGAGTGTAACATGAGGTTTGATACAGGATCAGTAAACTTGGATCAGGCAGTGATTTCGAAGCATATTTCATCAGACTGGGAATTGCAGCAGGCCGAGCCAGATACACCAAGAATAAGGTGAGAAATGTCATATATCACAAAATTTGTAGCAATGTTATGGTATGTTTATATAGTATAACTGATATATTCAAAATGTCAGCCTGTTTCTGAGAATATACTCATTTGGTTTTATTTACCAAGATCTTTATTGTCCTCTTAAAGTAGTTTTATTTGGTACAATTTTCAGTGTCGTTTCTGTGAATTTAAATGGATGTAGGCTCTAAAAACAAAGAGTTTGTTGTGTCTAAATGGCTCAAACCAATGTGTCTTTCTCAAGTTCTACAGTGACTTGCATCTTAAGCAAAGCACTGAGTCAGAGGAAAAGTTTAAAATGGATTTTCCTGGACTAGACTGTGATCTGTGTCCTTTCAGAAAACAGAGCGATACAGCAGCTACCCAGTCTATCACAGCGTGTATGAAACCTTCGAGCTCGTGCAGAAGTTTTACGACCCGACCTTCAAAAGGCTCCGAGTGGTGGCTCAGGTCAGGGCAGGACTCGTCTTCTTGTTGGCGGACTCCCAGCTGCTTCCTCTCGATGTCAACGAGTACGCAGACTCGCTGAGGAAATACGCACAGAGCATCGCAGAGGTGGCACAGAGGAACCCTGATCAAATGGAGATGTACAACGTGTCGTTTGGTGAGTTGACACTGAGTATCACTACTTTTAGCAGTGATACTGGTGTAGCACAAATATATGTGATTTTGTAAGTAGTGCTTGTGTATATTATTGAGCACAAAATACACATTTTTCCCCTAGATTCCCTTTTTTCTGCCGTGCAGAACTTCACCTCCGCGGCCAGAGATTTCAATGAACGCCTACAAACTGTCAACAGAGAAGAGTGAGAGAGCATTTACATGTTACACATCTCTGGTTATCTCTGGTTCATGCTAAATGCTCAAGTGTTCATAATTCCTGAAACTTGTGTTGAGTTTTACAGCGTGAGGTCTAACAGTACTTAATGTGTTTGTGTGTGAATCAGTCCTTTACAAGTACGAATCATGAATGATCAACTCATGTACCTCGAGAGAGCTTTTATTGACCCTCTTGGCTTACCTGGAAGACCCTTTTATAGGTAAGTCACTCTCAAACACAAAAACACACACAAACATGACGACTCAGTGGTTAGCACTGATGCCTCACAGCAAGAATGTCCTGGGTTTGGGCCCAGGGTCTTTCTGTGTGGCGTTTGCATGTTCTCCTTGTGTTTACATGGGTTTCATCTGGGTACTTTGTTTTCTCCCCACAGACCAAAAACATGTACATTAGGTTGCCTTCAGGCCTCCATTGCAAAACAGATTTGCAATCTCAATGGGATTTGCCTGGTTAAATGATAAACACACACATCCTTATTAGAATCGTATGTTGACCTCAGTTTATTTCTGTAGCCTAAACTTGACCCACCACCCATATCACAGCATATAACTAACCCTAACCCCTCAATTCATACTTTAGTCCTAAACTTAACCCCTAAACCAAAAACGGTGTTCCACCATACCGGGACCGGTCTTTGGTCTCCAAAAGGACTGGCAGTTCACCTACCAGCAGTCCAGGACTGCTGGTGGAAAAGGTAACATAAAATAGGTACACACGCACAAATCCTACTTATTTTAAATAGCTGATACAAATTTCATCAGCTTTTGGCTTTTATGATCATAGAGTACTTTTAGTTAAAATTGGGTGTTTTGATTGATCATTTTGTGCTCAGTAAAAATGCAACCCCAAGTACATTATTAGCTCATTTATAAATTAAAGTTTTAGAAATTAATTGTGTAATAACAATTACATGTGCAGTTTTACAATGTTTTTCAAAATAAAGTTGATGCACACACTGATGGTCTGTATTATTACTGTAAAAAAAACTTGACATGGTTTTCTGCAACTCAGGACATAAAACAAAAAAAAGGCATAACACAACATTAAATTAAAGTGGGATTTCAGGAATGAAGTTAGAGATTAGAGTTTGAACGTTTTCAGGACATTTTTTTTCTTACCTACTTCGAGATTCTTTTAACCACACAAACACTTTGTAGCGAACATCTCCAGAACATTCTGTAATGAACACTTCCTCTTGTCTCTCTGTTGCAGACACGTGATTTTTGCTCCCAGCAGTCATAACAAATACGCAGGCGAGTCTTTCCCCGGGATCTACGATGCGCTGTTTGACATTGAGAACTCAGCTGATCCACAGACGGCCTGGCAGGAAGTCAAGAGGCAAATTAGCATAGCAGCTTTTACAGTGCACGCTGCTGCCATGACGCTGACGCCGCCTGCATGAAACAAACTGAAGCGATGACTTCTGTTTATAACTGCAGGGTGGAGGTGGGGTTCTTCCAGACCTCAGTGAGTACTGATGGATTTGTCCTCACCAGCAAAAATAGATCTGTAAATATTAAAGAATCTCTTTTTACCATAAAAACATGTATATCTGCTGTGGTTATGTATGAAGGAGCGTTATATGGTAACAAAAACTGAAACACAAAAATTGTAAAGTAATAAAGGAAATAACAGGCAGAAGTTAACACACTCTGGTTCACTAAGTGATAAAAAAAATGTGAAAACAGAGTAATTTGAAGTTAATTCTCATTTATTTATTTAGTTTTCTGTGTTCTTGAATGCTTCTAACGTCTTTCTGATTAAGCTGATAATGGTGGTCAGAAATGTGATGTGACAG
Source organism: Austrofundulus limnaeus (assembly GCF_001266775.1). NCBI lineage: Eukaryota > Metazoa > Chordata > Actinopteri > Cyprinodontiformes > Rivulidae > Austrofundulus > Austrofundulus limnaeus. The sequence goes on from NW_013952448.1 coordinate 2,343,548, forward strand.
AAGTTTTGGAGATTTAGTGTTCCCAAACACTAATCTTAACCCTCTTAGTAAAAACTATGACCAGTTTAGTAGTCAGACTCAGACAGGACAACTAAATGCAAAGCTTCACTGCAGCAACGTTTATTAATTATCCTTAAAGCCACAGGATGATTCAGGTGTCACAGTCATAGATTGTTTTTTTTTCACAGATAATAAATAAAATGAGTCGAAGAGAAAAATGAGAAGTCTCTGATATTCTGCAGAAGATTGATCTCTTCTGTTCAGATGTGATCATTCAGCTCTCTTTAAAACTAACTCCATTTCTGAAGCCACGGCCTCGACCACACTTTTGTTCACAGCTTGATGCAGTAATGAAAAACATATTATTTTTCTTAATCGTAAATATTTTTATTTGTTTTAATTTGAAAATAACTCCTTTTAATATTTGCTTGACTTTAATTATTTTACATTCTAAAACTTTCTTATGGCGGTGAAGTGGATGGAGCTGTTGCCAGCTCCCTGCAACCCAGTAAGAAGTGGGTCAAGATAACAAATGGATGAAACTTTGTCTGTTTCCCCAAAAATAAATCAATAAAAGAACACTTTCAAACAACTTTATATATTTTTACTACCACAGGAGGGCACTGAAGTCCTGTACTTTAGACCCAGTCTGTCTTGATAGATGTTATCAACCCAAATAGCAGACAGACACGAGGACTTGAATAAAAATACTTTAAACTTTAATCAGACACAGTCCTAAAAAATGTTTTAATTCCCCTGACATTTATCAATAGATTTTACTCTACAATCAAGTCAAATATTTTTATTTGTATACCCAGTACTCCAATAACAGTAGTTTTCTGCAAATATGTTTATTTGTGAATCACAAAACAAATATATTTAAAATAAAATTAACTCCCTCCTCATGAACTTGATCTTCTGTTCAAACCCTCCACATGTCCCTCTCAGACATCATCTAATAGATATGAACAAAAGAAAAGATTAAATGTGGCTGCTGAGTTTAAAATAACCTCTTCCACATGAAATCTATTTAAAAAAACTTCAGTCTGGCAAATGTAGGTTTGTCCAGGTAAATTATTTTGCAGTAGCTTTTATTTGCATGGCTGTATGGGGATAGAGTTATTTTGCATAGATAAGATGATAACCTGACTTTCCAGTCAAACTTTCATCACTCTCATTTCCTGGAAAAAAAGAAAAAGAAAAATAAGATGATGACAAACTTTTCAAAAGGGATTTACTCCATGATTATGATGATGTCACTTGAACCATTTGTAAATGGGAGAAATGTAAATGTAATGAAGTTAGTGAGGATCAAACTAAAAAACAAATTTTCTTCTTTCTGACCCAAGGGTAGCAGTGTCTACTAGTGGTCTCTAGAACAATTAAAGGCCTCACTTTCCTTGAAGGAACACACATCACCTGCTGCCAATAGGCTGTAGCACAATCTTGAAATTTGGTGATCTCATGCTAACGGTTAACACTCAGAATATGTTGTGACTTCCAGCTGCTACTACATTAAAATCAGCTAAATATTTGTAAGATTAACTGAGTTAAGATCATTTTTATGTTGGCTAAGGTCAATTAGTTAATTCCAGCAGTTGATGGTTTTAAGCAGAAATCAATATAAAATGCTCAGAATGTATTGGAGCTGGTTCTCAGCTACCACTTCAAAGTTTTAACTAATTTCCATTAAACAGATTGAATTATAGTCATTTTTTCTGTTTTCTCAGCATTTCCTGAGAGTTTGAGTAAAATTGGCCCAATGGTATTTTGAAGAAAAAAAATAAAGATGCTTCAAGTTGTTCTGGAAAAGGTGTCACTATTTCTGAGATCAAATCTATAGTTTGACTCTGAAGTGAATATATTTCCACTGGATTAGCCTGGATGTTTGAGCTACTTATATTTGATCCAGTTGGATTCTGTTCAAGCATCCTGACCCCTAGAATGTTTTAATAGTTAACCTAAGTTGAGTTTATGTGATGATGTGTTTATGATTACTGATGACTCTACAAACTCTGTGAATGATTTTAAATGCTTTTGGCTGACTAAAACCACATAAGTTCCACTTAATCTCTGTGAAAAGTGTCAAATGTCAGAAACAGAGTAGACAACTTGTACAAACTGTCTTTTTTGTTAAACTGATTAAAACTTTGACTTGGCATTGACTTTATAAAGAAAACAATTTTAAAAAGCATCAGAACATTGCAATGATCTTTTTCTGTTTACAAGAACTTGTTCAGCTGGTGATTATTGTTGGTTTTCATTGACGAACTTGAAGTAATTCATGCGTGAATGTTCTGAAGTTAAAACTGTCTCCTGGGAAGTTCATTTTAAAATTAGTTTTCAGCAGGAACTCAGTTGTTCACTCTGAACATTTAGTATCTTTGAGTCTGTCCTTTTAAAAACAAAATGACTTGTTCTTCAGAAAAGCAAACACGGTGAATCCATTGGGTGTTTATTTGCATATCAAGAAAAACCAGTAAACATCTGCATAAAGTCCAGATCCCTGCTTTCTGCCTCCACTTCTTTTTTATTCACAAACAACAACGCTTCAGAGACTGGGTAAGTGGTTTTGGTCAGGAGGGTCTTTGGGGG
>NW_013952448.1:2347542-2354513 GCF_001266775.1 Austrofundulus limnaeus
GCCCTACATGTTTTAGATGTTTCCCTGATTTGACACAGCTGATTTCAGTTGGTAACTAATTAGCAGGCTTTTGATGAACTGCAGTCACCTGAAGCAGGTGTTTCAAAGCAGGGAAACCTCTAAAAATGGGGTGTCAAACTCCAGTCCTCGAGGGCCGCTATCCTGCATGTTTTAGAGGTTTTCCTGTTCCAACACACCTGATTTTGATCACTGGGTGATTAACAGGCTTTTGCCCAATTTGAAGAGTTGATTCAATCACTGAATCAGGTGTGTTTGAGCTGGAAAACCTCTACATACAGGATAGTGGCCCTCGAGGACTGGAGTTTGACACCCCTGAATATGATCTCCTGGAGTTAGCTAGGGTCTTGTACAGGTGTACCAGCATATCTGAAACAGCATATGCTCATTGTATGCAGAGGTAAGTGATGGCCATGGGATAGCATATTTACACTAGACTCTGTGATCCACCACTTGACAGGCATTGCTCAGAGGGTTGACATATTTGTCATTCATCCATTTTACTGCAATTACCCCTTCAGCAGACCTGTTATCTTAGGCTCCATGGCCCTTTTTTCATTAGTTCAAAGTCTGCCATCAAAGGATGTTCACCAGTGTAGTTTTGATCATACGATACCAATGCACTTAACACCCAAAGATGTATGCAAGTTCTGGACCAAGATGAAACTTGTAATCACAAACGACAACAGACAGCTAAAGGTTTTTTTTATGGTTTTGAATAATTTCACCAATTTAGCTCCGAGAAGTAGCCCTTTTTTGCCACTGACCCATTGGGACAGTGGCAAATCATAATAAAAATTCCAGATGAATTTTCTTGACAAAATATAGCGATATAAGTACACCAACTTGTGTTATTTCATTAGGGTTATTGGGTATATTGTGATTTCTACATGATTTTTTCTGGATTTCACTCATAGTAACCAAAATCAACAATAGTAAAGGGTAGGAAAACACCTTCAGCATATTCACAATAAAATAACATTTAATGAGTTGTATTCAAATAAATAAATAAACTAGAGGGTTTGGATAAGTTTATTTTATGGGAAGTAATCATACTTAATTAGATGAGTTTAAATTTTCTACCTATACCATGAATTGACAAATCAAGAGCACATTTTCAAAAAAATTTAAAAATATATATTCAGAGGTTTTGAGCGCATCAAGGGTCATAATTCTGTTTTAAGGCCTTTATTACCAAAATATGTAAAAATAAAAAAGTATAAATTTCTTTTAAAGTTTTTCCAAAAACTGTCATGATGTTTGATCCTTGTTCTTGACTTCCTGGTTGGAGGAGGGAAAGACAAATTAACCATTTACTGTCACAGTGCCCTCTGGTGGATGTTTTAGCATTACATACTTCAACCCAATGGTAGAGGTGGCTCAATCAGTTTCAGTTTGGTTAAACAATCCCTTCTTTGAATTTTATCAGCTCAAAATATGGTCAACCGTTGACCAGGCCCTTAAATGTGGTCACCACACTAATCTCTGTTCTCAGTTGATGGTTTTGTTTCCTCTGATGGAGAAAAAGAAGTGCCCAGTTGTAGGTTGGGGGAACCCATTTTCTCATTCCTCTGTGATGTTGATGAATCCAGATGTTCTTCTGGTTCAGCAGCTTCAAGTAACTCCTCTCTCTGTGGTTCTGGTTCTGCAGCAGTCTTCTTACCCACTTTGTTCCAACTATGTCTCAGTTTGCTCCTGTTGTCCTTCAGCCTCAGACGTCAGCTGATCACATTGCTGTTGTTTTCTGTTGTTTCCAGACAGAACTTGTTTCAGGAAATACTTCATGTTTGAAACTAAGAGCTCAGCTCCAGCTCAATTCAAAGTCAGTCCATTAGACTTGAACAGATGTCGTCTCTCCCAAAAGAGATTAAAGTTATCCACGTATCTCACAGAGTGGTCAGCACAGAAATTTTCCAAAAAGCAATTTGTCTTGTAAAAATAATTTATCCTTTAAGTCTCGCATACTTCTCAGGTCAAGTGTCAGTGACCTCTTTCGCTTACTTAAAATGTCATCATGTTCTATGATTTTACTCTTTGTTTTCTGTTTTCTCTCAGATAAAGTGTTTCACAACCAGGACAATATCTGTTTAGGTGTAATCATTCTTGTTGCAGTTTATCAAACATCATTCTCTCCTTGGTCCAGTTTCGGCACCAAGAGAGATGTTTGTCTGTTTGTATAACATTCTGTATAAATGCGTGCATTTGAAACTGCCAGGGCACACATTCCATGTACCACTGCCCTGTGTGACCTGATGTGTGTCTTGCAATTGCAATAAATCCTGTTGGCCATTTCACGGAGTATTTTTTATTCTTGGATCATGTGTTTCTATGGTAAATAAAGATTTCCATGACCAGCCTGTTGCTGCTTTTATTCTCCTTGCTGATGTAGAAAAAAACATTTCTCTGTAATTCTGGCCGTTCTTTGTCATCTAAGAGCTGAATCCTTCCTGAGAGATTTTTTGGTCTGGCACAAAGAGAGTTCCATACAGTTTTATTCTCAGAAACAGCTTCCATCTCCTCTCCATGTGGATCTCTCCTCTCCTTCTTACCCATTTGAACACATGTTGAGTCCTCCAAAGCATTCATCTCTTCCAGACGATGAATCTTGAGCTCCAACACCGTCACCTTTTGGAGAAGCTGGCAGAAATCCTCTTTGGAAAAGTAAGGAGGCATCATGAAGCTTTTCTGTACTCACTCTCAGCAGATGATGTTTCAAAAATCTTCTCAGGTTCTTCAACAGCCAAAAATAAAATCCAATGTTCTTTACTTATTCAAGATTATCCATCATGGTCAGGGTCAACAAATTGTAGAAAAATATGCATTGTTCAAAATGGGATGTCCAAATAAACAGGAATCCAACTGGATTTCTTCTTAAAACTTTATTCTCAATCTTCTGACTCCAATCAGGTTCACAGTACAGCACACAGACCTCAAGACCTTAAGCTCAACCAAAACAAAACACAGCTGCCCTGCTCTGAGCAGAGACTCTGCAACACACTGACAACTTATTTCTTCTATAATAATGAACTGACTTTATAGTGTTCATCTCCTGGTTACACGCCAGGAAGTGTTTTGTCAGACATCACTCATTTTTGTTTAGACTAAAGAAAGAACACGTGATAACACACACCAACTCTTTCTCTGCTTTAACCTTAAAGGCTGAAATGATCAGAAAGTATAAAATAAAATACTGCATCTAACATTCAATTAATCAGTTACAAAAATTCCTTCATCATCATAAAGTATTACTTCAGCTGGTAACTAGAGCTTTGAATGAACTTTAGTCATCAGTTTTATACACACAGCCTCTTTGAGCCTAATTTGTGTAAAACAAATGGGTGCTCTCAGTTGTGGGTGTGTTTACTCAGAGAAAAAGAGGAGGTATACAGCTTCATCAAGTCCACACTCCTGACTACTACTTGCTTCCCATTTCAGACACTGACAGCAACTCTTCAGCTGGGTAAGTAATTAACTATGTACTATAAAGCATTAGTATTTGAAACTAATTAGGTGATTGAAAAGTTTTAACTTTTCTATCAAAGAAAAAGAATTATGGTTTTGGTGCGAGGATCTGAATGCCTTTATTGTTATTCTTCATTGTGTTAAATTTAAAGCAATAATGCACAGAATTACTCACAAACCTTTCCAGTCACAGATCTGAGTTTGTTTGTCTAAATTCTCTCTCTCTCTCTCTCTCTCTCTCTCTCTCTCTCTCTCTCTCTCTCAGACCATGGCACACATGACTCATCTGCCACTGTTGCTGGGTTCGTTTTACACAATAATTGGTTCTTCAATTGATTGAAAACCTTTAAAAATATATCCTTAATTTTTCTATTTTTCTTTATCCTATTGCTGTCGAGCAAAAACCTTGCATCTCCAGAATTGTCAAGAAATTAAAAAACCCACCAGAACAAGCTTGGTTGGTCAGCCACCCATAAAAACAGGCAGATAGACAGAAGGACATTTAAAGCTGTTTTATGTAAAAACATAAAAATGATGAAAAGGTACAAGGCTTTGCTCAGCAGCAACAATTTGTTAGTTTTTATAAAGACAAAACTGTTTTAAAATATTAGACTTCAGTTTTATTTTGTACATGCATCATTCATTTATTTGGTCACACAGCTTTGTCGCACATTGCTTTTTTAATTTATTAAATTTGTTATTAAAAAAGGAAAATTGCACACCTTATATGATATTTGTGTTTTTTAGCTAGCATCCAGCTGCTCTTCTTTCCAGCAACATCCTCACATGAAGGATTCAATATTACCCTTAAGGATTGTCCTGGAGCGTGGATCTTTACAATGGACAACAAGAAGCTTTTGCATCTCAATTGTTGGAAGTATCGGTATGGATATAAATATACACTGAGTTGTTCACGGTCCAAAGACATCAACACATGCCTTGAAATGAAAATCACCACCTATGGTTCACCTGCGCAGAATATCAATGGTATGAACTTTTGATTTTCATCCACAAGAGAATGAATAACATAACAAATATGTACAATTCTATTTTGCAATGTCCATATTTTGTTTGTAAACTCTAGAGAAAATGTGTAAAAGATGCTGCAGCAGACGTGTTTCATGTCCACCAACGTCCTGTGACAGCTCGTGTAAACAGAGGTAAATGTAAAAAACACGATACACTGTACATGGATGTTTGTTTGGCCCCAGCTGTTATAAATTATATGATGAAGAACAGGATGTTTTTTAAAAATCATTTTCATTTGCAAAATGTTTTTCATCCACAGTTTAGAATTTCCCATGGCATCAAATGGCATTACAGCAGTTAATCTGTGGTTTCCAAACTTTCCCACTGTCAGTACTGAGAATGAAACAGGCAAGTACTTTTCATTTAAAACAGTGAAACTGCCCTTCGGTTGTTTTAATAGTTAATGCAGTCTGCTATAGTTTTACATTCAGAACCATAATTAGTTTAAAACATGATTTTTTTTTTACTGTGTCCTGTCCAGCAATGTGAAACTCAAAATTGATGTCTGAGTGTCCAAAAGAAGCCCAACAGTTTTACTTTCACAAGTGCAGCATAATGGCATTTCACCATGAAGCTCCACTTGATATGTATTTAAACGTTTATTATAAATTTATTTCTTTAGGGATTAATTCGTTATAACGGACATGGGGACGGAAATAGTAAACAAAGAAGAGAAAAAGGAGAAAAGTGAAGAAAGAGATTAAAAGGGAAACGAGAAGATATGAGAGAGATGCATTAAGGAAACACAAGACAACACATTTGTAGTCTGCCTCCACACCTGCAACAAGAGAAAATACAAAAACACAGCAACAACATGTATGTGTACATAACAATAATAATAATTATAGCCTCACTGAAAAGTACTCAGTAAATTTTATGAGTCGAATATCATAATATTATACATGCATGCATGCATACATACATACATACATACAGGGGTTAGACAATGAAACTGAAAGAGCTGTCATTTTAGTGTGGGAGGTTTCATGGCTAAATTGGACCAGCCTGGTGGTCAATCTTCATTAATTGCACATTGCACCAGTAAGAGCAGAGTGTGAAGGTTCAGTTAGCAGGGCAAGAGCACAATTTTACTCAAAATATTGCAATGCACACAACGTTATGGGTGACATACAGAGTTCAAAAGAGGACAAATTGTTGATGCACATCTTGCTGGCGCATCTGTGACCAAGACAGCAAGTCTTTGTGATGTATCAAGAGCCACAGTATCCAGGGTAATGTCAGCATACCACCAAGAACCAACCACATCCAACAGGATTAATTGTGGACGCAAGAGGAAGCTGTCTGAAAGGGATGATATGGTCTAAAACCAGGTGTTTCAGTTTCATTGTCTAACCCCTGTACATACACATACACATTTGTTGGCCAACGCAGTCCCAACGTAGAATGTGTCTAAGAAACACCTGGATCTGAACACCTGTTTGTGTGCGGTTGTGAGCATGCATGTAAGGTTTCTCCATTGGAATGTTTAATAGTGACTGTGGAAGATCCACAGACCCGACCTCCAAGACTCGAGGCAGACATAAGGGAGATCAGAGCCAAAGGCCCCAAGAGGGATCCCAAACACGGAGCCCTCAGGGGCGCCACCACAGGAAAAACTGCTTGCCCACCCCCCAGAGCGGACCAGAGGAGAGAACCGGGAGAGAGAAAATTCTGCATTCTAATAAATATATATTCATTCGATCCTTTGATCAGTTCAAACAAAAGAGGAAAAAAAGACAAATAATGAGTAAAAATCCCAGGTATCACCTGTATATATTGAGAATTGCTCTCAGCCACTTTAAATTGTAGCTTAATATCTGTAAAACTGGCTGAGATAAAGATTTTTGTGTTGGCTAATGTTGTTTAGTTGCAGCTGACAATTTGAATGGGATTTACAACAAACGTTAATTACTTAATGGGTACTTTCTGAGAAATTCAGTGAAATCCATCCACTGGTTCATGAGAAATAATGAGTTGACCCTCGCACACAGAGACGCAGGATTAAATGAATATGTCCTTTCATGTTTGGGGGCAGGTTTCAGTCTACTGGTGGCCTTTCTAGTGCTACAAATGTGTTCAGTTGAAAGCCCAAATTATTTGCAGTAAACCAATTTAGTTATCATTCTTGAACATTCATTTGCAGACACAAAGTTTGAATGAATTTCCTTTTATTTTAATATAGGAATGAGTTGACACACTTCAGTCACTTGTTATGCATGTAGTAAATCTTAGCGCTACATGTTGCAGCTGTGAGACACAGCTGACGACTGGAGTTGTGTTTGTCCAAAAAGCTTTATTTTTTGAAGCTCAACATTCAGAAAAGACTGTCACCAAGCCTTTGCTGTGGAAGGAGTTATGTTAGGTTTGGAAACAGTAAAGAAAAGGTTTCCTTCACTCTTGGCGTGTAAATATTAGGACTATGAAAAATTAAACATTTAGCCAGATGAGCTCCATAGTTCCTA
>NW_013952448.1:2358780-2381991 GCF_001266775.1 Austrofundulus limnaeus
GTTACAGACATCTGGTGAAAATTTCATGTCATTAGCACCTCTAGTAATATATTTACTGAGAAAAATGGTGACGTGTTCAATACTTATTTTACCCGCTGCATATTATCAGTCCTTACAAGTTAAATTAAAAACACTTTCTTTTTAGGGTTTAGCCATAAAGAAGTAAATTTAACATTACATGTGTGTTTGTTTAAGTTTCACCCATACAGTTTTATGATGGACCCAAAAGTTGGGCTGAAGCCTTCAGTCACTGCCTCAACACCAACTCCTCCCTGGTGCAGAACATGAACCAGACACTTCTGGATGAGGTGAAGAGTTTTCTGGGAAATAACACAGACTGGCAGGATGGGGTCTGGGTCGGCCTGGAACGGTCCATCTTTGGCACAGACCTGGACTGGATGTGGGTTTCAGACTCCAAAGCTGAAAACCTGAACTGGAACAGCAGCTTTCCTGTTGATCGCTTCAACAACCACTGTGGGAAAATGATCCTGGATAAAGAGTCAAAACAAATCCAGTTTCTGGACGCCAACTGTCATGATGAACTACCTTTCGTCTGTCAAGGTGAGCTGAGTTTGTGATTCAGTCCAATCTGGCTGAAAGTGTTTTCAATTTGTTTTTATTGCTTTGATTTCAGATTTTAGTAGTAAGGATCTCAACAAGGAGGACTAAGATTAAATCATTTCGCAAAAAACAATTCAAATATAATAAATAGTGTCTCTTTTTTTTCAGCAGGTCCAGTTTAAACAGAATCTGTGAAAACTGCACCGACTGATCACCTTACTGTTTATCTGGACAATCATTTCTTACTACTGGTGTTTGAGATCACATTACTTTCTAATAACCATTTCTGATTCATGTATTTATTTATTACCATTGTGTTCTTTCTTTTTATTCTAATATACAAACATTGTATTAAAGTGGCATATTTTTATGCATTTATACAGTTTAAACTAAATATCTCACATTTTTATTTCATTTTAGTTTAATTTAAAATCACAACATTTTTAAAAAGGAGTGTTTTGTTTCTGTTCTACTCCTTTAAAGACAAAACTGTTTAGTTTATAATTCAGTGACAATTGTTCATTTTTGGTTGAGGTGTATTAAACTAGTCATGTACGGTAAACACACACACACACACACACACACACACACACACACACACACACACACACACACACACACACACACACACACACACACACACACACACACACACACACACACTTACTTTAAATAAGTATCTCTTCATTCACATTTATGTCTTTGTCAAGTGTTGGCATTAAAAATAAATTAGCAATAAAGATTTATTTCTATTCTCACTGAGTGTGTGTGCAGGTTTTGTGACAAATGTGTAAAAGCCACACAAAAAATAACGCATCACAACTGGAGAACTCAAACCAAACTGAACTATTTTGGGTAATCCAGTTGGTGACCCAACTATTAGCTGACTGAGTTAATTATCTGTCAAGATATAGCTGTTTTTTAAGACAATTTGATTTTTTTAATTATCTATATGAGTCACACAAAAAGCACTGTGTGACTCATGTAGGTAATAAAAAGCAAAAACTGTGGCTCTTAATAGATAAGACTGCAGTGAAAGCCTTCAAACTGATATTTTCATATAAACATCAGACCTGAAACAATAATCTATTTCCTTAAAATATTACGTTAAACAAACACATTTATTTAAAAGTATTTTCTCATAAAACAGTTCATTCTTGAAAGTTGACTGTTGAGCTTTCAGAATGCACGATTCAAATATTTTCAGAAAACGCTTTCTTGGAAAAAAAAAAGAATTAAAGAAAAACAGATGAGACATTTCTCTGAAGTTACTCAGAGCTGGACATAAAAAAAATCTTGTGTTTAACATGGATTACTTCGATCAGCAAGAGTCCACCATGGAAAAAGTAAGATTTCTTGATTTACATTGTTTTAATGATTTTGTACTAAGTGATGAAGCTAATTTGAGATCTGCTGTTTGACAAACAGCAACTTATAAAAGTCAAATAGTTTTAAATGCATTAAATTGTTGACATCCAATGATTAATTTGACCCGTCACTAGGCGTATTTGACCTGTTATGTGCATTTACTGGCAAAGACTTTTAATGTAAGGCCTCCTCTAAAAACAAGTTTAATTTAAAAGTTATTAGTGAAGTGTTGATATGACAGAATGCTGACATTTGTTTGTTTTTGTCCTCAGAATGATCGTATGTGAAATAAAGTTCAGTTTCCAAACACAAACAGGCTTGGCAGACCAGTAGTGTTTTTATGTAGACCTCCAACTCCATCCAGCTCTGACCGTCCCCCCAACTCCATATGTGTTACCTGATCCCTTTTAAAATGTGCCAATAAAACTAAAATATATTCCTAAACATGTGACTAGAGGTGTTGGAGTTAACAGTTTTCTATTCTGTCAGAGAATCACCTGGTTATCTTACAGCAGCCATCAGGCCAAATCCGACTCTCAATTTGGTTTTGGAAGGATTAAATCCCAACCAAATTAAGATTCTATAATCAGTTCATTCACTCACAATACCTGGTCAAACCTGATTCAGATGCTGGCACAGCAAGGAAACCTGCCGCTGAGCCTGTCAGACCAGTAACAACCAGTGGTGTAGAAACATTTTAGATCCACTCTGCAGACACACCATACACACTTACACCTCTGAGGGCTTGATTTTATTTTGTGCCTAAGCTGACGTTTTGWATCTTAATTCTCTCTATTTGGTTAACTTTTCATATGTTTACTCAAACACTCAGTGTTTTGTTCTTTTTTTTTAATCTTCAATTTAAAAATGTAAAACTGAAACAAGCAGTGAATTTAAACAAAGCAAGTAATTTGAGTAAAAAAACACTTACAAAAAATACAGATTGACACAAAAAAAGGCAACTGAATTAGGCTAAAAAACAAGTATATATTTCACAGTGCTTTATGTAAAAGTCCATAATGTAGCTTTGCCTTTTGATATGTATGTATGTATGTATGTATGTATGTATGTATGTATGTGCATATATATATATATATATATATATATATATATATATATATATATACACATATACACACACTCACACACTGAACAAAAATATAAATGCCCCATGTCAAATATTGTTGCCATGTGGAGTTAACTGTAAATGAGCATTTGCTGACATTTTATTGCACAAAAGTAATATTTCTCTTGATTTGTGTATAATTTTTAATCCAACTTGCTGTCAGTGAGCATTACTCAGCGAGTTGTTTTTGTTACTCAGTGCATGGGTGGGGCATGTCCAGTGGCTGATCAGACAAAATGAGCAACAGCTGGACAATCCTTGGACTGGGGACAATAAAAGGCCAATCCAAAAATGTTAATTTTGTCACAAGTCATAATGCCTCAGATGTCGCAAGTTATGCGGGAGCGTGCCATTGGCATGTTGGATGCAGGGATGTCCACCAGAGCAGTAGCTGCATGTCTCAATGTCCATTATCGGACCATACGCCGTTTAAGAGTTCATAGACTGGTACTACTACAAATCGACCTCATCCTTGTCGGCCACGTGTGACCACTCCAGCACAAGATCACCACAGCCGGCTCGTTCATCTGCAGAATCAGCTAAGACCAGTGACACACACAGCGGATGAGAGTATTTGTCTGCACAACAGACGCATCACACCTCACTGTCCGTAACCGCCTACGAGAAGCCAACTTGCATGCTCGGAGCCCTCACTGTGGTCTGGATCTCACTTCTGTCTGGTGTAGGAACTGACTCGCATGGGCAAATGCACATATCCGATGGCCCTTGGCACACTGGAGAAGAGTGATGTTCATGGATGAATCCAGGTTCCAGTTGTATCGTGCAGATGTAAGACAGTGTGTCTGGCAATGCGTGGGTCGCCCAGCTTTTGCTGGGCCCATGTGGTTTGCAGATGCAAATGTTATGCCCAGGGAAGTGGTGGCATTATGGTGTGGTCAGGCATCACATACGGGCATAGAACACTGTTGAACTTCATTGAAGGAAACCTTAATACACACAGATATCGGGACGAGATTCTCTCCCCATTTGTTGTGTTGTTTGTGTGCCAGCATGACATCACCTTTCAACACGACAATTCCTGACCTCATGTTGCCTGCATCTGCATGGAATTCCTTCAAACAGAGGACATTGATGTTCTGGACTGGCCTGCATATTCACCAGACATGTCCCCAATGGAGCATCTTTAGGATGTTCTGGATAGGTGTGTCTGGGACCCTGTACCAGTTCCAGGGAACATGGGTCAGCTCTGTGTGGCACTCCAGAAGGAATGGAATAATATTCCACAGGCCACCATAGACGATCTGATCAACTCCATGTGAAAATGTGTTGCTCTGAGAGACGCAGTTGGCGGACACACAAGATACTGAAAAATCTAATTCCTCAACCTGACCCCTATCATACCCCTATCATGTACAAAGGACTGTCTATCTGCTACTAAAGGCCATAGCACGATGTTATCAATGGCGATATGAAGATTAGTAATTACTGAAAATATATTTTGAGATTCTCTATATATTGCGTGACCCAAATGTCCGTGAAACTCTTGTTTTTGACATGGGGCGTTTATATTTTTGTTCAGTGTATAACATTTTGTTTGTTGAAGCTGGTAAATTACAGAAAACACTGTTTAATCTCAGGAAAACAGTGCTTTAATGTTTGTAACTTAATGACAATCAGTGTTATCAGTATTCTCAGAAACACTTATTTAAATCATTGATAACTGCTAAGTTGGGACTGAAATTTAAAAACAACTAAAACAGAACAAGCTGCGCTCCTCTTTTATCCCTTTATATTCATGTTAAATAACACCTGATCTCGTCAATCGTCATTCTGGCTCATCTCTCTGAGGCACTCCTTCAGACTCTGCCTCCTGCCTGCAGGAGCGTTCTGGGCAGCCTGCTCCAGCAGCCGCTCCACCTCCTCCAGTCCGGTCACCTTAGGGGTGTTGTGTCGAAACAGGAAGCCCCTGAGCAGGCTGTGGTGGCAGGCCGGGGACAGCAAGCCGCACAGATAGCGCAGGAACATGTCGTAGTGGCCCGGAGCACAGCTGAGGGTTCGAGACAGAGCGCACTGCACCAGACCTGCAGCTGACCGGTTAAACCTGGAGCTGGACTCCAGGACATTCTTAGACTCCAAGTAAAACTTTAGGAAGACGTACAGGGCAGCCATGAACTCCTACAGCAGAGGAAAACAAAGATGATGGTTCAGCTATATGGATTATTTTCAGGTAGTTTTTCATGAATGCTTTTTTTCCCTAAATTATTTAGTTTAATCAGAGAGGTTTTCAAGCAGAAGCAAGTTTTCACCTGAACGGTGTAGTGAAAAAAGCAGAATGTCCTCTTGCCAGGAGTTCCTGTAGAGCGGAGCTCGGTACACAGACCCGACCACACCACCACCTCCCTCAGCTCCAGGTCCAGCTCCTTCACATCCTCCTCAAAGAACACACCAGTGCTCCTCTCCAGCATCCTCAAAGCCAACTTCCCCATTTTTGTCAGCAGCTGTTTCTCGGTGTCGGACCATTTCTGAATGAAAGCATTACAAACTCAGACGCTTTAAAATAACTGTTAGTAAACCTACAGAGCCACGTACCAGGTCGTTATCCATCTGATGGTAGTAGAACTTCAGCCTGCGGTTTGTCTGAACGATCAAAATGTGGATGAGAAACGGGGTCAGCCTGGGAGGGTACCGCCCGTAACCCTCGTAGCAGAAGCTGCGGCCGAACATCGTCGCCACGATCCAGCAGACGAACGGGTGGCGAGCGAGAATGTGAAGTGTCGGCACGCGCTTGTAGTGGCGCACGATGCTTTGCGCCAGCTCCGCGTTGGAAAAACGCTTGGTCAGGTACTCGTCTTTCATCTCGTCACTGGAAAAGACAAAAACAAAGAGATGAAGAGAGATGTTGCTACCAATAAGGTGAATGGACAGTGTGTAAAAGTGTGTATTAATAATAAAACCAATCCACACACACACCTAAAACCCTGCAGCTCTGTGCAAACATCGATGAAGTGAGATGGGATTTGTGAGACGGCAGCTCGTCTCCCAAGAATCCACAGGCGGGCTCCACGAAGCAGGTTCCCTCTGAGGAGGTTTACAACCAGGACGTCTATATGAGCTTTGGTGTTGTTGTCATTTAATACAGGAGTCTTCTGCAGAAACAAACAAAACAGCTCTGGATTTAGATTAATAACCAACTCTTTACCAGGACATGCTAACAAACATCTTGTATTTAAACTTTTCTGATTAAAACATTGATAACTTACAGTCCAAATTATGAGAAGTTTATCTAAATATGAACTGTTGTTTTTCTGGTTTTACTCAACTTCTAATAATATATGAGGTGTTTGTGTGCAGATTGGTTACCTCCCAGTCCAGATTAGCCTGGTAGCAATCAAAAGAGTCCATTATGATGAGAAATTTAGTGTTTTCTTCCTCCAGTAACTGTGTGTATTTTATGTCTGAATAATAATATTCTATCACACCAAAGATGGACATTTTCTCAGGGGGACTGCTTCTACGCCAAACGGACCACAAAGATTGAAATGAAAGTTTGATGACGTACTGCAGATCCTGAGGAGACAAGGTCAGGAAAACAGTTTCAATTAACAAAACAGGTTTTTCTTTACAAGATACAGTCATATGAAAAAGTTTGGGCAGCCTTGTTAATTTTTCCTGATTTACCTTTATAAATCTTTGTTTGGAAAAAAAATCAGTTAAATATATCATATAGGGGACAAACACATTGATATTCGAGAAGTGAAATGACATTTATATGATTTACAGAAAGTGTGCAATAACTGGTTAAACAAAATTAGGCAGGTGCAAAAATTTGGGCACCAAAAAAACCCTCAACTCAATATTTAATAGATCCTCCTTTCACAGAAATAACATTCTCTAAATGCTTCCTATAGCTTCTAATGAGAGTCTGGATTGTGGCTGAAGGTATTTTAGACCGTTCTTCTTTACAAAAGATCTCTAGTTCATTCAGGTTTGATGGTTTCTGAGCATGGACAGCTCTCTTTAAGTGACACCACAGATTTTCAATAATATTCAGGTCTTGGGACTGAGATGGCCATTCCAGAACGTTGTACTTGTTCCTCTGCATGAATGCCTTAGTAGATTTTGAGCAGCGTTTAGGGTCGTTGTCTTGTTGGAAGATCCAGCCCCGGCTTCAGCAGCTTCAGCTTTGTCACTGATTCCTGGACATTGATCTCCAGAATCTGCTGATATTGGTTAGAAGCCATGCGTCACTCAACTTTAACAAGATTCCCAGTCCCTGTACTGGCCACACAGCCCCACAGCATGATGGAACCACCACCAAATTTCACTGTAGGTAGCAGGTGTTTTTCTTGGAGTGCTGTGTTCTTTTTCCTCCATGCATAACGGCCCTTGTTCTGCCCAAATAACTATTTTAGTTTCATCAGTCCACAGCACCTTATTCCAAAATGAAGCTGACTTGTCCAAATGTGCTTTAGCATACCTCAAGCAGCTCTGATTGTGATGTGGGCGGAGAAAAGGGTTCCTCTGCATCACTCTCACATACAGCATCTCCTTGTGTAAAGTGTGCTGAATAGTTGAACGATGCACAGTGACTCCATCAGCAGCAAGATGATGTTGTAGGTCTTTGGTGCTGTTCTGTGGGTTGACTCTGACTGTTCTCAACATCCTTCGCTTCTGTTTAGTCCAGATTTGTCTTGGTCTGCCACTTGGAGCCTTGACTTGGAACTGTGCCTGTGGTCCATTTTCTCACAATGTTTCTCACAGTGGAGACTGAAAGCTGAAATCTCTGAGATAGCTTTCTGTATCCTTCCCCTAAACCATGACGGTGAACAATCTTTGTTTTCAGCTCATTTGAAAGTTGTTTTGAGACTCCCATGCAGCCACTCTTCAGAGAAGATGCAAAGAGGAGAAAAACCTACAATTGCCCCCCTTAAATACCCTTTCTCATAATTGGAGTCACCCGTGTATGGAGGTCAAGGGTCACTGTACTTACCAAACCAAATTTGTGTTCCAGTAATTAGTTCTAAAGGTTTTGAAATCAATAAAACGGCAACGGTGCCCAAATTCCTGCACCTGCCAAATTTTCTTTAACCAATTATTGCACAATTTCTGTAAATCATATAAACTTAATTTCACTTCTCAAATATCACTGTTTGTCCCCTATATGATATATTTAACAGATTTTTTTCCAATCAAAGATTTATAAAAGGTAAATCAGGAAAATTAACAAGGTTGCCCAAACTTTTTCATATGACTGTAGATCCTCATTTCGGTGCAGTAAATAACTTTTATGACCATGTTTATTAAAATAAATTCACACTCATTTGACCCTGTGTTTCAGAAGTGTCAAATTATTTGCACCAAATGAATCAAGACTTTTAAAACTACTAAAATTGAGTTACAAACTGTTCAACTTTGAATAGCAGTCAATCAGTCAGACAATGAATGTCCCAAATGATCAAAAAAGTATAAAAATGTATCCAAAGTGGGACCCTATTTAAATGTTAAAATATAATCTTTTACATGTATAATGTAAAAACAACTCAAAGTACCTGGAATTAATGATGTGTAATTTAAAACAGCACATAAGTGAAACAAAAAGTTTTCAGTTTGCTATGAAGCATAGAAACTAGACTTTGAAGCAGGGTCAAAGTCGTGCAGTTTGAGTGGTCCAAATTTACCTCAGTTCATATCTATTATATTTAATAAAAGTTTTAAGACCCACATCCAAAATATTGTGAAGAAACTTAAGCTTCTTTTTTCAAAATAATTTTTTTTTCCTTTTACAATTAAAAAGCGGCTTGTCTCAACAACATTTTATCCATTTTAGATTATGGAGACGTGTTATATATGAATGCCTCAGCACAATATCTTTAAAAAATTGATTCCATCTATAATGCTTCTCTGAGGTTTATTACAAACTGTAAAGCCTCAGCTCATTGTGATCTGTACACTTGAGTGGGAGGGCCTTCTTTGTCCACCAGGAGGTTGGGACATTGGTGCATTTTTGTTTATAAGGCTTTGCTTGGGCTGCTACCATCTTAAAGCTGTGATCTAATCACACAAAAAAGCATTGATGCATACTCTGTATTCAAATGATCATTTCTTGCTCTCTGTCCCATTTCTCTGTACAGAATTGGGGAAAAGGGTCTTTGTTTACTCTGCCCTGTCTACATGGAACATGTTGCAAAAAGTCTGGAAGTTAACTGAGCTGATCCCATTGAGCACCTTTAAAGGCTGAGTTATACTCACGCTTTGGTCTGCAGGCTCAGTGCACACGGAGTCTGCGGGCACTAAGCCAAGTGGCTTCTGCGTTTATACAGAGGGGTGCGAAAGTTTGGGCAGCATTTTTCTACTTCTACACCCGTTTCTTACAACCTATGTACAGGTTTTAGAGCATAACAACAGCACTTTGTATAAATACAGCTGCACAACTACAGTGGGGTGCGAAAGTTTGGGCAGCCTTCTTCATTTTCCTGATTTACCTCGTTGACTGTTTGGATAAAAAAAATCCATTAAATAAATCATATAGGGGACAAACAGTGATATTTGAGAAGTGAAATAAAGTTGAAATGATTTAGAGAAAGTGTGCAATAATTGGTAAATGGACTGTACTTGTATAGCGTCTTTCTACCCAACCAGGATACTCAAAGCTCTTCACACTACAATCTGTGTCCTCATTTACCCATTCACACAGCACTCTACTAGATCTCCTACAAAGCTAACATGAACAATCATCTGTGGAGACTAATCCGTGCCAATCACATTCATACACTGATGGGACACACATCAGAGGCTTTAGGGGTTAAGTATCTTGCCCAAGGACACAATGTCTGAGACAGATGGACGGGGGATCAAACCGGTGACCTTCCGATTCCAGGACAACTCCCCTAACCACTCTGCCACAGCCGCCCCATAATGTTAAACAAAATTAGGCAGGTGCATAAATTTGGGCACTGTTGTCATTTTATTGATTTCAAAACCTTTAGAACTAATTACTGGAACACAAATTTGGTTTGGTAAGTGCAGTGACCCTTGACCTCCATACACAGGTGACTCCAATTATGAGAAAGGGTATTTAAGGGGGGCAATTGTAGGTTTTTCTCCTCTTTGCATCTTCTCTGAAGAGTCGCAGCATGGGAGWCTCAAAACAACTTTCAAATGAGCTGAAAACAAAGATTGTTCACCGTCATGGTTTAGGGGAAGTATACAGAAAGCTATCTGAGAGATTTCAGCTTTCAGTCTCCACTGTGAGAAACATCGGGCCGCATGCAAGAACATGTTCGTATCCTAAATCCTATCCTAAATTTCTCTCTTTTGTTCTCTTACTTTTGTTCGTATGAAGGGTTCGTACAAACATGCCACGTCATATTTAACAAACTCTTCTATCTTCAGGAAAAGTGTGTAAATGAGCTGCGTAAACATGATGAATTCCACCTGTTCGTATCCAGCTGCTCGTGCACGAGGAGAGGAGATTAGCAAAATTACCACCCCAAAAGCACCTTATAAGGCTGTTTCCTGCCTCAGATACCAGGAAGTGTCCGTTCATGAAAATTACAGCGAAAAGTAAAAGAAGAACTTTACGAGTTCGGAGATTGAGAAAAGAAAATCTATCCTTTTAGCCGCATCAGTCGTGGAACTAAAGGACCAGCTAAAGCAGAGGAATGAAATGACTGCTGTTAATGTCTCCCGTGGGTTATATACAGACTCAGAAATAAAAATCTAAATCATATTCATCTCTCTCTAGTCCTGCTCCGACTTTTCTTAGGTCAAATATTTTTAATTTAAGTGTAAACAACTGTGTTACATAGTTTTCATTTATTCAGAGGAAGAGTGGTAATGTATATATTTTTTCTGCTGGTTCAGAAATATTCTGATGCCTGGACTCAGACTCAGACTGTGAAAACGTGGTTCAAGCTTGAACTGATCACAGATTCAGATCTGGACCCACTGACTCACTGGGATGTGCTGGAAAATGACTTTATACAGTGGTCCATAAGGATCAAGCAGAGTTGAGTGCAACTCTAGATAGAAATAAATTCATGACATTGCATATGTTTACATACAGGTTAGCATGAGACGTAATCAATTAAAAATGGTTTTATAAAACATTAGATAGATTTAATAAAAATATTGTAAATATGTCTGGATTTGGGTTTAGCTCCATCAGGTTTCTGCCGTTTCAGTTCATTAAGTAACTGTTTCAGCTTTGTTTTCTGTTTGGTTCCGATTTTAAATTGTTTTAATTTAAATTAGTATAAAGTGTGTGAGATACGTTTTTACTCAGATCTTACCCGATTGGCACGCTGCTCTGCCCAGTCCAGGCAGAACTTGGCCACAGAGACAGACATCCCGACTCCTGGGATCCCGGTGGTCACCACTGTCCTCACCGGCGACCCATCCTCTTTCTGCAGTCGGAACAGATTGCTCACACTAACAAAAGTGTCCTCACTGGGGACTTGGACAGGCGTCGGAGGTTGTGTTGGGAACTCGTGAGAGGGGTCGACTCCTCCAAATCCACAGGTGGAAAGCTGCTGCTCCACGTAGACGTTATTTAGAAGACTCTGCTTCCCAGCTTGAACCACCCCCTCGTGGATGACTTGGTGTTTTCTGAATAAAATGCTTTTCAGGTGGAAACGCAACAGCGCTGGTGGTAAAAGAATAAAAAGACAAAGAAAACTTTTAAAAAATTAGATGCAGGATCCTGCCTTAGAAGAGTAATCAGTGTCTTGAATTGTTTCGCTTCTGGGGGTGGTTGCATTTTCTTCAAACATTCACACAGGAAGAGACTTTCTATTTAAACGTTGTTTCATAAAATATTAAAAATAAGTTAATAATAATAAGACATGTCTATTTTAAAATAAACAGGTGCATATGTTTGCTTTGTATGAATTTACCTTTCTGGCACTGATTTTGCAGTTCTGCTGCCTTGTCCTTCTTCTCCATGCTTTGGAGAGTGTTTATCGTGTTGAACAGAGCTTTATCTGCACCTGCAGAGCACAACAGGAACACAAATAAATGAGCTGTCAGGTAAATAGAACAAGGAATAAAAACCATCCGAGTTTTGTTGTCATTAAACCAGTGAACTTTACTATCAGTGACACAATAACTACACAAAATTAAAATATTTACTTTAAAACTTCACGTCTTATCAGGAGTTATTCTCTCTCACATTGTCGGAACCATGAGTCTGTTTGCTCACCGTGAATCTCAATGGCCTTGTCTACAAAGTCGAGAAGATCTCCTTCCATCACCTGCTGTATGACGTTGCTTGGCTGCCATTTGTGAAACCACAACTTAAACTTGAAAAGGTCCTCGTCGTCGAGGCGACTTAACGTGCTCTGCATGCTCTTCAAAGAGAAATAAAAACACACAGTGTCGCCTTACACAAAGAACATTTGCACCTTGTTTATGAATAAAAGAAAATACTGGCTTAACAACAGCTGAATAAATGAATGAGCATTATTAGATTTATACACGCCAAGTTAAAACTCATCCTGAACTCAACAACCAACAGTAATTTCAGTAAACAAAACAACAACAAAAAACAAGAAGTGTGTTGAACTAACTTTGAATATGTGAGGCAGATCCTGCTCCGGGTGAAACCTGCCTGGCTGGCCGTGCTCATCTACCTGCCTTGGATCTTCCATTTCGAGGGGCTCAGGTGGTTCTGGAGAACAAGTTACCAAACGTTCATCATCCTCGTCCATGTCTGACTCCGTCGACTCCTCCGGTTCATCGTTGCTGAAAGAACAAAGGTCGTTGGGTGTTTTATTTTAGGCGAGCGGTACATTTTAAGAAAACAGAACATGTCTTTTTAAGATCTAGAGCTAAAAGTATTACATTTTAAAGACGAGTAATTTTTTACAAATGTTCTGGTACACAGTATAAGAGTGTTTAAGTGTGTGTCCTTTACCCAGTATCAATGACAAAAGCTCCAGTAGGTTTGGTTTGCTGTGTGGCTTCAGTGTGAACAGTTTCTGTATACGCCGAGTACATCTGCCTAGACCTGGAAAACATCAAATTACTGAAGAACTGTAGGACGGCTTTATCACAATAGTTACTTCAAAGAAGTGAACTTTGCAACAAACTTTAGAACAAGCATCTGAGAAAGGATGTTTGTTTGTAGAGTACAGTGTAAAAGACCTGAGCAACAAGACATTCGTGTGATATTTTCAAATGGTTCTGATAATCAAAAAATGTTCTGAAGGGCTTTCAAACATTTGCTTTAGACTTTGACTGCTTTTTCACTCATCACCAAAGGGAAGTCTTACTTCTTGTAAACCCTCTTAACTCTGATCTGTGAATAATTCAGACAAAAACAGGGTTTCTGAACTAAAGATATGAACTTGATAAATGACTTGTTGTAGCTCAAAAAGGACCTTAGCCCAGAAAGATCATCACAAAGACAGAATTTGTTCCAATTTATTTGGTCTTACCTATGAAAAATACACGAAAACAGAAGTTTCTACCTCCAGTAAGATGAACCCAAATAGCTGAAAACATCACAGTCGACCAGCTGAAGGATGATGAATCTCAGGTCCTGTTTCAGGTTTTTACTGGATTTGTTTTTACCGTTTCTTAAAGATAAAACCTTTAACCGTTTTAGATCAAGTTATTTCATGATCAAGCACTGAACAAAATTGATTTTCAGATTATTTTTAAAATAGTTATTCGGTGAAAAGCTTTTGCACATTCACAATCCAAACAGAACAATGACATCCTCTAGTCACTTATGTGGCGGAAGGCTAAACTGAAGCGCAGGGGTGGATCGGGGTTTTGGAGTGGCGGCCCCCCAAACTCTGGAATAACTGGCTTCTCAAGAATTTAATCTGCAGAGTCTGTTCAGTTGTTCAAATCCTGTCTGTGAACTCTTTTTTGTTTTTATACTGGCTTGAAATCCAAGTTTGAGTTCCATCAGAAGTTTGGAGTTGTGTCTATTTCCCTATTTTTAGCCAATTTTAATAAACTTACTGTTTTAGTTGTTTGGTCTTTTCATTTTATTGTGCTTTTTTTCTCCTTGTGAAGCACTTTGATCAACACTGTTGTTTTTATTTGTGCTCCATAAAGAAATCGACTGGTTGACTGACTGATTGAACATTAAAGTGCAATGTTTCGAAATATCTTGGAAAGAAATTGTACCCCAAACTCTCTTATTCTGTTTAAGTTTAAGTCTTCTTCAGCACACAGTAATACATTTTGAACAAACACACCCCATACAAATATGCAGCGCCACTGGATCAGAGCATGATACATCTGTTCATATTAATCATTTTTCTGCTCAGTCAAGTTAGCAGATGAATAAACTAAACCCCAATTTAACACTTACAATGAATAAATGCACATAAAAGGTTTTGAGAGAGGTAAAACTGTAAAAACGTGTGGGTTTGATAAAAGGCACCACAAAGATGTAATAGGCTCAGATTAATTATAATTATAGATACAAAAATCAGCCAGTTTAATCCAAATCTGGTCAGTTCGTCCACAAACAAAACACAGACTCAGGTATAGGGTAAACAGAACAAAGCAAAGGTTAAACCAGCTGTTGTGTGAAAAATGCACAAAAAAAACAAGTCAGAACATAAAATTTGAGAAACATACCCAACAACTGCAGGAGCAGCAGGAGGATCCGACAGCACAAAAACTGTCTTTTTACTTTCAGCTTCTCCCTTCTTCTCTCCCTCCTCCTCCGAGCTTTCACTGTCGCTCTTCATTGAACCATAACTGGAGGGGGGTCTCTTATACCTCTCCTCATCATCATCATTTTTTGCAGCTGCAGTGCTTCAGAGATGCAACAAAAGTGTTAGTAATGCTTTGGGATTGTAATACACTTTATTACCTTTCACATATAAACAATATCAGAATAACAATACTGCGTACCCTGAAAGACAGGTTCATCATTAAACTTCACTGAAACTTTATCATTTCCCTTCAGATGAGTCTCTTCATGTACAGAACTCTGTTAACAATTCACAAGCTCCTCATGAGCCTTGTTTTTAGGTGGTAACACTTTTTCAAATGTACATTTAAGGTAAACAAGTAATGAACTTCCAGGGAGGTTTAATTTAAAAAAGCGATAAGCTGAAAACATTTTGTGAGCCTGGGTAAAAGATATAAAATTGTTTCATTTTAAGTTTTCAATTCAATATTGAACACAATAATTTGACACTTTTTATTATTAACCTCTATTTAACCAGGCAAACTCTATTGATTAAGATTTCTTTTGCAAGGGACTAAAGTTAACAAAAATAGTTTAGAAAATGTAAAATGTTTAAAGTACCTGCAGATGAAATGTAAATAATATAAATCTGACTGTCGTGCCATATGCATCGGAGTTATTATTAGCAATGGCTGATCACATTTAATCAGAGAAATGACCAGTTAAATAAAACAGCTGGAAGGAAAACAGGACATTTAGCTTGAGTTTGATAATATAAATTAACCTAAATGACTCTTAACACAGCTGCACTTTTTTTAAAATATGCCTTTGCGATGTTTTGAATTAAATAAAAAATGACCACCTACTTTTGTACATCTGTGCGCCGATCCATACTTGACAGATTGTCGACACTTCCAGGCTTCAGACACCGAGGGTGTTTCCTCCCGGTTTACTTAACTCTAGCATTCAACCACTCCTTGTTTTTACGGATATTTTAACTTCAGTCTACGTTAACATACCTCATTCAATGACAAGCGCACTTTTAACTTCAAAATAGATAAACAACTTGTAAAAAATAGGCCATTTTCAACTTCAGCCAAGAATCTCAACTTTCACTTCCTGGTTGTTTTACGGCGTCATGAAAAGGTTGACTTCCGCTGGCGCGTTTCAAAAATAAAAGTACAACCTTTACAAAAAAAAAAAAAAAAAAAAAAAAAAAAAATTGTGGTTTTCATAGACTGAGGTCCCAGGTAAACACTGATTATACTCTCATGGTGGTTTTAGTCAATAAACTGATTAAAGAAATAGTACTGCATACACTGATCATTTCAAAACACGTATCTAAAATTTACAATATTGCTAAACGTTATTTTTTCACTTCTTTTAGACACACCCTACAGTATAATTTGTATTTATGTTGAGGCATAAATCTGTTGTACCAATACTTATATTTAAGTATAATAGATTATAAAGCTACAGTATTTTAACTACAACTTTAATTAAAAAAATGTTTTAGTTTTATTCTGAAGCCTGAGGGCTCATACAGGAAGTACAATGTCATATTGATCTAATCTGATAAATGCACTTTTTATTCTCCCCTTTCATCTGGCAAACAGCAGTCATCAGTTTGATTATAACTTCAAATCAAACCAAATATAAGTTTTAAAACTGTAATTCATCAAATTTACATAAATTTGTTAGTTTTTTTGTTTTTTTAAAACACATACAGAAGAAAGGAGATTCTGTCATCAGGTGTTTTCTTCTTACAACCCTTAAACTAACTGAGTTCCACATGTAAAAAAGCAATTAAATGCAAATCTTGTTGAGAGGCTGTCACCAATGTGTGCCACATTCTTAAATCTGGTTAAAAAAGTAGAATGCAGTGAAGTACTCAGTTTTATTTTTATTCATAACAATGTAAAATTTTAAAACAAAGATAGGGTGCAGACGAGAAAAAAAAATTGTGCAAAAGCAATATAATCAGAAATTGTATAAGATTAAAAGAAATTGTAAAAGATTGGAGGAAAAAAGTACAATCTGACACAAAGAAGTCTTCAAATTTTAATCCTGCGCATCATCTGTGGAAGAAAAGAAGTAAAAATTAGGGTCATGCTTTACAGGTATTTCAATAACATGAACACAACACATGAAAACAAAACAAAACAAAAAAACCTTAATCTTATGATGCTAGAAGTCCACACCCATTTACTTATGAAGTGGGAAAAAATCTGAGTTATTACACCATGATGTGAGAACCAGCCTTAATAAGTGAAAACAAAGACCTATAAATAAACATCAACCTTCTTGAACTTCCACAAAAGCTGCATCTGTTTTAGACCCCTGTTTCTGAAACAAAGATTAAAATTCTACAATTACACACCATTATGGCTAAATCTGTCATTACGTCCATTTGTTTCAATAGTTAGATCATTGATAGTTTGGATTATATTGTTTTTTAAACTGAGTCCAGCAAAGGAAATAAAAGGTTTGTTTGATTTATTCATTTTGATATTGCAGGCTAAATGGAGCAAGGATCGTGTCGACTGACTATTGAGAAAATAGGCCTGTTTTTGTGCTACTGAGGTCATTTACACTAATGAGTACCACACAAAGACCACCTGTTGTGGACCTGTTCAAATCAGTTCAAGGAAAATATGCAATAATTATCAGATTTAATTCAGGTTTATCCTTTAATATTACTAGGTTAAACTACCGCACTGTTTAGCTGCAGCTCAATTCTTCAAGCAGGAATGGTTATGAGAGTTGAACGCATCAGTCTGGTTACCTTGCGAGCACTTGCAGTGAGTCCAGGAGACTTGGCCGACTTTTTCTTTGCCGACTGCGGTGACTTATAACTGCCACTTCTGGTAGCAGGAGATTTACAAGAAGAGCCGCGCAGTTTATTCAGCTTTTTCTTCAAGTTGTTGTTGCTCTTTGGTGTGTTGTCGATCGTGAACATCATCGACTGTCTCCTGTTGGCCTGAGATTATTTTCAAAACCAACCGTTAGTAAACTATTCAAGAACTTGTAAATGACTGCTTTGTCTCAGTTTTCAATCAGACACTGAATGCTGTGTTCAAGTGCAGATGTTTTACTCACGGGACTGATGGTTGGTCCGCTGCTTACATTCCTCATTTTGGGAGTCAGCGGACGAGGGAAGCAGCTGACTCTAGTCTTTTTCTGAAAATTTACATAAAGATAAACAATAAAAGCAGGTGGTTTTAGTAAATTAAACACACTATTTTAATCACTTTTACATGAGTAAATAATTGCTGACAGTCCAGTAAGAAATCACATTGAAAAAGGCAGTTTAAAAGATGTTGCCATACATTTATATATAGTGATTATATACAGCACTTCAGTTTAGTTAGAGCCTTAAGTCACAATGTAAAAAAAAATAAAACAAAGTATATATTTTTCTGTGTAGTTTACTACAAACCAACCTCAGGAGACTTCTGATGTACAGACAGTGAGGATGAGGATTTGCCCTTTAGACTCTGCTGCTGACAGGAGCCGCTTCTTTTAGCTGGCAGCTGGCCCGGCATCAAGGAGAGGCGATGAGAACGAGTGGTGACCCCCGCCTGACCCAACATGAGAGACTGGCGATGAGAGGTGAGGGAGTCCTGCAGCTGACCCGGAATCATCGATCCACGTCTGATCGTGTCTGACGGATCCCCGTGGCGGAGCTCCTCGTCTGTACACATGAAGGCCGTGCTCCCTCCGGTCTGGGGGAAATAGAGGGATTTCATGAAAAGAAACATTTGTTATATGTATTCTAGTATTCAAACCACTGAGACTTTTCCCCTCTTCTCACCTCAAACTCCACAGGGTAGCTGCTCTTCAGATGGGGCAGGCAGGCCTTGTTCCTGGACTGAAGCTCTGCAATCCTCAGCCAGTCTTCTGGTCCACCGTCAGGTTCGTTTTCTGCTCCCACACAGAATGTGCCAGTGGCTGAAGGTAAATTCATGCAGAAAAAAAGGAGAGAAAAGTTGATCTATATATTTAAAGTTCATTAAAATTATTCTACTTCATCCAAAATTTCTTTAAGGCAGTTTTAGCCGCAGTTTATACATTTAAACTTTTTAGTTGTGTTTATCTAAAACTTTTTGTTTTAGATAAACACAAGAGGCAGAAAAAGTCTAATTAAGGTATTTGTTTACTCTGTGAATGGATGGTGCTTCGTCTGTAGCCCGGCAGTCCGACGAGCTGGTCCTTGGCAGCACCAGTCGTACTCACTGGTCTGTCGGAAAGCTCGGGTCTTACAGAGCGGGAACAGGAGGGTTGTTGGTGGGAGGACAAAGTCGTCACGCTGTGGAACGTTTCATCCTCCTCCTCACAGGAGCCAGACATTTTCTACAGATCAGAAGTTATAGGTTACTGCTGAGCAGAAGGTTTTAGACAACATTTAGTACGATGGTTAAAATCTGGAGGAATTAGAGTATTAAACAATAAAAAAGTGGAAACAAAGACATTAGAAAGTGGAGAAAATTAACAGAAAATGTGCAGTTTTTTTAACCCTTAGGATTTGTGTAGGGCTGCAACAACGAATCGATAAAAATCGATTATTAAAAGCGTTGGCCACGAATTTCAATATCGATTCGTTTTGTCACGCGATTTATGCGTCTCTCGCCATGTCGCGGAGCCGTTTACGTCACCCGCAGAGCGTCCTCAATGCTGGCTGACCTAAATAAAGTTTGGGAAGGAAAAAAAACTCTACCTGTAAAGATCCGCCCTCTCTGAGACCCTCGAGTGAAAAGTAGAGACTTTGAACTGTAAACCAGTTTTTAAATTGTGTTGTTAGGCCAAGTAGATCCGAAATTATGATAAAAAAGTATCTGCCACGGTTAATGTTTTTAAAAGCCGGTCTGATTTGATGCGAGCCGCTTTTTTTTTTTAAGGAAGAAGCACGTCAAGTGACAAA
The DNA here is from genome assembly GCF_001266775.1 of Austrofundulus limnaeus. NCBI lineage: Eukaryota > Metazoa > Chordata > Actinopteri > Cyprinodontiformes > Rivulidae > Austrofundulus > Austrofundulus limnaeus. The sequence goes on from NW_013952448.1 coordinate 2,378,374, forward strand.
AAAAGGTACCTCAGTCCACCATTTGTTTCCTCCTCTCAGGCCAGAAATATAAAACCCTCATCTTTTTTTTTCTGATCGCGAGCAGAACTCCTGGTCTGACTCAGTAGGGGGGAGGAACGGGAGGCTGCTTCAGAACCACTTACTGGGTTATTTTAGCCACAGACAAAACCAACAAGAAGGAAGCAAAACATAAAGAGTTAGAGAAAAATCATTAATTCTAAATGCAAATAAATTCTAATTATAATAATAAATTAATAATAGTTTTACGTCTAAAACGTGCATTTTATTCTTTTTATCTGTTTTCCTCATTCAGAAACCTATTAAATTTCTGTTTTTTATGTTTTATAGCTATAACCAAGGTTATTAGAAATCCATTTTTGTTTTTTTTTCCAGTCAGTGTTCAATACGGCTGGCAAAATCAATTGTGAAAATATTTATGATGCGCTTCTTTTTTAATTTAGCATATTATTTAAAAAAATCCTTCGTTTTATGAAAAGACCCTCTTGATTCAATAGAAAACTGGTTTTTAAGAAAATGGCTCCTTATCAATTAATCGTTAGTCAATCTATTAGATAAATCAACTTCAGACAACTACACATTAATCAATAACTTGCATCCCTAATTTATACAGGAATTAAATTTATTTTTATCTACCCATATTTATGTAAATAAGCGTTTTAATGATTTGGCCGATCAATCGATTAATGGAAAAAATAATCGACAGATTAATCGATTATTAAAATAATCGTTAGTTGCAGCCCTGGATTTGTTATAAATGATGGAGAATCTTCACAAACATGAACATGCAAGGCACGCACCTTGGTCATGGTGATGTTAATAACCTGTGTCATTCTGCGCCTCTTCACAGATGATGCTGGGGTTTTCTGGGCTGAGTCCAGCTCACTGTCAGACGTTGCACTTCTAGGTAATGAAAACAAACAAAAAATTATTTTAAAAAAGGGGTTTTAAAACAAAAAAAACAAATAAACTTGTTCTAAACAAAAATCCACTCCAAACTGATGCTTATGGCAAAGTGTAGCAGCAGAACTCCAATTTGGCTTTTATTTTAAGTCAGAACCAATGAAAACAGCTAATTGTTTATTGTGTTACTTAGTCCTTCAAATGTCCAAATGTAATCAGAATACTTCAATGTTATTTTCTCCAAGTTATTAAACAGTCCTAAAACCAATTGATCAGCATAAAAACACAACTTTCTTACCTTTTAATCTGTCTGCTGTTAAGCGGAGTAAAGTACAATGTTTCCAGTGACTCGGCCTCAAAACCTCTGCGTTTCTGTGCCAATCGTTGTGAACTGCGAAGGAGCGGTGTGCTCGATATATCAGGTGCTGACAGTTTCCTGCAAAGATAAAGAAAATTAGTCTTACAAAATGTTCACACTTCTCATTAAACCTCCAAAGCAACTATATTTATAATAGGGATCAGACACAACCAAAAGCAGAAGGTACTACCTACCCTTTACTGGTTATTTATTTTTACGTTTTTAACCTATTTGTGCCACTTCTCTAATCTATCATTCATTTATCCTTGTAAGAATGATCCAGAAATCTACAATAAATCCTGCTTTTAACAGGTTTTCTAAAAAGACAGAGCTCAGTTTATTTCCCACCTGACAGCCCAGACTTTACCTGGTAACGTTCAGAGAATCCTCCAGAGAGCTTTGATCCAGGCTGTCAGAACTCCTGCTCTTCCTCAGCTGAGATCTGGTACCAACACCTGGACGCGTCACATTACTCTCACTGCCCTGAATCTTATTTTGTGCTCTTAGAGTTTGATCAGCGTAAGCCAACTAAAAACAAAAACACATCAAAATGCAGATTAGAATAAAATGCAGCTATTTACCCTACAAGTCAATAACTCTAACTTCAGCTTGGTTTCGTCTCAACATTTGCCACCGACCTGTGCCTCCAAGCTGGCCACCATGCTCAAAAGTTTTTTCTCGTTGTTCTGCACTTTGTCTAAATCCACTTTAAGAAGCTTCTTTTCCATGATCAGAGCATTTGTTTCGTGTTCTTTGACCTCCAAAGACTGTCTGAGTTCCTTCACTTCCTCCTCGCTTTTTTGGAGAAGCTGCTTCTTGCTGTTATAATGGCTCACAGCTTTCTCCATCTGTGGCATTGTGAAAACAAAACACAAACACTATAATGAATATGTCATTTCAGACTCTTCAAGAGTGAAAACAAATTTAGTTCAGTACAAAAGAGAGGCAGCTGTTAAGGGGACAGGTAGAAGTCTGTAAGTATATACATTTACAGATATAAAAGTGGTGAAACTTTATAATGTTTGTGGTTGCACCAACCTGAGCTTTGTAATGTTCCACAGCCTCTGATTTAGCTGCAAGCTGCTGCTCCAGACCCTGCTTCATCTCAACTCCTCCTGCAGTCTCGCTCTCCTTTTTCAGTACTTCAAGCTCCTTTTGTAAAGCAGATTCCAGCTTGTGAGAGGCTCTGATCTCTCTTTCCATGGCCTGATTGGAGTGAGTCAGTCTCTCCTTCTCAGTGACGAGGGCTTCAAACTGTTTTCTTAGAACTTCCTGATCTGTCTCTGCCTGGAGAATCTTGGCCTGGAGCATTTCTTTCTCCACAACAAATATGTCCTCTTTAGCTCGGATTTCTCGTTTCAACTGCTTCACCTGGTCCTCAGAAACATCACAGTGTTTTCTTAATTCTTCAATCTGCAGAGTGCTCTCATGCAGTTGTTGCTGCAGAAGCTCCTTCTGATCAGCACTCTCCTGCTCCTGCTGCTTCAGCAAAGCCAGCTGAGTTTGGGCTTTCTCCTCAGCTTTTCTGAGTGACTCCCCAGTATGATCCAGCTGTTGTTGCAGACGTTTGATTTCTTTTTCTTGCGTATCAGAGTGAATGGAGCTCTCTTCTTTCAGGGAAGCCAGTTGATTCTTTGCAGTCTGAATCTCTTCTTTAAGTTTTCTGATTTCCTCCTCAGAGGTTGTGATTGTATTTTGAAATGAGTTCTTTTCCTGAGAAAATACCATTTCTTTCTGAACCAGCAGGTTTTCTTTAGCCTGAACCTGATCTGTTGCAGTCTTCAGAGATTCACTCAAACACTGAACTTGATCCTTGAGAGCTTTAATCTCATCCTGTAATGCTTCTACCTCATTGTGGTGATCTGATTTTAACACACTGACTTCATTTTCCTTAGTTTGGATTTCCTGCCTCAGCTGGTTCACTTTGTCTTCAACTACTGAGCTGTGTTTTCTTAATTCCTCAATCTGCAGAGTGCTCTCATGCAGTTGTTGCTGCAGAAGCTCCTTCTGATTAGCATTCTCCTCTTCCTGTTTGACCATCAGATCCTCTTTGGTTTTAACCTGGTTCTCAGCAGTCTCGAGGGAATTAGAGATGGTTTTTATCTGAACGTTTAGAGCTTCAATCTCCTGCTGCAGTAACTCAGAGTGTGCAGAGGTCTCAGACCTCAGCTGAACCAGCTGCTCATCTTTAGTACTGATGTCTGCAGTCAGTCTCTTCACCTCATCTTCAAATGCTCCCATCTGCCTCTGCAGAGCCTCCAGGTCCTTAGAGCTCTGTAGTTGCTGCTCAACAAACAGATTTTCCTTGACTTGTAACTTCTCTTCAGCTTCTTTCAGTG
>NW_013952448.1:2382905-2395405 GCF_001266775.1 Austrofundulus limnaeus
TGTGTGTGTGTGTGTGTGTGTGTGTGTGTGTGTGTATACAAGCAGACAGACATATATATTTCTTTGAACAAAAGGTGTCCCCTTTCTAATTGCCAGGCCTTTAAAATAAACTGGGCTAATTGAAACACAAAATACTTTCTTCATCAGTTCAATAAAATTAATCTGGATAAACATCAAGAACCTTACTAAATACATCATTTCTCAGAATGAAATACAAAGGACAGTAAAAGAAAAAAGTGCACCTCACTCTCAATTTCCCCCGAATCACACAATTCTAGAGATGATGTGTTGCTAAAAGCCTGAGTGATATTTTTCCCCACAGTAGTCACAGAAACATTCCAGTAATAAGGTTTAGTTGCAGGGTTATTTTCCATACTTTCTGCTGAAATGAGCTTCATTTTTTAGGATGTCCTGCTGAGGTGGTTAGGGCATTTGATTAGGATGCCTCTCTCTTAAAGTTTCGGACACGGCCCTTTGGGAGGAGCAGAGCAAGTGTCAACAAGTGTCAATACAATAGGCCTACTGCTCATCCCATAAATGCATGTTCCTTACAAATGTGGCAACATTTAAAAGATAAAGAGGCTTCCCAACGAATTAAGATTTATTGCCCAAAAAGCATTGTTACAACAAAGAAATAATCTAACAATCACAATTTTCCTTAATTTCCTTTGCTTTGCTAAATAGGCGTGCTCTTTCCAATATTTCGTAAAACACATTTTCTAAAAAAAAAAAAACACTTATAAAGGATGAGTTCCTTTTTTTGACTATATTCATGTTCCTGTTTTTTTTTTTTCTTTTTTTTAAGACCACTGTAACAAAGTGCAAGAGCAACAGAAGAGTGAAACAGGATGAGACATGTTGGTGGATGTGTGGCATCTCTGGGAAAGATGAAAAGGTCTCTGCTTGAGGTCTGCCTGAACGCACACGAACCCTTGAGCTATAATGATAGTCTCTCACACACACTGCTCCTTTAACACACCACTACAAAACTGCTTGATTTCTGAAACAACACTGACAGCAGCTCTTCATAAATTTGCACACACTTTGTTGATGTTTTTGTCTTGGTTTTGCTGAATGAGATGGTTCCGCTTACTGCCTTTAATAAGCAAGCTTGGAGAGTTAAAAGCAAACAAGTGGAAAATGTTTCAAGAAGAAGCATTTTTAAAACAGTTTATATAAAAAAAACATGCAGCACAAAATAAATAAACTATCAAAGTTTGTGCTGTCAGCAAAATATCTCATGATTCTCTAATTTGAATGAAGCTTTTAGAAAGTAGTCATCAGATGAATAAGACTGAGCATGGCCAAAACAAAATGGCTTAAACTTTGTCACCTTTAAGCTTTTTTTTTTTTTTACATTAAATGTAGGATGTTCCTTCAGGGAATCCTTGACTTGTAGCTAAATAGATTTATTGAGGAAGACTAGGGTGAACACTTTGTTTATTATTCACTTATTACTTTATAACCATGGACTATTATGGAAGCCCATTTCCGCCACCTTGATAAAAAAATAAAACTTGTATCTCATTATTATGACTTAGCTATCTCATTATTATGAGATAGTATCTCATGACTTAGCTATCTCATTATTATGAGATAGTATCTCATAATTATGACTTAGCTATCTCATAATTATGAGATACTATCTCATAATAATGAGATACTATCTCATAATTATGAGATACTATCTCATAATAATGAGATAGCTAAGTCATAATTATGAGATACTATCTCATAATAATGAGATAGCTAAGTCATAATTATGAGTTAGAAGTTTTATTTATTTTTTTATCAGGGTGGCGGAAATGGGCTTCCATAGCCTATTAAACAGCACCAATAAAAATGTTACATTAAATTTTTAAATTGAAAAGTAGCTTATTGGAAAGGGGGGCGTTGAGGGTCTGAGACAGTCTGATGAGGAGGAGGAATAACTGGGAGGTGCCTGTCCTCCTGTCTCCTCCACACCTCTTTGTTTACACCTTGAAGTCCACACAGGGAGGCTAAGTTTTGCTGCTGACTCGGAACAAGAACCATGCCCGTTCTCCTGCTCACTTTGGTCCTCCTCTTCTTCAGTCCATCTCGCGCCTTCGACGACGTGGCTCCGGTCCAGTTCGGGCCCCCTCCTCTCGGGTTCAGCAGCTCCTCGGTCCGCTCGGTGTGCAAAGCCATCCCGAGGACCCTGTCGCTGTGTGACGGTATCGGCTACATGAGCATGTGGATGCCCAACCTGCTGGGCCACGACTCGCTGAAGGAGGCCCAGCAGCAGTCGGCGGCCTGGCTGCCGCTGGTCTCCAAGCTGTGCCACCGGGACACCAAGAAGTTCCTGTGCTCCATGTTCGCCCCGGTGTGCCTGCCGGAGCTCAGCGGGCCCGTCAGCCCCTGCCGGAGCCTGTGCGAGGCCGTGCGGGACGGCTGCGTGCCCGTCATGAGCGCCTTCGGCTTCCCCTGGCCCGAGATGTTCGACTGCAGCCGCTTCCCGAGCGGAACCGAGCTCTGCATCCCGGCGAGCGGACAGCGGGACGGGCGGACGGAGGAGGAGGTCCGGCGTGAGGAGGAGCTGAAAGGTCCGAGTCCTGCTGATTTTATTCTCCTTAAAGCGCAGTTCAGTCGCCTCACTTCTTTTATACATATTTAAATGTTTGCTTTAAATATTGCTCCATCAGATGGGCTTTATTCCAGAGGCGGTGTTAGGATGATGAAAACATTGGGGGCTTAGCCCAGCCCAGGTGGTGCTGGTGGTGGTGGGGGTATACATTACACAAAATTGCATAACTTTTAAGTAATTTAGGAGTAAAATTCGGATAATTTGCACCAGTTATTCGTCTAAGCCAGGGCTATTCAACTGGTGACCTGTGGGCCACATCCGGCCCACTGCAGCCCACCACTTGGTTCATTCATCTCTTAAGTCCAAACCTCCAGTTTTCTACTTCAATTCCTATAAGTTATTTTAGCTAGCCATAGACGTGTTTGGTATCTACAGAAACGTCAGAGTCTTGGCTGAAAACTGGTAAAACGTTTATGTGAATATCTAAAACAGTTAAAACTACAAGCAGTCAGTGGTGGACAAAGTACTCAACTCTAGTACTTGAGTAAAAGTATTGATACTCATGGTCAAATCTACTCCACTACAAGTAAAAGTTACTCAGTCAAAAATCTACTCAAGTAAAAGTACTGAAGTACTTACTTTTGAAAATACTTAAGTATTCAGAAGTACGTGCATTTTAAAGTACTTAAGTACAAAGTAAAAGTACAAATTACATTTTCTTTTTTTCTTTTCTTTTTTTTGTCACTTCTGTAGAAAACGAAACCAAATATTAGTTTATTTAGTTTATTTCTTCATCATCAGTGACTTTTTTTAAGTGAAGAGAAAATAGAGACAGAGAGAAAAACAGAGAGAGAAGTAATTAGAAAGATAGAAAGATTGAAATAGTGATTAGAAGTATATTAAATTTACACCAACAAAACACAGGACCACACACCCAACATCTGTCCGCTAACCTGAAAAATAAATGGATAAATACATAGAAGGCATATATAAATATATACACATACCCATACATATATAAAGATATACATACATACATGCCTACATTCATAAATATTGTCAGTATATACACACAGACATACTGTATATACAGACTCAGTGACCAGTCAGAACCCCCAGATCAGAACACCTGTTTGTGAGCAGTTGTGAACATGTGTGTTTATACAAGATTTCTCCAATGGAATATTTAATAGTGACTGTGGAGGACCGAGACCCAACCCCCAAGACACGAGGCAGACATAGGGAAGACCAGAGCCCAAGGGCCCAACAGGAATCCTGAGTGCAGAGCCCCAAGGGGCACCCGCACGGTGCTCTAAGCTAGCAGTTAGCACACAACGGTCGGCTATTTTTCAATCATCTCTCACAGCATGAAACCACAACCACCCTAACCAAAGTCAACTTCATTTAAAGCGTTTAAACTAGTGAGAAAAAAGTTTGCTGACTTACCTCAATGTGCTTTCTCACGTTAGATGGTGAGTTATGGAATGCTGAAAGGTACTTTACCCGTGGTAAACAGAGAAGACATTTGAACTGATACGTATTATTTTTAAGTCCTAAAACCTCGAACATTGAACTGAGATGTGACCATGGGTGTACTGGTTTCTCTCCTTGTGTTTCCTCAGTGGTCTCCATTGCATCTTCTTCTTTTGTCTGGTTCTGCTTGAAATGAAAGTAAAGTGATGGGAGCGCGCGCTCCGCTACCGAGAGTTAACGAGTGTGACGTAGGCTATAAGCTACGCACGTGATTGGTTACCTTTGTGACGAACATAGTTTGTGGCCAATTGCATTTCATGAAAAGAAAAACCGGAACAATGGATTTTTTTTCTTTTTTTTTTTTACAGCGGATTATAAAGCTATGCTGATCTAAAAGGAACAAGTAACAACAAGCTTCCTAGAAATGTAGTGGAGTAAAAAGTACAATATTTGTCTTTGAAATGTAGTGGAGTAAAAGTAAAAAGTTCCCAAATAAATAACTACTCAAGTAAAGTAAAGATACTCAAAAAATGTACTTAATTACAGTAATAAAGTAAAAGTACTTTGTTACTGTCCACCACTGCAAGCAGTTGAAGATAAAACTATAAAGGTTAATATAAAATTGGTTTAAAAATTGAGAAGGGGTTCTCTGCAGGCCCACAGTAGGTATTTCTATGCATAAACACTGATTGGTTCTTTTCTTTCGTTTTTCTTTCACTGTTGACAAACCAAACATTTAGTTCTCCCTATTTCTAAACGTCTCAAAAGATAAAATAAAATACACTACAGACTGATGTTGTTCTTATTTTGAAATACAACCTGGAGCTCTTTGTTAAGAAAAGTGGAAATAATGAATGAAGACTTAGGTCAGTATCTTTAATAAACATAGGCGGAAATAATGAACGAAGACATGGGTCCAACACTGTCAACATATAATACCAGCAGTTATCCTGCCGGCTGTTATTATATATATTATATATTTATATTCCCAAGTCTTCTAATTACCACTGTAGCAACACCAAGTTTGTAAAGCTAAATATAATTAAAATAAATATGAAAGTCTGATGCTAAGGTATAAGGTAGGCTAAAAAAACGCCAAAGCAACGATCATCCAATCAGGTGTGGTGTCAGGAAACGCCCCCTTTGTGCTCGTCCAATCAGATGTGTCCCCTGAAAAAGGTCATTCAATCAGGTGTGTCTGTTCTGAACCGCTGTGAACCGCCTTTTGTAGGAAATGCCTGCTCGTCCGCAGAGACCCCTACTTGTGGTAAGTCAGAGAAGTCAAAATATTTGTGTTAAATAGGAGGCATTATGTGTTCTTTTAGTTTTTGTTTTACTATCATAGGGTTCTGTATGTTGCATCCATGATAAAATGCAGCAAAATAAACTATTTCAAAAGTAACAGATCTTTGTAATTACTTGGTTTATTTACAAAATGACTAATTGCTGGACGTTCGGCTCCTGTGCCAGTGGTCTGCATTAACTGTGGCCCCTGGAGCAATTTAGTTGAATAGCCCTGGTCTAAGCTGTCTTTGTTCAACGTTACGGAGCCCCCGACAACATACAGGGATTTTTTTTTCCCCTTTTTCATTCCCTCTCAAAAGTTTTGTGTTCTCAAGTTAATTGTAATATTTTAGCCGTATTGAATTGTACTTTTATTTTTGAAAATAACCTGTCACCAAAACAAAATGTGTCAATTAGGGAAGTCGACGGCCATATGGAGCATAGCTGCTAAAAGATTTATTAGCAAGAAACCTTGTTAATGCAGGTGCAGCCTATTAAACAAGGTTTCTTGGTAATAAATCTTATAGCGGGCACCTGATTGGTAGAACCCGGTAGTACCAGAAGCTGTTTGGCAAAGAAGATTTGGCTAATTTTTCATGTACACAACCCACAAACTCTGCTCTACTGCTCATCACACAAATGCATGTTCCTTACAAACATATTTAAAAGGGAAATTATCAGGCTTTCCAACGGTATAAGATTTATTGCCAGGAAACATTATTATGGCAAAACCAAGCACAAATGTCCTTACTGTCTGTGCTAAGTTTATATAACACGGCTGTGATCTGTTTATGCCAAGGTTGAATTAGTAACTTTTGTATGTCTTCACTGTAAACAGTTAAAATCATATTATCTCTGTTTTCCACCCCTCAGGCAACGTAATCTGTGACGCCTGCAGTCTGGCTGCTGAAGGAGAGGCTGACATCCAGGAAAACTTCTGCTACAGTCCATACGGTGGGAACAAATGGCACAATTTCTCAGCATATTCTTTTGCTTTGTCTTCCCTTCAGTAAGACTAAACCGAAGAAGAATTTTATTATAAAATATGACACAATATAGAAGACAGAGGGGTTGTTTTACGATGTGTCTGTGGAATCATGTTCATTTTTGTTCTGTTGCAGCCTTAAAGATGCGTTTGGGCAGCATGTCAACAGTGGGAGGCGACCGCCAGCTGGTCCCTCTGGCCCGCAGTCGCATTCTGAGGTGGGCTGGGGGAGGTGCAGAAAAGGCGCAGGAGCTCGGAGGTGCAATGACCCACAGGGCGTTGTGGCTGCAAGAAGGAGGCAGCTGTACGTGTCCTGGTTTAGATTCTTTAGATGTGAACAAAAAGAAGGAGCTCAAAGTGGAGAGCACAGATTACAGACAGTCGAAGGACGAAGGAAAGGTGGAGCACAGGGTCTACAGCTGGTGGTTCTTGGCCCTGGGTCGGGCTGAAGAAGGAAGACTTGTGTTGACTCGACTTGTTAGGTGGACCAGAGGGGACAAAGAGCTGAAGAAGTTTATTAGAGCTCTGCTTAAACAACCCTGTTCAGACATTTAAGCAGCACAGTCGGTCTGGGAGCTGCTGCTGCTGCGAGTTGTAACAAAATCCAACATGGCAAACAGGAACACGTGAGGAACAACAGGAATAAACTGATAACAATCATCAGATAATATATTTTTACTGGGAAATTATACCTCAGATTTACTAAAATTCTTCAAACTTACAGTATAATGTTTTTTTCCTTTTCATCAAATAGCAGCTTAGTTAAAACACAGAAACCTGTTGTTTCTGTGGCTGCTGCATCATTATGGTGTTATTATAATGATGCAACATCTCCCAAAGTCTGTTTGTCACAGCAGCATAATTTGCTGAAATATTTTTGTATTTTTTCTGGACACGTAAACAAAATGTTACTGAATGAAAGAGGAGGGAGGTTTGGATCACGTAAAGTTGCTGTTTGTCTTAAAATAATCAAGGATAAATATATAAATAATACATTTTCAAGATTTGACAATGTCTTTTTTTAACTTTGTTTCTATCTATACCTAATGTAATGGGTTTTTTTTACAATGTTTATCCTGGTGCTAATAGGCAAAAGCGAACAATAATGTTTATCTCGTGTCTGTGGGACTACATTACAATGATGCAGATTAACCTAAAATTTGGTGCTGATTGTAATTGAGAGACAGTCACTAATAGGTGGAGTGGGATTTTTGTTCATAATTTTGCTATTAACATTAGAATCAACTAACTCTGTTAGCAAAATATCTTATGAACAACTGGGCATATTTAAATAAAACTTTCAGGAAATTATAGGGCTGTGTATTGGCAAGAATTTGGCGATATGATACATATCATGACAGAGGGGTCACAATACGATATATCCCGATATATTGCGATACTATAAGCAAGGAGATATATTGCGATGTGTTGCGATTTTTTTGTCCAAAAATTCTGTTAAATAAAAACCTCTTACGGGGGAAAAAAATGAAAAACCAAAATTCATTGTCTCAGAAAATTCTAATATTACATAGACATGCTTTTGATACATTTATCTGTGTTCTGCTTTGTATGTATTTTATTTTATTTGTTTCATATTTCTTATTTCATCCATGTTTTCAATTATTAGACTAAATTTGACAATAAATAGTTTGAAAATAAATGGCTGGCTCACTGCTGCCAACTAGTGGTCAGAGGCTGAACTACAACATTAAAATGAACGGCTGGCAGGAAAGTTGACATTTTAAACCTTAATAAAAAATCGATACAGGGCTTTAGAATATCGATACAGTATCGGGAAATGAAATATCGTGATATTTCAGTGTATCGATATTTTCTTACACCCCTAGGAAATTATCACTGGATGTAACGCTACAACAGATGAACATCACATCTCACAGTGTTACATAAAATCACACCATCTTTTACAAGATAATCAAACGGCTATAGCTTATTTTTTCAACATCAGATGATTTGTCTAAAACTGTGACATGCAAATACATTTCTTTTACGTTTGTATTTTAGTGACTGCATAATTATTTTAGGTTTTTCTATATTCATGTTCTTGAAAACACAGTTTCGTGTCTTTTTCTTGATCTTTCTGCATGACTCAGTAAAAACAGAAATTGGACTCCACAGACACACCTGTTATATCAGTTTCATTCTGCCTCCCTCAGTCTAAGTGTCCCTGACACTTTGCATATCGTCTCACCTGTTCTGCAGAATTTAGGTTTTATACATTTCGTCAAACACCAGAGAATATAGTGTTTTGTGTTTAACTAGCTGTTATATTATTACATAACTGGCAATAATTACAGCGTGTGTGTCGCTGTGCACGTGAAGCATTAATTATTCAAACTGCAGCGTCCTTATCCTGAACACACACACACTCAAACACACACACACACTCGTTTATTTCTGTTTCTGCCTCAGCCAAAGTCAGCCCAAGTCCCTCAGCTCTTTAGTAAACAGGTGAGTTTGTTCGGCTTTTCCTTCCAGCAGATATTGTTCAGTGAGACAACAGACATGTAGAGTCTGTTAACATCTAAAGGCGCAACACTTTATCCTCACGTTTATTTTTAAGGTTTTATTATGGGCATGTAAATGTAATTAGCTCGTGAAAATTTCCAGTTTGAAATTAGGTTTGTAAAGATACCATGCTAGTTTTTCTGTTTACACGTATACTCGTATGAACAAATTTATCACAGAAAAATTAATAAAGGAAAAAGAAACAAACCTCACAAGTCTAGAAAATGGCTTAGCATTTATTGAGATTAATAAATTGTAGAATCATTAAAATTGAATGTTTTTAATGTCGTCTTTAACCTTTATTATAAAGAAAAGATTCATCTAAACCTTAGTGTTTTCCTTATTGGTATATAAGAAACAAATAACTCAATAAACAATGAAGCTTTTGGATAATCGGGTGTATTTAAATTTAATTTGTTTGTATGTTTGATGTATATTCTCTTTTTTTAAATAAATTTAAATTAAAACAAAATTGGTAGAATCTAGTCTTTCAGTAGATTGTTGGCATGTCTTTACTTTAAATAATCATTGAGAGAGACTATAGTTACAAAGTATTTTTTATGTGAAGTATCAGGGTTTCTTCCTTGAATCTGAACAGAGTGTCTGTTGAGTAAAAGCAGTTTGTTCATTCTCAGCACTTTTAAATCAACTTTTCAACCAGAATTCAAGACCACTTTTATATTTTTAATATTCTATAAGTTAGAGGATCTATGTTGCATAACTCTGTCTCATAACCTCCAATTCTGTTTAGCTTGTTATTTATTTAGACCAGAATTTCATTTCTCTGAAATCGTTAAGATCATTTGCCTACACTGCCTATGCCACAGGACAGCCTGTGACATAGGCAGTGTAGGCAAATGCTGAGTGCACCATCCAGCTCGGGGGCGCCACAAATGGGGGATGAAAAAACATATATATTTTACAGCTTTTTATCAGATTAGTTGTTTTAGTCAGTAGAATAATTAGTTTATTCAGGTCTATGAAGGTAAATTGTTCTGTAGGTTTCTCAGCTGCTTTGCGGTGTAACAAATTGTAATTGTAAATTAACAGTGAGATTTATAAAATTGCACAAGTAGTGCCACGTGAAATCTAGGGTGCCAAATTAGCTTGGGCCGGCCTTGATTTACACACTTGCTGTCCTGCTCCATTGAAAAATAATCAGATTTCCTTAAACTTAATTTCATGAACCACAAGGATTAGTTTGTTACCAGAAAACATGAGTATACTGTATACGACAGCTGTGTGTTGTCTCTGTGCCAGGATGGTGTCTCCGGCTATTGCTCTGGCCTTCATTCCTCTCCTGCTGACGGTGCTGATCAGGTACCGGTACTTCTTCGTGCTGTTCTATCGGTCGGCTCTGGTCCGGATATGGAAGGACTGTACAACGGGTCTGAGCCGGGAGGAGCGCGCCTTCCAGTACGTTCTCACTCACTCCACTCCTGGAGATCCTGACAGCATCCTGGATGCTTTTGATTTCTGGTGCAGCAAGGTGGAGTTCATCAGCAACATTGGGCCCAAAAAAGGTGGTAAATAAATGTTTTGCAATAAGAACAATGAGTTAATCATAAGGTCAAGTTATTTCACTTTACTCTGCATGTTTGTGTTTTTAGGGAAAATTCTGGACCGGCTGCTGATGGAACAGAGCCCCCTGACTGTGTTGGAGCTGGGGGCTCATTGTGGATACAGCACTGTGAGAATAGCCCGGGCCCTGCCCCTGGGGGCCAGGCTCTACAGCATCGAGATGGATCAGAGGAATGCTGCCATCACAGAGAAAATCGTCCGCCTGGCAGGTTTTGATGACAACACGGTGAGATGAGAAGTAAATGTCTCAAATTAACCACAGACACAGTTTTACACACTTTGTTTCTCCAGGTGGAGCTCATCGTGAATCCATCTGATGAGGTGATCCCTCGGCTGAGAACCGACTACAACCTGGAGAGGCTAGATTTTGTCTTCATGGACCATTGGAAGAAGTGCTACCTGCCCGACCTGCAGGTTTAAAATCACACGAGAAGCCTTTTACATACGAACCATTATTCCATCTTTGTTTTATCGTCTTTGTGTCCCTGTGTGTGTCTCAGCTGCTGGAGGGCAGTGGTCTGCTGGGGAAAGGATCCATGGTTCTGGCTGACAACGTGCTGTTTCCTGGGGCTCCAAAGTTCCTCAGGTACCTGCGCAAGTGCGGCCTGTACGAGTGGAAGATCCACCGAGCAACCCTGGAGTACAGCACGGGCATCAAGGACGGGATGGCTGAGCTGATTTATCAGGGAATTAAATAAAGTAGAATAACAAAAGTGCATTTTAAAGTGGACATATCGTGCAAAACCCACCTTTTTTAGCCATTAAATGCATTTTATTGTGGACTTGGGAGTCTCTAAGTGCAGAAAATTTAAATTTAGTCTCTCCCAGTGCTGCAAAGATTTCTTTATATTCTATTTGAGTCATATTTTTCAACCTGTTCAGTTTTTTCTATTGTTTTTATTTGTAAATGAGACACACCACAGAAAAAGGGTGAAAGAGGGACTGATGAGTTAAAATAAGCATTGCAATTCCACTTTATACAGACCCCAACCGATTTAAATGTAAAAAAAGGATTTTAAAAGCCCACTATGTCTCCTTTAAGAGCAGCAAAGATGACTTTTATGTTTGAATCTTATAAAGTTATAAAGAAGTATTGTGAAACTAGTCTATTACTAAAAATTGTACTTTTTTAACATCAAGTTTGCATGAGTAAATGGTGCAGAATCCAGTTTCCTGTCCTTTATTTGAAAATTAAATTAAACCAAAAAATTGTTAAAAAAACTATAAAGAGATCATAATGTTGGATGTATATTAAAACAATTTTTAACTGTTTATACTTGCTGAAATCTCATCTGTTATTCTTCTGTGCTATCACATTCAACAAAACTCATCATTTAGAAAGCATGTTTGGAACGGAGGTACCGTAATTAAAAAAATTAACTTCCCTGAAAAACAATAAACAAACCTTGGAATAAAAGTTGTTAAACTGAAAAACACAAAACTTAACTCCTGAGTGCTTCCTGACAAAAAATATCAATCTAAAGATAAACAATAACAGCAACATAATCTAATTTTTGTATAACTAACATCATTTTTTTCAGCTTTTATCAATACCAGACGTTCTTTACCTTTATTTAACCATAAATCTGCATCAAATCAACTCAAAGGGCTCAGGATCATAAAACACTTCGCTGTTTATTCATGACATTAAAATTTAGAAAACTAAAAACAGCAATAAATAATAACTTGCTTGTCATAAATTGCTCAGATCTGTAATTATACAAGCAAAACATAATTTCAAACCATAAAATGTGGAGCACTGATAACTAAATGCATTTAACTCTAAAAAAAAATCAATAAATATTCTAAAAAATGAGAAGCTGGAATAAAAGTGATAAAGCAGAACTTCTATGCCTCTGTGTACCTGTTTGTCATTTTTAATGATAAATTATTTTGCAGACAGAGCCTCCATGTCCAATACGCTGTTTGAAAACGTGTGACTGAAGACATCCATTGGAGCTCATTTGACTGGTTTAAATGTTGCAGTAGTTCACAGAATAAGATGGGAAACAGGACAGGAGCTTAGATGTACATTTGTGGTTGTATTCTCACTCTCATTCCATCATTTTAATAAACACACCTGTGCCAGGCAGCGAGCCTCACGGC
>NW_013952448.1:2400435-2405742 GCF_001266775.1 Austrofundulus limnaeus
GGTAGAACACGTGCAGTGGGTGGAGCAGGTAGAACACGTGCAGTGGGTGGAGCAGGTGGAGCAGGTAGAACACGTGCAGTGGGTGGAGCAGGTAGAACACGTGCAGTGGGTGGAGCAGGTGGAGCAGGTAGAACACGTGCAGTGGGTGGAGCGGGTAGAACACGTGCAGTGGGTGGAGCAGGACGTGGAGCAGGATGAGCAGTGGGCTGTCGTTTGGTAGGTGGAGACGGTGAGGCAGGACTCTTCTTCTTTACTGAAGCAGGAAGCTGGTCTTCAGGAGGGATGGAAAGGATGGACCAGCTGCATCGAGGATCAACCTGAGGATGGAACCAAAGCTTTATGTTAGCTTCATGATGGATTAACATCTCACTGTAACAACTTCAGTGTGCTGTGAGGCTTCATGAAAGTTTTAAGCAAAATAAAATACTTGATTTCAGAGAAAGTTTTTTGCAGCCAACTACAGATGTTAACAAATGTCTGTATTTGAAACTTTTTGGTTCAAAATGCAACATCATTTGAAAACAGTTGATGTCTTCTTTTTACCGTTTAACAACTCATCTTCATCCCAAGGCATAATTTGGGGGTGGGGGTGTGTAACACAATAGTCAAAATAACCCTCCCAATAAATGGACATCATTTGCTCAAACACATTAGAAATGACAGTGGTGTGCGAACGTTTGGGCAGCCTTGTTAATTTTCCTGACTTACCTTATAAATCATTGATTGTTTGGATAAAAAAATCTTCATTTATGTGACAAACAGTGATATTTGAGAGGTGAAATGAAGTTTATACGGTTTACAGAAAGTGTGCAATAATTGGTTAAACAAAATTAGGCAGGTGCATAATTTTATAAATTTGGGCACAAAAAAAACCTACTCATTATTTAGTATATCCTCCTTTCACAGAAATAACATTCTCTAAACACTTCCTATAGCTTCTAATGAGAGTCTGGATTGTGGCTGAAGGTATTTTAGACCATTCTTCTTTACAAAACATCTCTAGTTCATTCAGGTTTGATGGTTTCTGAGCATGGACAGCTCTCTTTAAGTGACACCACAGATTTTCAATAACACTGTATTCAGGTCTGGGGACTGAGATGGCCATTCCAGAACGTTGTACTTGTTCCTCTGCATGAATGCATTAGTAGATTTTGAGCAGTGTTTTGGGTGGTTGTCTTGTTGGAAGATCCAGCCCCGGCTTCAGCAGCTTCAGCTTTGTCACTGATTCCTGGACATTGGTCTCCAGAATCTGCTGATACGATTGGAATCCATGCGTCCCTCAACTTTAACAAGATTCCCAGTCCCTGTACTGGCCACACAGCCCCACAGCATGATGGAACCACCACCAAATTTTACTGTAGGTAGCAGGTGTTTTTCTTGGAGTGCTGTGTTCTTTTTCCTCCATGCATAACGGCCCTTGTTCTGCCCAAATAACTATTTTTTAGTTTCATCAGCCCACAGCACCTTATTCCAAAATGAAGCTGGCTTGTCCAAATGTGCTTTAGCATACCTCAAGCAGCTCTGTTTGTGATGTGGGCGGAGAAAAGGGTTCCTCTGCATCCCTCTCACATACAGCATCTCCTTGTGTAAAGTGTGCTGAATAGTTGAACGATGCACAGTGACTCCATCAGCAGCAAGATGATGTTGTAGGTCTTTGGTGCTGGTCTGTGGGTTGACTCTGACTGTTCTCAACATCTTCACTTCTGTTTATTGGAGATTTTTCTTGGTCTGCCACTTCGATCCTTGACTTGAACTGTGCCTGTGGTCTTCCATTTTCTCACAATGTTTCTCACAGTGGAGACTGAAAGCTGAAATCTCTGAGATAGCTTTCTGTATCCTTCCCCTAAACCATGACGGTGAACAACCTTTGTTTTCAGCTCATTTGAAAGTTATTTTGAGACTCCCATGCTGCGACTCTTCAGAGAAGATGCAAAGAGGAGAAGAACTTACAATTGCCCCCATACCCTTTCTCATAATTGGAGTCACCTGTGTATGGAGGTCAAGTGTCACTGAACTTGCCAAAACAAATTTGAGTTCCAATAATTAGTTCTAAAGGTTTTGAAATCAATAAAATGACAACAGTGCCCAAATTTATGTACCTGCCTAATTATTGCACACTTTCTGTAAATCATATAAACTTCATTTCACTTCTCAAATATCACTGTGTTTGTCCCCTATATTTTAATGATATTTTTTATCCAAACAATCAATGACTTTTAAAGGTAAATCAGGAAAATTAACAAGGCTGCCCAAACTTTCACACCCCACTGTAACTGGTTAAGTATGCAACTCTTGTGTTGCCTTTTAACCGTATTTAAAAATTTACAATGTGATATAGGTGCGTTTAGGCATAATTGCTAAAACTGACATGCAGCGCATACCCCCATGATAGACCTAAAGTTACGTCCTTGTCTTCATCAGTCCTCTTTCTTGAAGTTGTATTTTAATGACGGGTGGGCTTTAGGACTTTTCGTTTGTTCACTTCAGATCTCTGGTAATAAATCTGAATGCTTTGAAGGGAACTGAATGTAAAAGTTAAGGTTTTGGAGTATCTACAAAATATCATCTGATCTGGTCTGAAAAGATCTCCACCCAGTTGGGATATTTCCATATTTTTTAAACTATTTTATTTTCTTTGTTCATCCCATGAGACAAAATGTGAAGATTGTTCAATTTAACCAATATTTTTTATTTGAGGTGTGATAAAATCAGCCTATGAAACAATAATATGACAGCAGCGATGACAAATTCTTTCAATATAAATATTAACATTCATACATGTATGAGCAGATGTTGTTCCTCTGGTGTGGAGCAGGACGGAGGGTCAAAAGTTGATGTTGGCTTCTGTTTTCTAGCACTACACAGGTCATCAGAGTCTCGCCATGTGCAGTCGTCCTCAGTCTGAAACAAAAACAAAAGAAATATATTAACTTTCTTCTAGATTCACATCTTATTGATTTATATGAAGCCTTCAAAATGCTTCTTACAGAAGGACTTTTGTAATTTAATCAGTACTGGGCCTGTTTGCTGGTTTTATTGATGAGTTTAGTTGCTAACAGATTCGAAATGGCCGCCACAGCCAATCAAATAAAAAAAAAAACATAAACCTGTAACTCAGTCAGTTTTACAGATGCTGAACTAAAATCTGCTGTGATAGTTGCTGAAAATCAACAACTCATATTCTGAGAGCAACTCATTACTCAAGATCTTAGATTGAAAATGTTCCCTATTAAACCCCTAAAGTCAGTCCTGTTGTCTTTTAGCAAAATATCTTGTGAACATCTGGGCTGATTTTTATGAAACTAAAGTAGTTATTGGACATACAACGACAACTGACTAACTTTAAAGTTAACCCAAAATCAAAGATGGCCACCACAGATAAATAACATTAGCTGACAAAAAAAAATACCCATCAGTTTTACAGACATTGAACTAAAACTTTATGAGGAATAGCTAAAACTTTCTTTGGTATAGTAACTAAAACTTGGTATGATACAATGTCAAACTGTGTGGTTGTATATAAAACTTTCTGTGGTAATAGCTAAAACTATCATTAGTAGTACTAAAAACCTATAGTAAAAAGTATTTCAAACTTTGAATGGTACAACTATCTTTAGTAGCTTACTATGTTAGTAAAATATTTGTTAATAGCTCAATCTTTGTGTGGTAGTAGCTAAAGTTTTTTGTTGTAGTAACTAAAACTTAGTACGTTCAGTAGCTAAAATGTAGTTAGTAGCTCAAACTTTGATTGTATAAACTTTGTGTAGTAGAAGCTTAACTTAACATGTTAGCAGCAAACACTATGTTTGATAGTTGCTAAAACTTTGTGGTAGAAGTTAAAACTTATACTCTGTGGCTAAAATGTAATAGTAGCTCAAACTTTGTAGCTAAAACTTTGTGTGGTAGAAGCTTAATCTTAGTATGTTAGTAGCAAAAGCTTTGTTTGTTAGTTGCTCAAAATTTGTGTGGCAGTAACAGAAACTGTTTGTTAGTAGTTAAAGCTTTGTGGGGTAAAAACTAGTAGCTAAAAGTTTGTATGATAGTATAAAGTCATATACTCTCAGTCTGAAATCATGCAGAGCTTCATTCATGTTTTAACAAAACAATCATAATTGTTCTTTTCACAACATAAAATGAGTTGGAAACTCTAACCATGGCTGACAAAATGCATTTTCTCAATTCACTTATATTAATAATGAAAGTTTAGTATGAACTTCTTAGGCAACTTTGTATTTGATGAAAAAATGTCAGCCATGTTTTGGACATGTGTCTTTTCTAAAGATGCAATCAGTCAAACTCACGTTTTAAACACATCTTAAAGATTCTGATTACTTTGCTCGTGTTTTCTGCTGTCTAATCTGCAAAAATCCATTGAATCTTGTCAAATAAAAAAAAAATCAAACTTACCTCCATGTTGAAGAGATCTTTAATCAGGTTTGAGTCAGGTTTTTTGTCGCACAGATGCAAGTTTACTGTTAACCGTCTGAAAAACTACTCAAGTTAAATAATCCTATATGACTTAAATAATCTCACGTGTGGCAATTGAAGACATATAAAGGTCTTGTGATTCTGGCATTTTCTAAAAACCTTCGGGTCACACGATTTTCTCAATGTTCTATTTGAATTAAAATGACTTTTTTCTACAGAATTTCTGTTTATTTGTTTTGAAATTTGTTTTTAAATTTCTGTAATTAGTTTTTAAAAATTCTGTTTAATTTTTTCTTTTATTTGAGAGCAGCAGATTATTTTTTGAGACCCAGTTAATCTCCAGATGTCTTTATTTAGAATCAAACTTTGAAATTTGAAGTTCAGTCTGATTTAGTTAGCATTTTCCTCTTCTTCTTCTACGTTCGCACAATCTATCTGCCTCCTGTGCTCTGCTCATGCAGGCAAATTATAATCTGTGTTCATGTGATGAGGAGCACGCGCACAGTGAACGAATTCTGAGAGAATTTCAGTCCATGGTGACATTAAAGAAACACATTAAATATACATTAGACTCAGCTGTAATGAAATAATAAAAACACAAAGAAACATTGAATGAACTAAAATACTCGGATGTTCATAAACAAAATAAACATATATTAAACCAAATCTTATCTAGATGATGAAATTGTATTAAATGGTCAGATTTAATTCCACAAATTGTATTTATTTGTTTATTTATTTTTAGTATCCTGATAGTCTTAACTGTGCTGTAGTGCATGGACAGGACACAAATTAGGTCTTTTTGTAGAGGACAGAGACATCAGTCTATCTCTGAACACTGCACTCCTCAGTCTGATGATGATGATGATGATGATGATG